>NC_133328.1:351818280-352130780 GCF_042186555.1 Aquarana catesbeiana | reverse complement strand
ACAACTTGATAAAGTGACTTTAGAGCTAAACAACTTAATGAATGTGTTCATCAATAATTACATCTTATTGAGCATGTTTAGTCTAGTCACTAAGGTGTTTTAGTATGAAGCTAGGGTGAATATGAAGGTGAGTATAAAGCAAAAAGAAGTTTTAATACGTTTTAGCACTAAGAGTCTATTCACATTGCATTAAGGAATGTGGTGTCACACATTTGTTTAGCATTGCCTTAAGGGAGCCCATTCAAATGAATTGTCTGCCAATGCATTGGAGCAGACAAAAAACAAGTACATGCAGCATTTTTTTCTGATGATGCATACCACAAAACTTGGTAGTGTGCGTCAGAGCTGCATTTGATGAGTGCACTGGGCTGCCATTCAAAATGAATGGCACCACAACGTGCTAACGTATTCACCATATATTGCGGTAACACTGCACTGCAATGCACCTTGATGGCAAAGTATAAATGGTCTCTCACTCAAAATGGATTCATTATCAGTATTAATTACAAGCAATTTTACCTTAATTCGCTATTTGCATATCACCATTTGATACTTAATGGTGTCACTCTATGTACAATTTTGTCAGCAAAGGTTCATAATTTTTTTATTTTGCAATAGAAATTGAAATCTCATTTAAATTTTTTTTTTGTCATTTCACAAATGTTTTTCACAAACATTTAGATAATGTACTACATCTGTAAGAAAGTCTACATAACAGGAGACAATGGGGCTGATTTGTTAAAACTGCAAAATCTGGTGCAGCTGTGCATGGTAGCTAATCCGCTTCTAACTTCAGCTCGTTCAATTAAGATTTGCCAAAAAAAATGGAAGCTGATTGGTTTCTGTGCAGAGCTGCACCACAAACTGCACTCCCCAGTTTTAGTAAATCAACCCCAGTGGTGCCAATTGAAATGCTGACAAAAAACATCTATTGTCCTTACTAGCCTAAATAAAAATGGTATGTGTTTTTTAGTAACAAGTGAATTATCCCAGGGTTATTTCCCATAAGATTTGGCAACTGTTACTTGAAATTCAGAGAATTCACATTTACCAACAAATTCCATAAAAAGTTTATGGTGTGAATCTTGTTAGTCATTTGGACCATTCATGTTAGTCATTTGCTAAGAGGCAAACAATTGTAAAAAAAGAAATAGTTAAATAGTAATAATGTTGGACTATTTCCAGATACAGATGGAAGTCCACAATCCCTACTATTTATTCGAAAGTAAAAACTAGGGAAGAGAGCCTCAGCTATCTCCTAAAAATTGGGATTTTTAAGTGGACAGGATCATCTGTATAATAAGGTAAGCACAGACTTAGAAACTTGAATAAAATTACATTTTATTGAATACAAAAACACACATATACAAGTGTCATAAAATCATGAGTTACAAACAGTCCATTAGAGATACTTAGTACTAATTATTATTAGTCCGAAAGTTGCCGGTAAAGATGCTTGGATATGCGATATGCCAACTTGTTTCGCAGATTTCCTGCTTCTTCAAGGGCGTCGCTTACATCTATTGGTATCTCTAAATTATATAAACTCATATTAGGTACTGTTTTATAATTACATTATTCAGATGCAACTTACTTTAGCTAATAGGAGTGCTTACCCAGTATAAGTTATCAATGCCTAAAAATGGGGTCTGCAAAGCCCGACTCACACCAGAAGGCTCAGTCCGCTAAAAGCCAATCACGATCAATACCCCAGGGCAGTCAGGGTGCACAGGGTTGGAGAGTGGGATGTCGGATCATGTACTGACCAGCCTAGTGAATAAATATATCCTGTGTGAGGAAACAATTTGCCAATTGGTTTTACTGTCTATAGATCCTTAATGGCCATATTCATCCCATGAAATCATATCCCCTTTGGTCATTTTGACCCCTTTATATCATTTTCAAACAAGAAATAGTCAGCCAGATGGATGAATTTAAATTGTGTCTTTCTAAAGATATACAATTAATTTTCAAAATCAGATAAATAAAACACATATATATCCATATATTTATACAGTAGGATGTGTCTGCTCTAATATCACTAGCAGATACATCCCCACTAAACATTGCAGCCTTCACCCATATGAATGGGAATGACATCTGGAGCACTGTCTAGGCGTTATACTATGGGTTTGTATTAGTATGGATACAAAGGGGGGGATAGTGCATCAATAAATGGATATGTCTGGCGCCATCTATTTCATATTTCCAACTCTTAATGATAGAGGATGATGTTCAGTTGTTATTTACCTTTGGTTTGGTAAGTGTAAAAGAGCTTATGGCTCATCACCTTCCGGATGTTATGTCCTACAACCGCCGTCCGTGATGCTAGCTGTCGCCGCCTGTGATACTGGCTGGATGGGATGCTGATCGCGTCTCCTTAAGTTTCCATGATCCCCCTGGAAGTAAAGGGTCAGCTGACCCCTGACTTCACTTCCGGGGCGAGAGCCCCTGTATTGCGCATGCGCAAGGACGGCTAAAGCTGGCCGTCGTCGCGTCATCGCAAACCGCGCAACTAGTACGTGCGCGGGGAGGGAGGGATAGATGTAACAACCCTAACCCTATTAATACCGTGTTGTCCCCCCTTTTTTTTCCCCCCTTTTTTGGCTTGCCTCTCTTTTATTATCCCCTCATTTCTCTCCCCTTCTTTTTTTTTTTTTTTCCCCCTTTCATATATTTACACTACATCACGGTTATGTGACTTGGCAGTATCACAACAATAATTATGTTTAATGTATTTTAGAATATACACAAATGCTGATTGTGAATGTTTATATACATGTTATAGACTGTATGCTTTTATATGTGTACCGGTGACATCTATATAGGTGACAGTGTTGATGCCTATGCGGCCTGCATTGCACCTCACAGCGGAGGCTCTTCTGCTCAGCCGGTGGCGATCAGGAAATGAGTGTGATCGTTCGGGCGCCCCTGGCGGGAGGTTAGGGTTGTTACATCTATCCCTCCCTCCCCGCGCACGTACTAGTTGCGCGGTTTGCGATGACGTGACAACGGCCAGCTTTGGCCGTCCTTGCGCATGCGCAATACAGGGGCTCTCACCCCGGAAGTGAAGTCAGGGGTCAGTTGACCCTTTACTTCCGGGGGGATCATGGAAACTTAAGGAGACGCGATCAGCGTCCCATCCAGCCAGTATCACAGGCGGCGACAGCTAGCATCACGGACGGCGGTTGTAGGACATTACATCCGGAAGGTGATGAGCCATAAGCTCTTTTACACTTACCAAACCAAAGGTAAATAACAACTGAACATCATCCTCTATCATTAAGAGTTGGAAATATGAAATAGATGGCGCCAGACATATCCATTTATTAATGCACTATCCCCCCCCCTTTGTATCCATACTAAAACAAACCCATAGTATAACGCCTAGACAATGCTCCAGATGTCATTCCCATTCATATGGGTGCAGGCTGCAATGTTTAGTGGGGATGTATCTGCTAGTGATATTAGAGCAGACACATCCTACTGTATAAATATATGGATATATATGTGTTTTATTTATCTGATTTTGAAAATTAATTGTATATCTTTAGAAAGACACAATTTAAATTCATCCATCTGGCTGACTATTTCTTGTTTGAAAATGATATAAAGGGGTCAAAATGACCAAAGGGGATATGATTTCATGGGATGTATATGGCCATTAAGGATATATAAACAGTAAAACCAATTGGCAAATTGTTTCCTCACAGAGGATATATTTATTCACTAGGCTGGCCAGTACATGATCCGACATCCCACTCTCCAACCCTGTGCGCCCTGACTGCCCTGGGGTATTGATCGTGATTGGCTGTTAGCGGACTGAGCCTTCTGGTGTGAGTCGGGCTTTGCAGGCCCCATTTTTAGGCATTGATAACTTATACTGGGTAAGCACTCCTATTAGCTAAAGTAAGTTGCATCTGAATAATGTAATTATAAAACAGTACCTAATATGAGTTTATATACCAATTTAGAGATACCAATAGATGTAAGCGACGCCCTTGAAGAAGCAGGAAATCTGCGAAACATGTTGGCATATCGTATATCCAAGCATCTTTACCGGCAACTTTCGGACTAATAATAATTAGTACTGAGTATCTCTAATGGACTGTTTGTAACTCATGATTTTATGACACTTGTAAATGTGTGTTTTTGTATTCAATAAAATGTAATTTTATTCAAGTTTCTAAGTCTGTGCTTACCTTATTATACAGATGATCCTGTCCACTTAAAAATCCCAATTTTTAGGAGATAGCTGAGGCTCTCTTCCCTAGTTTTTACTTTTGTGTAAAAAAAGAAAGAAAATGTTGGGAAGCCTAGAAATAACATGAGGGAATGTGTACCAAAGTAAAAAAAAACAAAAAATACCCTATAGTGGAGAGGGAGTCCTTGTTATGATACTTTAACAGTAAGATACAAACAACAGAGACCAATTAATTACAGATCTGAGGGATGTCTTAAATCTGTATGTGATGTTACAGAAGAAGTTTGATTCTCACAGATAGATTACAGTGTCACTGAAGCTAACAGAGAAATTTTGAAGTGGAATCTAATTTTTTCTTTTACAATTAGCTTGGCAAACATGCAGCATAAATAATGTATGTGAAATACTAATGCACTACTAGAAGTGCAAACGATTAAAGTAATAAAGTGCTTAATGCACAAAGTGTATACAGCTGCTGAACTTCTATAGTGTTGAAAGCACCAATGAATGTATATAGGATATAGTGAAGCAGCGCTCAATACTCTAAAGCAATACCTAAATATAAAGTGCTAATATATATCTCACGTCCCAATATGCAAACAGTGCAATACAATATCATCAAAAAAAGTCCAACAAATAAATAACAAGGATGAATAATCCAATAATAAAGTGCATCCAAAATATCAAAAAGTTGTAGAAAAATTGTCTCTTTAAGTATATAAATGTAAAAAGTAGGTGAAAAAGGTAAAAAGGGGGAAAGGAGAGGAAAGGGAGTCCAATTATAAATGGAATATGATAGCCTGTAGATATCCTTCTCCAATCCACACCCTGTGTGTGCTAGCCTCTCACCTTAAAAATAGACCCCAGATGGGTCTAGTCGTGCATCAACGAACGTATAACACCAGTATGATCTTTTCCTCCTCCGTAGATGTATCCTGGACAAATGATCACTGCAGAATCAAGACTGTTTCTCCAAAGGATCCAAGTTCCATGACCAGCTCCTCTAAGATATTATCTCCAAGACCAAAAGATAGAAGAGAAGAGCCTCCATAGTGTAATAGTTAAAAATTGGTTTGGTTTTATTTAAAAGTATAAGGTAACATACAACATAGCAACACAACAATATGATTTATTTCAGGTAAAAATAAGGCATTTTTCACAACACATATTTTTCTTAAAACAGTCATTTTTTTTACCAGTTTGCTGAGGCTGTCCCGGTTTTCACAGATGGAACACTGACTTGCATCAGGCAGGTGTTTTCCTACAACAATTAAAGTAGAACTATAAGCAAAACTTTTTCCTGGTGCCTCCATGGCAGCATACCCATGACAAGCTTTGCCTTTGCCTACTCCCTCAGGATCAGTAAATATCTTTAAAAGAGAGGGTTAGAGACCCCCCCCCCCGATTCTCCTTTTTTTCCTTATACCTTATGGACAGTCAATGATGATCAATTGTCCTTACCTCTGCACTCTGCAGCTTCCGTCTGGTTTCAGTCTCTTCCAGATGCAGTCCCTGTTATCGGGTAGCTAAACACGCTTAAAAGACAGGGAGTCCCTTCTGCTGGTCTTTTGGGACATGCAGTGTTTCCTAACCAAGAACTACAGTATCTGCAGCCATTAATAGGTACTCCTCCAGAGGTATGCAGCAGAGGAAGCAGCTACAGCTAGCCCCTTAGTTTTGGTATTCCCTCTGGTCTCCATAGCTCTATATAGTGTGACATCCCTCTAGTGTCTTTCCCCCACTTATACTTTACTTTTTTTTCCCTCCCCTTCTCCCTTTCGCTTTCCTCTCTTCCTGATAGTCTGCTTCCTCTTCTCATTTTAGTTTGCAGTCTCCCTTTGGGTGTGGCATGTGCCTCACGCTGGCTTTTCGAGAGTCCTCTGCATCCCTCTGCCCTTACTGCGCAGGCGCGAGCGTCTGTCAGATTCGACAGGGAGGGCGGGTCCTAATGCCGCCGGCCGTGAGGTATGGTGGGAAGCATTGACGGCCACTTTGCTCACGCGAAAGAGTGTAATTCTTTGCCCTTACTCACAAGTTAGTGTCTGTGAGGAATTGGTTTTTGTCAAAACTCCTCCCCTATACGCTATTTAACCTGAGAGCCTCGGTAAGGCTTCCTGCTGTGTTCACAGTGGGTTGCCTGTTTAGAAGCTCCTGGAAGTCCACCTTACCAGTTCTTTGATCGCTGTAATTTTGAATTACTTTTTTCTTTTTCTTCTCTCCTTTTTAACCTTTCACAGTATCTTACCAAGCCTGTTAAAACTAAGTCATTAAAGTACAGGCATACCCCACTTTTAAGTACACAATGGGGTTTATTTACTAAAGCTGGAAAGTGCAAAATCAGTCTCACTTCTGCATAGAAACCAATAAGCTTCCAGGTTTTATTACCAAAGCTTAATTGAACAAGCCAAGGTTAGAAGCTCATTGGTTTCTATGCAGAAGTGAGCCTGATTTTGCACTTTCCAGCTTTAGTAAATAAACCCCATTATGTACTTTAAAGTGGGGTATGCCTGTATCTTTTTTTCTCTAGCTGCTTTTTTCTGTCTGCCTCCCAAAATGAGCTGCTCACCGCCCTCTCAAAACCTTCAACAACTTTTAGGTAAAGACCCTCGTCCAGGTAAGTTCCAAAGTAATAAGAGTGCACATATGCTACATTGGCATGCATTAAAAAGGGGATTATTTCAAGAGATAAAGCGATAGTTCTCCCACTCTACAAGACTCTGATCTGGCCTCACCTGGAGTATGCTGTCCAGTTCTGGGCACCAGTCCCCAGAAAGGATGTACTGGAAATGGAGCGAGTACAGAGAAGGGCAACACAGCTAATAAAGGGACTGGAGGATATTAGTTATGAAGAAAGGTTACAAGCACTGAACTTATTCTCTCTGGAGTAGAGACGCTTGAGAGGGGATATGATTTTAATTTACAAATACCACACTGGTGACCCCACAATAGGGATAAAACTTTTCAGTGGAAGGGAGTTTAATAAAACACGTGGCCACTCATTAAGATTAGAAGAAAAGAGGTTTAACCTTAGACTGTGTAGGGGGTCCTTTACTGTAAGAGCGGCAAGGATGTGAAATTTACTTCCACAGGCGGTGGTTTCAGTGGGGAGCATTAATAGTTTAAAAAAACTATTAGATAAGCACCTGAACGACCACAACATACAGGGATATACAATGTAATACTGACTTATAATCACACACATAGGTACGGCTTGATAGACTTGTGTCTTTTTTCAACCTCACCTACTATGTAACTATATAACTATTTGCTGGTACATGTTATGTATTTCAGCCCTGTATGCCAGAAGAAGTCTAAGAAGACGTCACGATGAACATCATGTAAGCCTTAACCGGAGTAGATCTTCACAATCAAGATATCAAACTCACTCAGAGGGCCCAGCCATGAAAAGACATCACTCATCGCATTCTCCAAGCTCTAGGAGTCCAAAATGTAAAGCTTGTGGGGCCACTCCACTGCCAGACTAATTGGTCTGTAGATCCTGCTTCAGAGAAAATGCATCAGATAGAGAGTCAGAAACCCAACAAGTGGCTGACCGTCTTAAAAAAGTGGTCAAGAACTCTATAGCGGAGCTAACAGTGGTAAATACCATACAGCTTCAGCTCAACCTCCTAAAGAGCCCCCAGTTCCTGGGCCATCAGCGGATCCCTCCATCCCCAAAGGGAACATTCTGGTAAGACAGGAACAGACTGATGGCTCAGGGGATTCCTCTGATGACCAGCACTGCTCCGGCTTCAGCTTTTCTATGGTTCAGCCATATATACAAGCCATAAAGTCAGCCATAGGATGGGAGGAAGCTGAGACTACTTCTAATAAGTCGAAGAGCTATTTTCCTTTTTTGAAGAAACATATATCCTTTTTTTCCCACTGATGGAAGAAATTAAGGATGTTATAGAAGAGTGGAAAAATACCGAAAAGAGATTTTCCCTCAACCGTTTGGAGAAACTCTATCCTATGTCAGAGCAAGACTCAGCGATCTTAGACAGTCTGCCTGCAGTAGATGCGGCTGTGGTTCGTCTAGCAAAGAATACCACTCTCCCCATGGTTGATTCAACTTCTTTCAAAGATCCTCTGGACAGGCGAATAGACCTTGACTTGAAGAAACATATATCCTTTTTTTCCCCCTGATGGAAGAAATTAAGGATGTTATAGAAGAGTGGAAAAATACCGAAAAGAGATTTTCCCTCAACCGTTTGGAGAAACTCTATCCTATGTCAGAGCAAGACTCAGCGATCTTAGACAGTCTGCCTGCAGTAGATGCGGCTGTGGTTCGTCTAGCAAAGAATACCACTCTCCCCATGGTTGATTCAACTTCTTTCAAAGATCCTCTGGACAGGCGAATAGACCTTGACTTGAAAAGAGCATGCCAAATGGCAGGCAACACATGTAAACCAGCGATTGCCTTAACATCAGTATCCAATGCCTTGCGGGCATGGACAGAGAATGTAGAAATGGAAATTTGACAGGATATCCCTAAGGAAGAAATAGTGAAGGCCCTAGACGAACTAAAGACAGAGCAAAAGAGTTAAAGATGAACAACAGACTTCATAGGCGAAGCGGCAATTGATACTATCAAATGCTTGGCACAGGCGATGTTACATGCCGTAATGGATAAACGGGCCCTATGGCTGAAACCTTGGGCAGCCGATACTGTATCCAAACAATATTCATGCAAAATACCTTTTGACAGTAAAGCACTTTTTGGCAAAAAGTTGGAAAAAGCCATATCTCAAGTCACAGGGGAAAAAAATTAGGCCTGATCCCCCAGGACAGAAGGAACAGATGCTCTAGGTGACCGCCTTCTGGGTTTCAGCAGTTCAGGACAAGGGATTATAGACAGTCCAGACAAGGAAAGGACTCTAGGAGGAATTGGAGAGGTACACAATCCACCTTTCTGAAGGCACACAAGCAAAGAACCTTGCCTAACCCACAGGATTCTACTAAATCCTTTTGACGCCAAACCATCCCAGGAGATCCCAGTAGGTTCAAGGCTCAGACACTTCTCAGGGTATGGATAAAAAAAAAAAAACTGCAAGGATGCCTGGGTTGTCTCAACAGTGCAGTATGGTCAATTTTGAACATTCTTAGACCAGTCTCCAAGAGGCCTGTTCACGCCTATGGAAATACCAAGATTTCTAGAGATATCAGAAGCACTGCTTCAATTCCTCCATTCTCTGCAAGACCAGCAAGCAGTAGTCCAAGTGCCTCGCTTGGAGAGGTTTTCAGGGTTCTATCCCACTTTCTTCCTGGTCCCCAAAAAGAGCGGTGGATGGAGGCCCGTAATAAACCTCAAAAAGGCAGATCTCATATCCCGGAGTTTCTTAGACCCCCAACGAGTGGTCTCTACACCCAAAAATATTCAGGTGGAAAGTGCACAAATGGGGCCTTCCTGAGTTGGACCTATTTGCGTCAGTAACCAATACAAAGCTGCCGAGGTTCATCACATGCCTGCCTCATCCTCAGGCAGTAGCGACGGATGCCCTGTCGAGTACTTGGCTATGCAACCTAGCCTATGCCTCCCCCTGGCCTCTTATACCGAGGTTCCTCTCAAAACTGGCAATGGAGAAGACAAGTCATACCCATCCTACTATATTGGCCAAGATGACCATGGTTCTCAACAGCAAGATACCAGAGCATATGTCCTCCAGTGAGGATACCTATAATACCCTTTCTTCTATCACAGGGGCATCACACCCATCCAGACCCCCAGAAGTTGAACCTTCACGTCTGGATATTGAGTGGCAGAAGCTCCAGTTACTAGGATGTTCCACAACTGTTATCTCAACTCTGCTCAAGGCACGCAAGCCCTCAACAAACTCTACGTACTATAGAGTCTGGAACAAATTTAGATTTTTTGCCACCGGCAAAAGGTTCAATCCCAATACACCCTCCTTTTCCCAACTTCTAGAGTTCCTTCAAACAGGCCTAGATTTGAATCTAGGATTAAGTACCTTAAAGGTACAAGTGGCAGCAATTTCTGCCGCAAGCTACAACAGGTGGGCAGAGGACCCACTGGTGGTACAATTTTTTTAAAGCAGTCAAGAAAATACTTCCACCTGTCAGACAGTCCTTCCCATCCTGGGACCTTTCCATCGTCCTAGAAGCTTTGTCCAACAAACCATTTGCTCCTTCAGAAACAACGTCACTATGGAACCTGACGCTGAAGCAAACCATTTTAGTCGCAGTAGCATCTGGCAGAAGGGTATCAGAGCTTCAAGCTTTAGGAGCAGATGACAACCAATCGTCTTCTACCCGGACAGGGTGGAACTTAGGACAGTCTGCAGATTTGTCCCCAAAACATCTTCCTCTACCAGTTTCTCTGAATCCTGGACTCTACCAGCCTCTTCCAAACAAGAATCAGAAACACTTCACAAATTTGATGTAACAAATATCCTGAGACACTACCTCCAAGCCACAGTCACCTTCAGAAGCTCACCCAAGTTATTCATTCATTCAAGGGCAAGGAGGCGATGGCCAGGACGATTGCATCATGGATATTAAAGTTGATCCAAAATGCGTACAGGGCAAAGGGGCTGGAACCACCCACTTCGATAAAAGCTTATTCCACCAGGTTGGTCTCTGCCTCTTGGGTGGCAAGGGCGAACATATCAGTTGAAACTATCTGCAGAGCAGCTTATTGGTCTTCTCAACAAACGTTAATGAAACACTACAGAGTAGATCCAGGAGCTCTCTCATCTGTTGATTTTGGCAGACAAGCCATTAAGACAGCATTATTTAAAGCTAAACGATAGTCTCTCTTCTATATAATTTCCTTTCTAAGCATTATCCAACCTGTCTAGCTTGTTATTTGTAATGGGTATACTGCCATGGAGGCACCAGGAAAACAGAAAATTGTATCATACTTACTGTAACGTTCTTTTCCTGCTGCCTATCAATGGCAGCATACAAACCCACACAAAACCCCCTTTTTGAGAGATATTGACTGATCCTGAGAGAGGAGCCAAGGCTGATCTTGTCATGGGTATGCTGCCATGGATAGACACCAGGAAAAGAAAATGATGGTAAGTATGATACAATTTTCTTTTTTTTTATTCATTTTGGATAGAGTAAGGGAGGGTTATAACGCCGATCAGTTTTTTTTTTTGCCATCTGTGTCCCATTGGGGAGATTTACCTTCACTTCCTGTCCCATAGTCAAAACAGGAAGTGAGAGGGAATTCCTGAAAAATAAGGAAAACCCTTGGGGCCCTCCAGGTCACCAGAACTAGTGTCCCCATTGGAAGACAACCCAAATTTTGGGATTTTCTTTCACTTTCACATTTAATGATAATGGTAAAAGGGACAAATAGAGAATGTGAATCTCCCTAACGGGGGAATAAAGACAGCATTAAAAACCTGACAGGTGTTTTAATCTCTCTCCACTCTATCCAAAACTAAAAAATGTGTTCCTTTTAGTTATATTTTTATGCCCTGTACATACGATCGCACATTCTGACAACAAAATCCATTTGATTTTTTTCCGACAGATGTTGGCTCAAACTTTCTTGCATACACACGGTCGCACAAAGTTGGTCGGAAATTCCGAACGTCAAGAATGTAGTGACGTACAACACATACGATGAGCCGAGAAAAATTAAGTTCAATAGTCATTGCTGCTCTTCTGCTTGATTCTGAGCATGTGTGGCACTTTGTGCATCGGAATTGTCTACACACGATCGGAATTTACGCGAAAGGATTTTGCTGTCGGAAAATTTTAGAGCCAGCTCTCAAACTTTGTGTTCCGGAAATTACAATGGAAAAAGTTCGATGGAGCCTACACACGGTCGAAATTTTGGACAACAAGCTCTGATCGCACATTTTCCATTGGAAAGTCCAACCATGTGTACAGGGCATTAAGAATGTCAAACTAATCAGGATTTAGCTGAGTGGCAAGGCAGTTTTAGGGAGCAAGACCAGGCTGCAATGTATACTATCGACAATGGATAGAGTTAGGTGTTTCTCTACAAGAATTAAGAGGCTACAAATAATACAGCAATGAAAAAATTGGCCAGCATCAGGGCAGTTTTATTAAACCCTAACTATACCCACCTTGAATCCAGCAATATGTCATCCACAGAACTCCTCGCCGGCCACTGAAATCTTTGGGCGTCAGTTTTCCATGTCTCGATTGCCAGCCACTGTCATTTGCTGGGTGAAGGTGACGTCACTCCAGCGCATGCACAGGAGTTCCATCAGTTTCTGCATTGCCAAATTAGTCCAGTGAGCTGCGCTTGCATAGCTTACTGTACAGGGGTGGAAAGGCAGGTAAGTAGCTTTAATGCAGAAGAGACAAAGCATGTGTCTTCCACATTAAAAATCCTGCCTGTCCTCCCATTTTTATTCCTAGCCTAAAGTTGCACTTTAAATAAGACTAATGCCACGTACACATGATCGGACTTCTCGTCGGAAAAAGATATGACGGCTTTTCCGAGGGGATTCCGCTCAAGTTCGCCAAGAACGCGGTGATGTACAACACTGCAACACTGTGACGAGCCGAGAAAATGAAGTTCAATGCTTCCGAGCATGCATCGAATTGTTTCCGAGAATGCGCAGGAATTTTGCGCGTCAGAATTGCAACAGATGATCGCATTTTCGGATAGGAACTTTTGCTGACCGAAAAATTGAGAGCATGCTCTCAATCTCTCAATTCAGCCAGCAAAAGTCCAATGGAGAATACACATGGTCGCATTTTCCAATGAAAAACTCTCATCAGTCTTTTGCGGGCCGAAATTCCGATCGTGTGTACGCGGCATAACAGAATTGCACTAGAGGTACAGGAAACAGCAGTTTTTTTTTTCTTCAAGAATTAGTCAATCACAAGTGATAAAGCAGTGAACGTACTGGCCACTCTAGGACAATTTTAACCCTTAATGATGAAGATAAACCAAATCCTAATGTTTGAACGTAGTTTTGCAACTTTGGCATGTGTTAGTAAAAACTATACATATCTTTGCAACTACTTAGGGGTTTAATTATAAAACATTTGTTCCACAAATGTCAGAAACATTCTTTCAAATTGAACTAAATTTCACTGTATGTTTTCAAATAGATTAACTCCTGTATCATTAGCCCAATCTAGTGGCCAAAATGCAGTATAGTTTTCTGAAATACTTTAATGAGAAAATATACCATATTTTGGCCAAACTTTTTGGAACTGATGATACAGGGGTTAATCTATTTGAAAACATGGTGAAATTTTGTTCAACAAATGTTTTATAAATAGACCACAATTCAATTTGGGGTAACTGTTAATGAACATCTCCTGTGGTTTTTATTACCAAAAGAAAACTGCCCCAAAACCTCAGTGAAAACTAGTAAACACTACCCCATTTTTGAAATGCCCTCTTTTTTTTGGGATTGCACAAGTTCCCTTTAACATTTAGTTTGATGTATGCACATTATGCCCAATAATTCTTCCTTGAGGATATTTTTCACTTCCCTCGACCCCTTTTACTTTTCCAAAATATTTTATCTCATCACATCATCATTACTTTTGTTTTGACAATATTTCATTTCTAATTCATAATTCCTCACTTATGTTCATCTACCATATAACATTTTTTAACCTGACCAGTTTTTTCAGTCATTTAAATGTAGCTTTACAGCCTATTAGCCTAATGGTTTCCCTGTTTAACATTAAAGTGGTTGTTACCCCCCCAAAAAATCATTCTCCCATCCCTTTAAGGCACAAGTTATACCATCATGCTTTTTCCTTGTCAATTGTTGCCTTATGAGTTTATATGTAATCACCATTAAT
Organism: Aquarana catesbeiana; assembly: GCF_042186555.1. NCBI lineage: Eukaryota > Metazoa > Chordata > Amphibia > Anura > Ranidae > Aquarana > Aquarana catesbeiana. Next base: position 352,116,802 of record NC_133328.1, on the reverse strand, counting down.
AGCTGTAAAATATTGTAATTACGAATATATTTCAATTAGCTTGCATCTATGTAGGGCGTGTAACATAGCCCCACAGAAGTGTCTGTTAGACAGACAATTCGGTGCCTAAGCTTGTATATCTAAACAATGGGACCCAAACCTCATTGTTCTACACATATTCTCTTCAAAGGATCTCATGTTTAGATATGCAATGAGGGTCAGTCATCATCAATACTTTCCTGAAGGTCATGTATCTACAAGTTAAGTCTCCCACTCAAAATAGGCGGTGCCAAAGATTTGCATTAAAGGGGGCTGACTTATGTAAAGTATAGGGATTGGAGATGTCTTGTATGTTCTACTGTTTGTAGATTAATGTTTTAAAGAATATATTCTGTATTCCTTCATATAATCCATGATTTTTACCCTTTCCCTATAAAAATAGATTGATTGTGTGTATTAGTCTAGGCCTCTTTACTATATGGCAATACATTTTTGTTATTGTGTTAAAGCTTTCACTTATGGTCAAAAAACTCTCGTTTAACACAAATTATATCTGAGAGATATTAAATCTCAAATATAGTAAACGGGTAACACAATTGTCCCTTTGTATCTTCTACAGTATCTGTTTGATCCTGCCTGTTCCTGGCTTCAGCTCTGTGAGCTGGTTATGTTTATCATGGCTGATGAGCCATGAAATTGTGGTCAGTTTACATGCCTCCATCATTGCTGCTCTCCCCTGCGTATCTGCATCTCCCCCTTCCTCTCTCTTTCCCTGCCAGCTCCGTAGTGTTTAGTGAGAACACGATCTCCTCTCCTGCCCACCCATCCCCTATTCTCTCTGCTCCTCTCTTCTCCTCCAGCCTTCATTGGCTGTAGTGTTTCTCTGACGCTGCTCTTCCCCCTGAAGCTGCAATGCCTCATATACATATTTAACATTTTTTTAAATGTTCATAAAAAAACAGTTCTACTCTTGGTAGTTCTCTCTGCAACTCTATTTCTGTTCTTTTTGTGTCTTGCTAAAGGAAGAGATTGTGCCATAGTGTTGAAACCATGCAGCGTTAGATCCCTACAAAATACCCATGTCTTCTGTGAATAATGCACCATTTCAAAAATGAAAAACAAAAAAGGTAAACAAGGGATTTAACATAATTTATGAATTGATGGACATAATAATATTTAAAGTGGTTTTAAACTCAAATGCCCAAAACGTAATTATCCTCCATGATTTTGCTATTTTAACAGTGCCATGTGTGTGTTTTCTTTTGTAATCATAAATACCTTTTTTCTTCTTTGGTATCCTCTATGATGCCTCCTTGAATGGGGTAACAATGAGTGTGTCTCTTTATTGTTACTTTGTTTTTATAAATAAAAGTGTCTCCCCTTTGTTTTTACAGCCACTTCATTTTGTTTCCTTAGCTTACTAATAAAGCACAACATTATTTTTTTTATTTTGTATTTTTCTCCTTTTTGGATAAGCTGACTCAACTCCCAAACAACAAACGTCATGCAATCTTGCAGTCAATTATGATATAACATATTCAGTGGATTATTTTTTTAATATATTTAAAAATATGTCATCATAATCTGGTACCATCATTGTCAGGAGGCAGCCATCTCTTTAAAAACCTTTTTTCAGGATTGTTTCAATGTTTAGCTTGCACAGGTAACTTTATGCTTTATGAGCGACTGATGACGTATAAATAGAATTGTCTTGCTCCACTCCATCTCTATGATTAAGCCCAGATGGGTGGGGAGAAATTCAGCAGAGACAGGGCTCAGGAGGAACTCAAGTCTGAGGCCGTTCACATATCTTTTCACCTGTTGAGCTAGTGGTGTGCGTCATCTCTCATCCCTTCATATTTCTCTGCTTTCTGGATTAAACATAAGACAGCCAGCACCCTTATATATCTGTGAGACACTGAATCTTCCAGAACACCTTTAGCAGCACTATAAGTGGTATTGGGTATAGTGACCATGGGAAATAGAGTTTTGGAAAATACCAGTGTACACTAAGTTCTAAAGATTGTGTCACGTACCTGGTCTTGAGGCTGAAATGACAAGTGGGCTCTCCTTGTGGCTAAGTGCTCCACACCCCTGAGGCTGGTAACAGGGGGAGCCTAGGGTAGCAGGTGTTGCCAGCTGTACTGAGGACAAGTAGTGCTGTAGCGGTGATACCTCTGCGGGTGGAAACTAGATGATGAGGGAAGCTGGAAATTCAGGAGGATACTGGATCTTCAGTCAGGCAGTGTCAAGGCAGATCACAGAAATCCTGTCAAAGCAGTCTGCGCAAGACAGGAGATAAATTCAGGAATCAGTGCCAGGGTGAAAATACAGAAGTCAGCAGTGGAGAGATCAGAAGTTTAGTCAGGGACTAGCTGGGGTCATACACAGGAAGCAGGCAGGAGCAGATCCATGAGGCAAGCTGGGGTCAGAGCCAGGAGAGAAGCATGGGTAATCCAGTAGCCAGGTCAGTAATGTCAGAAGCATAAGCACACAGGAAACAAGGACAAAAGGGAACTATCGACCAGTCAGCAAAGTCTGTGAGCAACTGTTATCCTTATAAAGGCCAGAGGGTGCCAAGATCTATCACACGTGGCATGCGTCAATGGGCACAGGCATGCTCCACAAATGAATGTGCACCGGCTCATGTTCATTACATCTGTGTGCATTCCTGTGCAGGGGGGTGTGACCATGCTGGGTATTGGCAAGCGTGCCAGGCCTTCGAGTTATTATTCTCTGGCTTATCCATTGAAAGTGCCCCCCCCCCAGCCTCTGGATGACATTTTTTGAGGGTATTCACCGAATAACTCCTGAAGAAGCATGGGGCATGTATATAATTTTCAAGTTTCCAAGAATTTTCTTCGAGTGCATACCCCTTCAACTAAATCCTTGGTTTAAGTGCAAAATGCAGCTTGCATGCATTCTTGAAGGCCCTACATTTTCTTTGGTCCCCAGAGAAATGTTCTGGTACAGAGACCCTTGGTTTAGGTGGTGGAACCATCACCATAGGAGCAGCAGCTGCATATTCAGGTATAGGAGAAGCTGATGCAGTGGCAGCACCCGACAGGTTCTGGTCAGCAGGAGAGGTGGCTACTGACAGGTTCTGCAGATGACCTGCAAGTTGGAATTAGCCATCTTGAAGACTCTTAATGGCTTGGGTGACAGCTGCAACTTGCTGGCACAAAGCCTCTAGGGGAGAAGCACCTCTTTTGGCCTCTGACATCTAGGCTGACTGGTACTGTCACATACCTGGTCTTGAGGACAAAATGACGAGAGGGCTCTCCTTGCAGCTGAGTGCTCCACACCCCTGAGGTTAATAACAGGGGATGCTGAGCCCAAAGAAGCAGGAGTTGACATCTGTACTAGAGACAAGTCATCCAGTAGCCAGCCAGGTTGGTAACTGGAAGTCAGAAGCATAAGCACACAGAAAACAAGGGCAACAGGGAGCTGAAGACCAGTCAGCAAAGTCTGTGAGCAACTGTCATCCTTATAAAGGCTGGGGGTGCCAAGATCTATCGCACAAGGGTGCATCAGTGACTCAGTGTGCACAGGCATGCACTGCAAACAAACAGGTATGTGTCACAAACAAATGTGTCCCAGCTCATTTCCATTACATCTGCATGTATTCCTTTTCAGACGGGCACAACCATGCTGGGTATTGGCAAGCGTGCCAGGCCTTTAAACCAATCTTCTCCAGCTTATCCCTTGACAGATGCTCTGCTGATAATGGGTTGATCCAGAGATGAAATGGACCAGGCCTGGCAGCTTAAGAACATAGATGCCCCATAAGACTAAACAGGTAGCATTCAGGCTGCTAAGAAATCCGTGAGGATGGTGGAGCAAAAGCTAAAGAACATCTTAACAAAAAATAGGGACAGGGCAAATATCAATGTCAATAAATGGCTTCAAAAAGCAAAATGGAGTGGCATCACCTGAATATTAGGAGCTGTTCTGTGGGTTAGATCAGACTTTTTCAGTAGAGCTCAGTGAGAGCTCAGATGAGCCAAGGCTTCTGATGGGAATGGTGAGGTCTGCAAAGCTAAAGCTTTCTAAGGCATTGAAGATCTTTGGGCTGAGGGTATCTTTGATGATGTTTACAAAGGGTTGGTCACTCCTTTGGAGGCTTGAGAAGATGTGAGGTCCGGCAGAAGCTGGAAGTTTAACTCTTTGAGGCAGGTCTTAAGTTTTTCAGGTGTTCTGGAAATCTTGCCATTGTGAGTTAAGTGAAGTTTAGAGGGAAATCCACACTGAGATGTTATTCCTTCTGCTTTCATGATCGAGAGGTAAGGGCAGAGGGCTTGTCACTTCAGAATGATGGAATGAACTAGATCAATATAGATGCTGTGGATATGGCCCTGGATTGATAAACGTTAAAAAACTCTAGAGTGCCCTGAAGAAACCTTTTTTGTCATATGAAAACAGAGTAGTTTAATAATTATATCATGTTGGGGTCCATTTTCCGTCTGTCAGCCCGCAGATCAGGTGCCATTTCCTGCTCCAATGCAGATCTGGAGGTCTTCTATAGCTTTAGGAAAGCCTCTAATGTAAAGATTACTGCAACAGGATCTGTTCTCTCATTGGTCACAAATTGTATAGTTTCCTTTGGCCAGATTCCAAATCCTATTCATGTCCATGTAGAACTGTTGCCGTATTATCCATGTACCCTTCAAGGGAGGATGTGTGGTGGCCTATGTTATGGATCTCACTGTGGAGTTCCACCATTATAGTGGTGGAAGCTTTAGCTATTTCCTCCATTGTATACACATACAATGTCTAGTACTTGGGCTAGCAGAAAGCATTGTGAGGCATCCAGGGTATTGGAAAGGTGCTCCAGGAAGAGATCCTGACTATACTCTGAGTCCACCAGTGCCTTCGGAGAGTAAGCTTTCGTGGAGCTGGACACCACCTTTGCTGGCATGCGTAAGGATCGGGAGGCAGCAGATTGCCCTTAGCATCATGTGAAAGGAGCCTCCAGAGTCCTGTGAACTTGGCTGAGGGTGCAGTAAAACTTCTGGCATGCTAAGTATCTGTAAGTCTCATCAGGTGAGTGCAGAGTGTAAAACCATGGCCATCTTAAACTGCTGCGCCCATGTCACCCCCTAATGATTAAAATTCTTAGTGATTAATAAAAATAAAATAAGTAATTAATAAACCAACACTCTGACTGTTCTATACCTTCCTTTTACAGTAAGATGGCTGGCTTATTCAAAAGCTTGCTTATTGGATAGTCTAAGCCCAATGACTGTGATTCAAAAGCCATGCAAATTGTTTTAGTTAAAAAAAGATTATTCGGGGCATGGCTTGGCATGCAGCGCAGATGGCAGCATAGAGAAGGAGCTCCACTCTTCTTGCAGCCTTTCAACTTTACACTGACATGGCAGATTCAGGATATGGGCAAACCTAACCAGCTCCAGTCTGGTACACCTGCACGGTGCTCCTCATCGATCCCACGATCACACAGCATACTGGGCTTATTCAGGTCACGGCAACAGGCAGCTCGAAATGCAGGCTCGTCTAAGATGGCGTCTGATGACCACAAGGATGACTACAGCGAGGAGTCACAACCTGTATTTGAGGACATGGTGAGACACTGCTCTTCCCCTGATAATCCCCTGTCTTATGCAGACATGTCAGCGTTTGTTGCCGATATCAAAAACACTTTCTCCTCTGCTGTCACGAAGTTGAAAGCTGACCTGCTGGCCCTGAATGAGAAAGTGCATAGCACAGAACGCCTGGGGCATAAGAGGGATAAGGCAATCACCCACTTAGAGTCAGTGCCCATACTACTCAATGAATTGCAGTTAACCACCACCTTGAAGATCTAGATAATAGGGGCAGGAGACACAATATCAGAGTGTGGGGTGTACCAGAGACAATAACTTCTGATCAAATCACCTCAGCTCTGTCCTCCATTTTCAAAAACCTACTGGAGAGACCTGTGGACACTATCGTTGACTTTGAGCAAGCTCATAGAGCCCTCAGACCCCGTCTGAGTGAGCCAGCTCCGCCCAGAGATATACTTTACTGCATACCAAACTACAAACTTAAGTAAGACATCCTGGTTCATGCCCGTCAGAATAAGCTAATCTCCTTTAACGAGCACAAGATCACTCTATTTTAGGACCTATCACTCTGGGAAACAGCAGAGCTTTGCGTCCTCTACTGGAGTCCCTGAAGGAACATAGCCTCACATACAGATGGAAGTTCCCATTTGCCCTGTCTGTCACTCTAGATGGGACCCAACACACCCTCAAGACCCCGGACGAGTTACCATTGTTCTGTGAAGCCATCCGAATACCACCTGTGGATCTTCCGGATTGGTACCGTGAGGGTCGGTTCACACATAGGCAACACGACTTTAACGCGGCTTTGTACCGCGACTTCAACGCGGCTTCAGCGCGACTTTGGCACGACTTCGGCAAATTACGAGGCGACTTCAAGTCGCCTCCATGACGGGCGACTTCGCTGGCGGCCCCTCCCACCGTACCAGGCCGCATGCCCTCAACATGGGGGGTGCTTTGGGGCATGGGGGGCGCAGTGTGCGCCCCCCCAAAGCACCTTGTCCCCATGTTGATGAGGACAAAGGCCTCTTCCCGACAACCCTGGCCGTTGGTTGTCGGGGTCTGCGGGCGGGGGGCTTATCGGAATCTGGGAGCCCCCTTTAATAAGGGGGCCCCCAGATCCCGGCCCCCCACCCTATGTGAATGAGTATGGGGTACATGGTACCCCTACCCATTCACCTAGGGAAAAAAAGCGTCAATAAAACAAACAGTACACAGGTTTTTAAAATAATTTATTAGGCAGCTCCGGGATCTTCTTCTGACTTCGGGGGTCCTCTTCCGACTTCGGGGGTCTCTCCGCCGTCTCCTCCCGGTGTCCGCATCTTCTGCCGGCTCCTCCGCTATCTTCTGCAGCTCAATTGCTAGCGGTGGTCCGGACTTCTGCCCTCTTCTTTTCTTCCAGAGATGTTGACACGATGCTCTCTCCAGCTGGAATGGTCTCTGAACGCTCCGCAACGGACTTATATAGGCGGTGACCCCGCCCCCTTATGAGGTCACTGTCCCAGGGCATGCTGGGGCTGTGCCGTCATAAGGGGGCGTGGTCATCACCCGGTGACCACGCCTCCTAAAACGTCACAGACCCAGCATGCCCAGGGACTGTGACGGCATAAGGGGGCGGGGTCACCGCCTATATAAGTCCCTTGCAGAGCGCACAGAAACCATTCTGGCTGGGGAGAGCGTCGTGTCAACATCTCTGGAAGAGAAGAGGGAAGAAGATGATCCAGAGGTCCGGACCACCGCTGGCAAAAGAGCGCCAGAAGATAGCGGTGGAGCCGGCAGAAGATGCGGACACCGGGAGAAGACGCCGGAGAGACCCCCGGAGTCGGAAGAAGATCCCGGAGCTGCCTAAAAAATTATTTTAAATACCTGTGTACTGTGTTTTTTATTGACGCTTTTTTTCCCTAGGTGAATGGGTAGGGGTACCATGTACCCCATACCTATTCACATAGGGTGGGGGGCCGGGATCTGGGGGCCCCCTTATTAAAGGGGGCTCCCAGATTCCGATAAGCCCCCCGCCCGCAGACCCCGACAACCAACGGCCAGGGTTGTCGGGAAGAGGCCCTTGTCCTCATCAACATGGGGACAAGGTGCTTTGGGGTGGGGGGGGGCCGCAGCGCGCCCCCCACCCCCAAGGCACCAAACCCCCCCATGTTGAGGGCATGCGGCCTGGTACGGTTCAGGAGGGGGGGGGGGCGCTCGCTCGTCCCCACCCCCATTCCTGTCCGGCCGGGCTGCGTGCTCGGATAAGGGTCTGGTATGGATTGGGGGGGACCCCCCACGCCGTTTTTTCGGCGTAGGGGGTTCTCCTCAAGGTCCATACCAGACCCAAGGGCCTGGTATGCCCCTGGAGGGGGAACCCATGCCGGATTTTTATTTAAAATTTGGCGCGGAGTTCCCCTCAAGATCATTTGAGCACAAGTCGCATGCCGAAGTCGGATCATGCGAGACGGCGATCCGACTTTTATCCGACTTCAATGATAGTCAATAGGCTGAAGTCGGATCAAAGTCGGATCAAAGTAGTACAGGGAGTACGCTCTGAAGTCGGAGCGACTTCAGTAGTGTCTATTAAGACGCTAGCGTTAACTCCCATTGAAACTATTTCTGGAGCGACTTGGGGCGACTTGAGGACGTACAAGTCGGATCCCAAGTCGCCCCAGTGTGAACTGAGCCTCAAATTCCTGTTCCCTCTGTTGCCTCATGTCCGCCGGATACATGGCACTCCACTCTGACCAAACGTGTCTAAGAAGGGGAAATACCAAAAGCAACAGGGTGCAGACCCTTTGAGATCATTCCAAGCTACCAGAAGCACAAGAGCTAAGGACTACACCTGAAGTACATACTGGTTTGTCTTTTTACATTGGCATTTCCTACTGATGTGAATGCCATATGATACAGCAATGGCTGCTTCACTTTCACCTATATGTTCCTGTTGATTTTCTTTGATTGATGTTGGTATATCGTTTGGTTACCAACTTAGCAGGTACCTTAACGTTGCTATCTGTTGCCATCTGATTTTTTTTTTTTTTACCATAGTTTTTACTGGTTTTCACAATGTACAGTACAAGTTGGGTTACAGTTCATACATCATATTAGGTATACAAAGTGTTAACAAAAGAGAGAAACTCAAGGTTTAAACATTGCCAAATACATGCAGGCTTATCAAAGTACAGTAGAAATTGATCTCAATAGGAGGTATAACCTGTCACCCCCATCTGGGTACACATGGTGGACAAGCTCTTGGTTAAATGTTAGAAAGAGAAACTTTTGCTATGGGTGTAGAGCAATACACATATTCTAGCGGATCATAAGTCATATACTCAGACTGCTGTGTCTGGATAACTAGAATTTCCATCAGGTCTACCACTGGAAGGCAAACATTTTATATGCTTATATCATATATTAACATTCACAGGATGAACAATTCATACATCATATATGTGAGGAGGCTTTCGGTGAGTTTCTCCAAATATCCCAATGTTTATGGAACACTAAGGCTCTCCCTTCTTTATATGCATGCATTTTTTCCATTGTATGAGGTGCATTCATTCTAGATAATGCTTCTTCAATTTTTGGGGATGCCTTTGAGCAACATTCCTTTGCTAGGGTGATATGTGTGGCAAATAGGATAAGGATGACCACTTTCCTCAATAGAGGGGGAAACTGTTCAATACCAAGACTCAGGAGAGCTAATGAGGGGGTTATGGCTAATTTGATCCCTGCAGTTTCTTGGATAAGAGACAAGACATCATTCCACAAAGGATGTATTACGTTCTGGCTCCAAAGTATGTAGGAGATTACCAGTACAATGACAGTCTCGCCAGCACAATGAGGAAGTAGTTGGGTCCATTTTATTTATGTGTAAAGGTGTGAGATACCATTTGTGAAGTATCTTATGTGCATTGTCCCAGTGATCCACACATGCTGAGGATTTACCACTGTATTGTATAGCTAATTGCCATTGGCGTAACGTGAATTATTTCTGTAGTTCGTGTTCCCATTTCATCATGTTTGGTAGTTTGGTGTGTATATAGAGGGAGAAGCAGATTTATAAAATAAAGATATCCCTTTAGATTTAGTTGGGTGTATGTTCCTTAAGTAGTTCCATAGTGTCAGAGGGAACTCTATAGGGTGGACTTGGTTTGAAGCTTTGTATTGCTTTATTTGGTATATTTTGTACCTGTCCAGTGTGTCCGGCTCATTTAAATCAGACGTGGTGAAATGTGCCCCTTTTTTTCCCCAGGATTGAATGGATAGCCCCAGGATTAAATATTCATAGGTCACTAGCAGGACTGTTAGTTTGCAAACTTGTGTGTCAGCAAATTTTTGTTGTGTCAGTGAGGACCATGCTGCCATAGTAGCTTGAATGGTCAGGTATGGAGGGGTTGAGGGACTGTGATGAAGGCTGGCGGCCATTGCTAAAGCAGGAAGGTGATGTCCTGGTGTTACCTCCTGTTCTAGGTCAGCCCACCTATTATCTGTAGGGATGAGCCGAACACCCCCCGGTTCGGTTTGCTTCAGAACATGCAAACTGACAAAAGGTTTGTGTGAACACCGTTAACGTTTATGGGACCCGAACATGAAAAAATCAAAAGTGCTAATTTTAAAGGCTAATATGTATGTTATTGTCAAGCCCCAGGGGACATGGATCAAAGCAAAAAAAAGTTTTAAAAACGGTCGTTTTTTCGGGAGCAATGATTTTAACAATGCTTAAAGTGAAACAATAAAAGTGAAATATTCCTTTAAATATCGCGCCTGGGGGGTGACTATAGTATGCCTGTAAAGTGGCACATTTTTCCTGTGTTTAGAACAGTCCCTGCAGCAAAATGAAGTTTCCAAAGGAGTAAGTGTAAGGCTGACAGCAGGTCAGCCCGTTTTTTGTAGGTGGAGTCAGGCTGCATAAAGCCTGCCCTCCTTCTCCTCCTCCCTTTGTGGTTGTAGGCTCTCGTATTGCGGCATGACTTTTACATCACTTCCGGGTTGCGGGGTTCCCACTGCCTCGTTTCAGGCTTGGCTTCCCAACATCGGCGGAATTTTCATCAGGGGTCTCGTGCACTGCAGGCGCAGGTAAGAGGGAAGTCACGTCTCGCAGGACTCCTGGTTCAGGGGGTCTTAGCCTTGTTCGTGGCTCGGTTTTTTACGCAGTACTGGCAGAGGGGAGAGTGTGTCTGGTGCTGCTTGGGGCTGGTTGGAGGTTTGGAAGCAGGGGGCGGCTTTTGGTTCAGGTTGCACTGTGTGTGGGGGCTGCAGGGTGGAGGGGAGTGTGTTTGGGGGGGCTGGTGGTGGAGGTTGGCAGAGTGTCATGTGTATCAGTGGTCCTGGTCTGGTCCATTGGGGGTCTCTCAGGTTGACAAAGGACCGCGACTTGCTTACATTGCGAAGTGCGCACGCTCTCGAAACGCATCCAGCTTTGATGACATCATCCGTCCGCAGCAAGCTGTGCTGTGCGTTCCATGCCTCGCTCTGAGGATGCTCTCCGGAGCTGGTAACCTCCATCTGCCGGAATATCTCACAGTTGTCAGCAAGGAATCCACACTGCTTAGGACTCGGGATGTAGCACTGTATTATTAATACCATGCCTGTTTATTCCTACAAAATGTGAGTTGATCTACATCTATTATTAAAAGTGTTATTTCTAAAATACTGCACTCAAAGGCACCTCTCTACTTGTGTTAGGTTGTAGGAGGGGTCACGGTGCATGATTCATGGACCTTTCTTCACCAACAGGCCGTATACATTTTGATGTCCAGGGCTTGGGTCATGTTGCTTTATTTTTTCTTTTAATGTCCTTTTTTTTTAAGTTTTATGTTTATCTTGAGTGGCGTTTTTTTTTTTTTGGTCCTTTCTTCTATTACTTTGGTGTTTTCTTCCCATCTTCAGGAGTCACTAAGGTTCTTACTTTGCATTTTTCAGGCATTTCAGATAGGTTTTGTGTTTTTTCCTCTCTCACCAGCTCCATGAGTGGTTTCAAGCATACCTGTCAAGTCAGGTAGATACGCATTGTTTCTGAGTTTTGCTTTGTGTATTTGTTTTCCTTTCCATAGTGGTGGTTTCTACTTGGCAACAGGGTTCTCAGAAGTCTGTTGTTCATTGGTTTCCCAGTCCAGTTCAGGTAGGTATTTTCAGTTTTTCTCACTCCATGTTATTATATATTTCACACGTTAGGGCTGTTTACGTTCCATCACTACAGGTTACCCATCACGTCTATGGGTGTTTCAAAGAGATTGAGGTGAACGTTTTTAATTGGCTTGTTCGGTGACAAGTCTCCTCATCTGTTCTCACGCAACTCACGTTTCTCATGTAACTTTGTTTCTCAAGCAACTTACATTTCTGATGCAACTTACGTTTCTCATGCAACTTACGTTTCTCATGCAACTTACGTTTCTCATGCAACTTACCTTTCCCATGCAACTTGCGTTTCCCATGCAACTTGCGTTTCCCACGCAACTTTTTGTTTCTCATGCTATTTTCGTTTTTCATGCAACTTTCGTTTCTCATACAGCTTACAGTGGGGATGGAAAGTATTCAGACCCCCTTAAATTTTTCACTCTTTGTTATATTCCAGCCATATGCTAAAATCATTTAAGTTCATTTTTTTCCTCATTAATGTGCACACAGCACCCCATATTGACAGAAAAACACAGAATTGTTGACATTTTTGCAGATTTATTAAAAAAGAAAAACTGAAATATCACATGGTCCTAAGTATTCAGACCCTTTGCTGTAACAGTCATATATTTAACTCAGGTGCTGTCCGTTTCTTCTGATCATCCTTGAGATGGTTCTACACCTTCATTTGAGTCCAGCTGTGTTTGATTATACTGATTGGACTTGATTAGGAAAGCCACACATCTGTCTATATAAGACCTTACAGCTCACAGTGCATGTCAGAGCAAATGAGAATCATGAGGTCAAAGGAACTGCCTGAAGAGCTCAGACACAGAATTGTGGCAAGGCACAGATCTGGCCAAGGTTACAAAAAAATTTCTGCTGCACTTAAGGTTCCTAAGAGCACAGTGGCCTCCATAATCCTTAAATGGAAGATGTTTGGGATGACCAGAACCCTTTCTAGAGCTGGCCATCCGGCCAAACTGAACTATCAGGGGAGAAGAGCCTTGGTGAGAGAGGTAAAGAAGAACCCAAAGATCACTGTGGCTGAGCTCCAGCGATGCAGTCGGGAGATGGGAGAAAGTTGTAGAAAGTCAACCATCACTGCAGCCCTCCACCAGTCAGGGCTTTATGGCAGAGTGGCCCGACAGAAGCCTCTCACAAGTGCAAGACACATGAAAGCCCGCATGGAGTTTGCTAAAAAAACACCTGAAGGACTCCAAGATGGTGAGAAATAAGATTCTCTGGTCTGATGAGACCAAGATAGAACTTTTTGGCCTTAATTCTAAGTGGTATATGTGGAGAAAACTAGGCACTGCTCATCACCTGTCCAATACAGTCCCAACAGTGAAGCATTGTGGTGGCAGCATCATTCTGTGGGGGTGTTTTTCAGCTGCGGGGACAGGACAACTGGTTGCAATAGAGGGAAAGATGAATGCGGCCAAGTACAGGGATGTCCTGGACGAAAACCTTCTCCAGAGTGCTCAGGACCTCATACTGGGCCGAAGGTTTACCTTCTAACAAGACAATGACCCTAAGCACACAGCTAAAATAACGAAGGAGTGGCTTCACAACAACTCTGGGACTGTTCTTGAATGGCCCAGCCAGAGCACTGACTTAAAACCAATTGAGCGTCTCTGGAGAGACCTAAAAATGGCTGTCCACCAATGTTTACCATCCAACCCGACAGAACTGGAGAGGATCTGCAAGGAGGAATAGTAGAGGATCCCCAAATCCAGGTGTGAAAAACTTGTTGCATCTTTCCCAAAAAACTCCCCAAAAAAATGGCTGTATTAGATCAAAAGGGTGCTTCTACTAAATACTGAGCAAAGGGTCTGAATACTTAGGACCATGTGATATTTCAGTTTTTCTTTTTTAATAAATCTGCAAAAATGTCAACAATTCTGTGTTTTTCTGTCAATATGGGGTGCTGTGTGTACATTAATGAGGAAAAATGAACTTAAATGATTTTACCAAATGGCTGCAATATAACAAAGAGTGAAAAATTTAAGGGGGTCTGAATGCTTTCCGTCCCCACTATATTATTATTTATTATTATTATACAGAATTTATATAGCGTCGACAGTTTACGAAGCACTTTACAACATTAGGGCAGATGGTACAATTACAATACAATTCAATACAGGAGGAATCAGAGAGCCCTGCTCGTTAGAGCTTACAATCTAGGAGGGAGGGTCCACTTATACAAAAGGGTAATAGCTGTGGGGGATGAGCTAATGGAGAAAATAGTGAAGTTGTTGGATGGAGGCAGGATAGGCTTCTCTGACGAGGAAGGTTTTCAGGGATCGCCTAAAAGTGGATAAATTTGGAGACAGTCTGACAGATTGGGGTAGGGAATTCCAGAGGATGGGCGAGGCTCGGGAGAAGTCCTGGAGGTGGATATGGGAGGAGGTGATGAGGGAGCTAGGGAGCTAGAGAGCAGGAGGTCTTGGGAGGAACGGAGAGGGCAATTGGGTTGGTATTTTGAGACTAGGCTAGTGATGTAGCTGGGGGCAGAGTTGTGGATGGCTTTGTAACTTATTGTTAGTATTTTGAATTTAATTTGTTGGGCGAGTGGCAGCCAATGGAGGGATTGGCAGAGAGGGGTAGCAGACACTGAGCGGTTTGTAAGGTGGATGAGTCTGGCAGCAGCATTCATGATGGACTGAAGGGGGATAGTCTTTTTAAAGGTAAGCCAATGAGGAGGGAGTTGCAGTAGTCGAGGCGAGAGATAACCAGGGAGTGATTCAGGAGCTTTGTGGTTTCATCGGTTAGAAAGGGACATAGTTTAGAGATGTTGCGACATAGTTTAGAGATGAGGTTGAGGGGGCAAGCTTTGGGAAGTGATTGGACGTGGGGCCAAAAGGAGAGTTCAGAATCCAGGATAACACCTAGCACCCTGACATGTGGGGATGGATGGTTGTGCCATTGCTCTTGACAGACAAGTAAGGGGAAGAGGCACGTGGGGGAGGAAATATTATAAGCTCGGTTTTGGACAAGTTGAGTTTGAGGTAGTGGTGTGACATCCATACTGATATGTCGGTTAGTAAGTTAGTGATGCGTGAGGATTCTGATGGAGTGAGTTGAGGGGTGGAGAGATAGATTTGTGTGTCGTCAGCATAGAAATGATATTGAAAGCTGTGAGAGGCTATCAGCTGACCCAGGGAAGAGGTGTAGATTGAAAATAAAAGAGGTCCAAGAACAGAACCTTGAGGGACCCCGACGGAGAAGGGAAGAGGAGTGGAGGAAGTAGAATTGTAAGTGACACTGAAGGTGCGTTGGGATAGGTAGGATGAGAGCCACAGTCACGGAGACCAAGGGAGTAACGTTTTTTGAGGAGGAGGGGGTGGTCAACCATGTTAAAGGCAGCTGAAAGGTCCAGAAGTAGGAATACAGAATAGTGTCCATTGGTTTCTGCAGTTAGTAGGTCATTTGCGAGTTTTAAAAGAGCAGTTTCTGTGGAGTGTTGGGGGTGAAATCCAGATTGAAGGGGATCAAGAAGGTTGTTCTTAATGAGGTGGTCACTCAGTTGGTTGTAAATCAAGCGTTCAAGGAGTTTAGAGGAAAAGGGGAGCAAGGAGATAGGGCATAGGTTGTTAAGATTGGTAGGGTCCAAGGATGGCTTTTTAAGTATGGGGTGACCAGTGCATGTTTTAGAGCATTGGGAAAAATGCCAGAGGTGAGGGAGAGATTGAAGATGTGGGATAGAGAGTGTAGGATGGAGTCAGAGAGCGACCGTAGCATTTGAGAGGGAATAGGATCCAGGGGACAGGTGGTTAGGTGGGCGATAAAAAGGAGTTTAGCAACTTCGTCTGTAGTAGCAGATTTGAATAAGGGGAGTGTCAGTTATAGCTGTTGACATGAGGTCTAAACTGAGGAGATACCTGAAGAGTGGAGATTTCATCACGGATTGTATCAATCTTGTTTTTGAAGTGATTAGCGATCTCCTGGGCAGTGAGTGAGTCAGTAGGTGGAGGCGGTGGAATACGAAGTAGAGAGTTGAAGGAAGAGAAGAGTTTACAGGGACTGGATGAGAAGTGTTAATAAGAGTTGTAAAATAGGTTTGCTTGGCAGTGTGGAGGGAAGAATAGTATTTTTGGATTTGTATTGGTTGAAGTCTTTGAGAGACTTAGGGGGTTATTTATGAAAGGCAAATCCACTTTGCACTACAAGTGCACTTGAAAGTGCACTGGAAGTGCGCTTGGAAGTGCAGTTGCTTTAAATCTAAGGGGTAGATCTAAAATGAGTGGAAGCTCTGCTGATTTTATCATCCAATCATGTGCAAGCTAAAATGCTGTTTTTTATTTTCCTTGCATGTCCCCTTTGGACCTACAGCGACTTTACTTTCAAGTGCACTTTCAGTGCACTTTTAAGTGCACTTGCAGTGCAAAGTGGATTTTCCTTTAGTAAATAACCCTCTTAGTCTTGTGCCACGGACGCTCAAGAGCGCGATTACTTTTTTTGAGAATTTTAGTGTCATCTGTTTGCCAGGGTTGTAGGGGTCGAGGACTGATTCTGCGTGTAGTGAGGGGAGTGAGCTTGTCCAGGGTGGAGGACAGTGATTTATTGTAGATGGACGTGGCTTGGTTGGGGCAGGACAGGGGAGAGATTTTGTCATAGAGGTGGTCAGTAGCAGAATAGAGGAGAGAGGAGTTGAAGTTGCGAAAGTTTCTACGAGTGATGGTTAGGCGATTGGAGAGAAAGGTGGTGGAAGGCAGGGGGAGAGAGAAACTAATAAAGTCGTGGTCGGAGAGAGGAAAAGGATTGTTTGAGAAGTTGCATGGAGTGCATAGGTAGGAGAATACAAGGTCAAGGGTGTTGCCATCAGAGTTAGTGGAAGCCTGTACCCATTGCTTCTGGTCAAATGAAGAAGTTAGACTAATGCCGTGTACACACGGGCAGACTTTTAAGCAACAAAAGTCTGACAGCCTGTCCGACAGACTTTCGACTGACTTTTGGCGGACTTCCGACGGACTTTCTAATGAACGGACTTGCCTACATACGATCATACAAAAGTCCAACAGCATAGTACGCGGTGACGTACACCAAGTCCGACGAGACTATAAAACGGAAGTTCAATAGCTCGTACGACACCCTTTGGGCTCCTTCTGCTAATCTCGTGTTTATCTCGTGTTAGTAGAAGTTTGGTGAGAGACGATTCGCGCTTGTGAGACTCGTATTTTTCAGATCGTTTTAACTGGTGTTCAGTTTGTGCTTGTGAGGTTTGTATCTGCTTTTCAGTGCGTGTGGTCAGTTCGCATTGATTTATTCAGTGTCTTATTGTCCGCTCTTCACAGGCCTTGCTGTTCTTCAGTGCGTTCTGTTAAGTGCGTTCTGACCAGCTGACCGTTTTTAAGCCATGTTGCGTGTAGGTACTCGTCGTAGAGTTCATGCATTGTATGTGCTTGGTGCTGTAGTTCATTCTTCAGCCCAAGCCCAGTCCATGAACAGGGCGATTATACAAGTATAGGCACAACAGCCAGAGTTCATATAATTCCCAATACAAATCTGCTGATACTGGATTAACTAGATGAAAATCAAGTGACAATAGAGTCCATATAACATGAGCAATGGAGATGTTGATATGAGGAGGGGGACAAAAAACATCCAAAAAAGGAGACACACAGGGCTGCCATCAGTATAAGGAAGAAACCATAATCCTGGAAGCTGCAAGAAAACACAAGTGGAGAGGCGCCTCTGGGTGCAGTCGATTTTTTAAAAAACAATTTTAATAAAACATCCTAAGAACAACTCACATATAGTGAATGAGTGTCAGGCGAGGTATCAGTGAGTCTGGGATGACATTCCCAGGTCCTGGAGCATGTCCATGCTGTGTGTGATGGTCAAAGATCCTCCAGGTGATGATAACGCTGGCTCCAGAAGAGTTCCGGAGTTATTCTTCTCCCGTTCTAGTCACTCTGTCCCGCCTCCTTGTTCTTCCTTTATCTACCCCTGTTTATCGGTATCAGACCATGTCTGCTGATGAAGGAGCGTGACTTGCAGAGTCCAAGTGCGCACGCTCAGGAAATGCGTCCACCTCAGATGACGTAATTCCCTGCAGCCAGCCATTCGCTGTTTTCCTAGCCTCGTTCTGAGGCCGCTTTTCCGGAGCCGGCATTATCATCACCCGGAGGATAATTGACCATCACACACAACACAGACATGCTCCAGGACCCAGGAACGTCATCCCAGACTCACTGATACCTCGTCTGACACTTATTCACTATATGTGAGTTAATCTTATGATGTTTTATTAAAATTGTTTTTTTTAAAAACGATTGCACCCAGAGGCGCCTCTCCACTTGTGTTTTCTTGCAGCTTCCAGGATTATGGTTTCTTCCTTATACTGATGGCAGCCCTGTGTGTCTTCTTTTTTGGACGTTTTTTCTCCCCCTCCTCATATCAACATCTCCATTGCTCATGTTATATGGACTCTATTGTCACTTGATTTTCATCTAGTTAATCCAGTATCAGCAGATTTGTATCGGGAATTATATGAACTCTGGCTATTGCGCATATACTTACATAATGTCTGTTTCTTGAAACCTTGTGCTGCACTTCCATTGTTTCATTTATCCCTGCATATGCCTGCTTGTTTATTTTTATTTCATCCTTATTTGTAGTTCCATTTAATTTTTTTATTTACACATATATCCTTTTAATATTTAAGTCTATCACCTCTCCCCAGGCCATTTCTCCTCTCCAGCTAATTCTTTTCCCCTTTATTTGTCTTATCCCCCCTCCCTTGCCCTTCCCGTACCTTTCTATAGGTGCTTACTATCACTTGGATATTTGCTTTTTATTTTTAATTTGTTAATATGGATTTCATTAACGATATTGAACAACATAAATATGCTGCTCTGGATGATCTATTTACTTTATTTCCTTCATCCATGTTTCTAGAAGGCTATGTCCTTCCCAGTAAGAAACAACATGCCCTATGTGGGACATTCAAATAATTAGAAAGAGTTATCGAGACTACTAACCAGTAGTGGTAGGATAAATTCTTTCTTAATAAATATATTGACACCAAAATCTCACCTAGAGGTTTGAGGGTCATGAAAGTGTGCCCCTTCCTGGATGCTGACCATACACAAGAGTGGGCCGATATTTCGGCCTTCTGTACCTCTAAATGGATGAGTATTCTTACTTCCCATAGAACATCCAGATTCAACAAATTCAAACAAGATATTGGCATTTTGATATCTAACATTTCCAGTTTACACACGACCATCCCTCTCTCATGGTTTAATACCTTGAAGAAAACTACCAAAGCTGACGAGGATTCTTTGTTACGCATGAAGTTGGGAAAGTTTAGGCATGACTTAGATGATTTCAACAATGACAGAGTATTTTTCTGGAATAAGAAAGGGAGACAGTATCCTGCTAGTGAACCTTTGGCCACTTTTGGCCAGAAAATCTCTCATGATCCACCTCCCTGTCCGCCTCACAACACCAACCCTCCACAACCCCTCATGAGTATTTCAGTAGGTCCCCCCCATTCGACCCTTTTACCTCAAACCCATCAGAACCCCTCAACCCTCCAACCCTTTACTGCATGGAGTAAAACACTTAAGCAGTAACAATAAGAATCATATCAAGAAGCATGGTGCAAAAAATGTGCATAGTAATTCCAGTCTTCTTCTTGCTTTAAACCACTTTTACAATAGACCACCCACCACCTCTCCTCCCGACAGTTCAACTATATCCACTACTGCTCTGGTTGCCCCTCCTAGTTGTGGACCATCAGTACTAGCCCCCTTCTCCAGTCAGACTTCCTCTGACAACACTGTTCCCAGTAGATCCACCATCTCCAACATGGACACTATGGCCACCCCTCCTGTGGACGTGGCCAATTCTGTACCCACATCAGATATTGTTCTGATAAGAACAATCATATTCGTTCTATACTTTCTCCTTCTACCTCTCTTCCTTTTTTAGTGCCCAGTCCTCCTCAAATGATCTCCAGAAAACGTAAGTTCACCAGAGAAGCTGCAGAGGAGGACGAAACAAAAGCCCATCTCAATGCATTGAATATAAGGAAACAGTAAAGATTTTTAACATATCCTCACACAATCTGTCAAATGCTGACATGTCCCTTTTGAGTAGAGGTCTCAATTTTGCACCTGTTAATAAACCCAGGAGGAGGGGGAGAAAAAACATCCAAAAAAGGAGACACAAAGGGCTGCTATCAGTATAAGGAAGAAACCATAATCCTGGAAGCTGCAAGAAAACACAAGTGGAGAGGCGCCTCTGGGTGCAGTCATTTAAAAAAAAAAAACAATTTTAATAAAACATCATAAGATCAACTCACATATAGTGAATAAGTGTCAGGCGAGGTATCAGTGAGTCTGGGATGACGTTCCCGGGTCCTGGAGCATGTCCGTGCTGTGTGTGATGGTCAAAGATTCTCCAGGTGATGATAATGCCGGCTCCAGAAGAGCGGCCTCAGAACGAGGCTAGGAACACAGCGAACGGCTGGCTGTAGGGGATGATGTCATCCAAGGTGGACGTGTTTCCTGAGTGTGTGCACTTGGATACTCTGCAAGTCATCAGCAGACATGGTCTGATACCGATAAACAGGGATAGATAAAGGAAGAACAAGGGGGCGGGACTGGGTGACTAGAACGGGGGAAGAATAAAAAGTAATTGGGTAGTGAGAACGATACTGTGAATGACAAATTAGGGGCAAGGGATGTAAATATAAATGTAAAAATAAAGATGATGGTAATGAAACATAGGAAAAGAAGAGGGGGGCTGATATGCGATGGTGAAAAATAAAATATATATATATATATATATATATATATATATATATATATATTTATGGTCGGAGCCCTCCGTCCTGACAGATATGAAGCACATAAACACGTCACAAGACTAACAACATAAAATAGACCTGAAGTGTGCCCTGGCCTGCTGTATGGAAAACCCAGCTCTGCTGGGTGGTATGCCAGAGAAGGACGCATACCTTAAAAGAGTAATGTATATTTCTGTAGAGAAATTGTCTGAAGAGAAGAACTCTGAGAAGGAGAATGGGTGGGTGGGTACCGCACACTGGAACCGACACAGACCATCCTGGATGGTCTGTTTAAATACCCTCCGGGCTCCTCCCATAATTTCAGGCCAGTAAACAGGCCTTCCTATTTATGGTCGGGGCCCGCCGTCCTGACAGATATGAAGCACATAAACACGTCACAAGACTAACAACATAAAATAGACCTGAAGTGTGCCCTGGCCTGCTGTATGGACTTGGTTAGGGAGGTAATGATTTATTTGAGTTTATGGACATACTACATGGCAAGCTTGACAAAGGCTCGTGACATTTCTGCTTGTGGATTGGGAATGTAGCGGGCAAAGCAGGTGGATTTCCACCTACCCATTTTCTTGATCACGTAGTCCGGGACCCCGTTTCGTGAGGCTGCTGATGCAGCTCCAATGCGAAACGAATGTTCAGAATAACGGTTGGGGTCAAGGCCTAAGTTGCGCAGGAGGATCCTGACGTGAGTAGTGAACTGGTTGGTACTAAGCGGGCTGACTGGGAATGGTAGCAATGGGCTGTCCTGCGAGGGATCAGATAGGTGGGCTAATAGCTGATCTAGGATGGCTACAGGGCACCAGGCATTGTGCGTTCTGAAGAGCTTGATGTCAACCCCTGGACCAGACTGTTGTGTTTTGGATACCTCGAGGTGTATTGTGAAATGACTGTGGTGACGCATGAGGTGGCGTCTGAGTAGGGTCCTATGACTGGGGCTGCTGACTGTGAATTTGCTGGGTCGTAGGAAGCCGTAAAATGCCAAGTAAATGGCTGCTTGGATGACCAAGCTGGGCAATAAGCCAAAAGGGAACGTGAAAGGATAGAGGACATGTCCCGAAACATGGCACTGGTGATCGGTAAGCGTTTACAGCTGACTTGGGGCTTTTGCTTGCTGATACCTCGCAGGATGGCCTTGACCGCATGGGTAGCGAATAAGGATGGTTTGGTAGGATCTTGTAGAGAGGTGAAATGCTGGATGCCGGCTAGATACAGTCTAATGGTATTATGGGATAGCGCCAGCTGAGTGTGGCAGTACGATATGAAAGCCAGGATGTGATGGAGATCTCCTGGTATTGCCCCACAGTTAGCAGCTAGAAACCTGTGATAGATCTTCCAGGCAGTGTGGTAAGCTTTCAGGGTATTGTGAGATAGTGACTGGTTAATCAGACTAGTGGCGTCATGAAGATGTCGCTTCAATCCAGGTTAGCTGTAACCAATGTGGGATAGCAAACATGGTTGGGTCGGCTCCAGGTTCCTGCGAAAAGAACGTTGTAAAATTAAGACGAGATAGCGCGTCGGCCGAAGTGTTACATTTGCCGGGGATGTGGACACAAAGGACATTAAATTGGTGTTGTAGTGAGAGTTGCACCAGCCTGCGTAGGAAGGACATGATGGCCAAGGACTTGGACCGACCTTTATTTATAATGTGGGCTGTTGCTTGATTATCTGTGGAAAATATCACTGTTTGTCCTACCCAGATGTTGCCCCAGACTTGGGCTGCTGCAATGATGGGGTAGATCTCAAACAGCGAGGAGGATTGACTGAACCCGGGGATCGAGAGTATTTCTGGTGGCCATGGTGCTGTGAACCAGTGATGGCCAAAAATAGCTGCAAAGCCTGTGGAGGCTGCGGCGTCCGTGATTATCTGCGGTGACGTGGGAGACGCTGATGGAATAAACATCGAAATGCCGTTCCAATTTGTTAGAAATTCGTCCCACATGGCCAGGTCAGCTAAGGCTGCCCCGTCTAGTTTAAGTATTTGGTCGGGGTCTTGTACCTGGGAAAGGAACACCAGGAGGCGTGAGACGAAGGATCGCCCTTGAGGGATGATCTTTATGGCAAAGTTAAGCATGCCCAGGAGGGATTGTAGTTGCTTCTTCGTGCATCCTTGAGTATTAGTAAACGTGTGAATGACTGTCCTGATGCGGGTCAATTTGTCCGGAGGTAGGCTAGCCTGCATGGTGTGAGTGTTGAGTATGATACCCAAGAAGGTGACGATCTGTGCTGGGCCTTCCACCTTCTTATCTGCTAAAGGCACGTTAAGATTGTGGAAAATTATTTTTAGGCTGTTTAGATCAACTGGGGATTTGTTAGGTTTCTCTATGAGTAGGAAGTCGTCTAAGTAGTGAATCACTTTCTGACAGGACACGTGTTGTGAGAGAATCCAGGTAAGGGACTGCGCAAAAGTGTCAAATAGCCACAGGCTGCTTTTGAAGCCAAAGGTTAATTTAGTTGCGAAATAGTATAGACCTTTCCATTTGATTCCGTGCCATCCCAATAGGCACGGGTCAATTGGCAACAACTTGAATGCGTCCGAGATGTCTGCTTTAGACAACCAGGTGCCTACTCCTGCAAGAATGATAGACTGAATAGCTGAGTCTACCGATTAATATTTAAGTGAAAATTCTTCTGAAGGTATTAGGGAATTTAAACTGGGTATATGGGAACAATGAGGCGCGGACAAATCATAAACTAAACTGAGTTTATTAGAAAACTTGCCCTTCACAAGCCCGATAGGGCTGACTCTCCATACAGAAAAAGGTGATTGAGTAAAGGGACCGATTACATATCCCCGGTCTAGTTCTGTCTGCAGCAGGGTGGTGATGGCTTCCTCGTCGGTGGCGGCTGAAAGCAGGTTTTTACACTCGTGAGTTGTGTCAGGGAGTGTGATAAGTCTGGTATGAAAGCCTGTTATGAACCCCTGGATGAGAAAGGCTGCCAGTGAAGGTGTTGGGTGTGAGGAGAGCTAGAACCCGAGCCATCCGACGTGCACTCGGCTTAGTCACGCGGATTTAAGCTGTTTCACCTCGCAGGCGTACCTGGGGTGAGCTTTGTGGCATGTGAGGCAGATATGAAGAATTTTACAGTGGGGGAAGTTACACTTCCCGAAGTTGAAGTTATTGCATATGGTTGCTCCTCCTAGTGTTTGGACGGGTCGTCCTAATCTGTCTGCCTGGCCCTGCTGAGTAAATGCCATTGAGTTGTGAGCGGCACTGGAGAAGGAGGGAAGGCTGGGGGGGCGTCTGCCAGCTGACTCGGAGCACCAGTTGGCCGTATGGGTGGACGACTGGCAGGTAGTACAGAGTGGGGAACGTAGGCCAGCGAAATAGCGACAGAATAGCTCTGTATCGATGATACTCTAGTTGGTAGTTGCCTGGAACTGGGAAAGTCTGGCTGCTGCTTTCGCTGAAAATGACCTGTGATAGTCATAAAACGTGCATCCCCCGTATTTATAACCTAGATCCACTACTGCGTGTAAGTATAAATCAGCTCCTCCCTCCTGTTGGGGTTGACCGTGCATAGCACATCTCTGAACATGCCAAATGCTAGCACAAACTCCGCAATATTAAGTTTGCGGGTAAACCTATAGTCTTTGGCTTTCAGGACGACGGAAACATCTCCCCATGAATAGGACTTATTCTTGGCCGGGTCATGTACTGCGATGAGGAGGGATGCCTAGTTGACGTCCTTCCCGTCCATAATGTCCTTCCTGATGCCTGCTGGGACGAAATGTGCGGGGAAGACATAGGTACAGATGTCGGGCGTACCTGTAAGGAGAGGCATGGGGGTGACGTTGGTTACTGTAGATGGTGAGGGTGCAGTTTGGTGTACCTCCAGGGTTCCCACTCTTGTCTGGACGTCGGTGACTGTTGCCGACAGTGTGGTCACCAGGGAGTGCAGCTGAGTGATTGTTGACGAGATTGACTGTAATGACGCCTGGGTGCCTGGTTGGGCAGCCGCTGGCGGAGTTGACAGTAACCTAAAGAGCTCAGCTTTCCTAGCAGTCGCAGGGTAGGGAAAACCCCTGCGCCGTAGTTCAGCTGTAAGCTTGGGGATGGTCCAAGCTCTGAGGGACTGTAAGTCATCATTTGCTGAGCCTGCCCCGGGTGTAGATGGTGTGGAGGCAAAGTCCTCGCTGTCGGCCTGCGACATGGCGTCTGCTAAAAGTAGGGAGGGAAATGCATATGTTTAAGACAAGTTTGAAAGGTGGGAGGGGATAGATTTTTTTTTTGGTAGCTGAGATGGAAGTTTAAGGATAGGAGAAGGAGCGATAGGCATAGGGACAGTCAATTGCATACGAGCGCTGTTGAGTGTGACTTTAGAAAACTCAAAAGAATGCGTGACAACCGAGGTGAGCCAGGAGGTGACTGGCTAGGTAACCGATAGCTTGGGTGTCGCCTGTGCTCGGCACAGATTACTGAACCAGAGCCCCCAGGGCGGACTGGGGCGAGTATTTTGCAGTCTGGTATACTAAGTAAGAGTGTTGCAATCTGTAGTTAATTGTCGTGTGTTCGGTCTGCTACCGCTTGCACTGCCAGCAAGCTGGACGTTAAGCGACCGTGTCTGCACGGTGAAGGATCTCGGATCGCTCTTCGAAAACAGAGTGTAGTGTACAGAAGTATGTGACAGTTGCTATCGCCTCGGAAATGGATCGAATTTGTGTATGTGAAGTAAAAAATGTTGTGAAAGGTGTTTTCTGAAAAGAAAAAAGGGGTGGAACCCCTTGACTTACGCACCTGCCTTGACGCCCTAGTAGTGGAGTCTTGGTTTGGGGTCGAGATGTGGGTCAACCTGGAACCTGTAGTAGGGGTGACATAGAGAGGTTTTTTTTTTTTTTTTTTTTTTTTTGAGAGGGAGTGCTGAAGAGCTGTTTGGGGCAGAAGTTGGCCCCCTGGTGAAGAAATGCAAGCCCTTGACAATATCTATATATGTTTTTTTTTTTTTACCTGAGTACGGTACTGTCCACACCTGGTGCAGGATGGGCCAACTGGAGAACTCTACTGACCTAAAGGGGAAAGGGATAGAGAATACGATTGAGTAGCCGTGTTGCTACTGGAGATGAGTGGCTGTATGAAGCCATTTTGTAACGTTTGCAACGATTGCAAAGCCTTTGATAGGTGAAAAGAAAGTTTTTTTTAGCAGAAATTTGATTATGTAGGAATAACCGTGCGCAGCATTGGTACAAAATAGATGGTGTGAGTTGTGTGAGAAAGAGATCCGAATCATTGAGCTGGTATGCGACTGGACTCGGATCGGTCGAATGGAAGAAGCACACTGTTGATGAGTGCTTGTGTATGCTGAGGATTCGAATCGTTGAGCCGTTATAGCGACTGGACTCGGATCGGTCGAATGGAAGAAGCACACTGTTGATGAGTGCTTGTGTATGCATCCGAATCCTAGAGCCGTTTTTTTTTTTGACTGGACTCGGATCGGTCGAATGGCAGAAGCACACTGTTGGTGAGTGCTTGTGTATGCTGAGGATCCTAATGATTGAGCCGGTTCTTTCGACTGGGCTCGGATCAGTAGAAAAAAAAAAGGGGGTAGGGGGTACTGTTGATGAGTGTTTGTATGCTGAGGATTCAAATCATTGAGCCGGTTTGAGACCGGATTCGTATCGTTCACGGAAGTTGGGTTGGCGAGGATCCAAATAGTTTGAGCCAGTGATACGACTGGACTCGGATTGGATGGTGGGGTTTGTAATACCGAGGATCCTGAACCATCGAGCCGGTATGCGGCTGGACTTCGGATCGGTCGTGAAGTTGGGTTTGGCAAGGAATCGACGCTACGATTCGACTCGGATTGGTTGGAGGGGTTGAGTCTGCTTGTGAAGTGAGAGGTGTAGAGAGTTGGTTTTAGATGACAGTTGGGGGTATTCGTGGAAAGTATCTGGTTGGTAGTGGAGGGGGGATGATGTGTGTGGAATAAGGTTCTTTTGGGACTGTGCGCGACTTGAGCCGTACGTGACTCCGTATGGGTAACCTAACAATACGATTCTATAAAAGGTAATAGTAGTTCCTACCTGCGACAGTGAGTTTGATGACCGGAATTCGGGAACTGCGAACGGGAACAACGACGCCGGAACTCGAGGGTAGGAGCTTGCAAACGTGCAATGGTTTTCGAAAGTTGGCCTGGTGACGAAATACCGCGCACTGGAACCGACACAGACCATCCTGGATGGTCTGTTTAAATACCCTCCGGGCTCCTCCCATAATTTCAGGCCAGTAAACAGGCCTTCCTATATATATAAAAGAAAAAAAAATATATATATATATATATATATATATATATATATATATATATATATATATATATATATAAAATATAAAGAATATATCAATATATAGTTATGTATTGATACTGCTAATTATAAATAAAGAGGAAAAAAGAACTAGAAGGAGGACCCGCAGAGTACCCATGCGCACATGCAGGGAACGTCTAACTGTCCTACAATATGGAAAACGATATACAAGACTATGTATATATGCATAATAGCATTATTATATACGTAAGTCTGCATAAAACAGGCAGGCAAGACAACCACTGAAAATACAAATGTATAAAATAGATAAAACAAAAAAGACTGGGCATAAGTGATAAAAATATAGATAATAAGCAGCAGGGATTCACTAATAAAAACATGTATAGAATATCATGAGTATGATTCCCAAAAACACACATAATAAAAGTATTAATGGAAAAGGGGTATATATGTGGTGGAGATAGAGTGACAATATAATTTATATTAAAAATTATATTAAATTTTATATTAAAGAACGGTGGAAATCTCTATGCCTTCATTCATTCCACCAGGTGAGAGGACATCTAAATGGTAGATCCAAAAAGTTTCTCTAGAGCAGAGTTGTTGAATCGCTCTGCAGCTGAAAGAGAATTGGGGATTTGTTCGATCACCCAAACTTGTAAACCATCCGTAGATTCCGTAGAGTGTCAGGCGAGGTATCAGTGAGTCTGGGATGACGTTCCCGGGTCCTGGAGCATGTCCGTGCTGTGTGTGATGGTCAAAGATCCTCCAGGTGATGAAATGCCGGCTCCGGAAGAGCGGCCTCAGAACGAGGCTAGGAACACAGCGAACGGCTGGCTGCAGGGAATGACGTCATTCGAGGTGGACGCATTTCCTGAGTGTGCACACTTGGATATTCTGCAAGACACACTCCTTCATCAGCAGACATGGTCTGAAACCGATAAACAGGGGTAGATAAAGGAAGAACAAGGGGGCGGGACAGGGTGACTAGAACGGGGGGAAGAATAAAAAGTAATTGGGTAGTGAGAACGATACTGTGAATGACAACATTGGGGCAAGGGATGTAAATATAAATGTAAAGATAATGGTAATGAAACATATCCTTGTTCTTTTTAAGGATTTGAATAGATATGTGCTGAATCTCACCTTGAAGCGCTATTATCATATCAAAGAGAAAAAGAACATTCAGTTTAATGTCATCTCCCCTACATCACTTCCTGATACTTCAACTGACACGTTTTGGTTTTGACACCAGTTCTGTCGAATATATGGACAACTCACTGTTTGAAGCTGAGTTAGCCCATCTTCTTACTCAACACACTGCTACTTCCCCCCTGTTATACATACGTCCTTCAGGCCTAAGTCTGTTTTCTATCCATCACAAGCTAAGGGCCCTTACATAGAGAGCTTCTACAGAGTCGTGTTCTTTGATTTTCAAAAGCTATGCCAGTCCTTTTCCACCAATAAAGCAAACAATTTATCACCTTTAGAGACTCTAGCACTCAAATCTTTGATGGAAGCCGACGACTTGGTTATCAAGTCGGCAGATAAGGGTGGGGGAATTGTCATACAAGACAAAAGTGATTATATTGAAGAGGCAAGAAGGTTACTATCTGACGCCACCACATATAGGCCAATTAAAAAAGACCCCACTTCAGACTTTGCAAAAGAGGTCCATACTTTTGTGTCTACGGCTTTTCAAAACAATATCCTTAATAAATTAGAAAAGACTTTTCTTCTTCAAGACTTCTACCACATTCCCTACTTTTATCATCTCCCAAAAGTTTATAAAAATCTTGATCATCCTCCCGGCAGATCTATTGTAGCGGCCATGGACAGTGTCACCACAGGCCTTAGCCTCTATATTGACCACTTCTTGCAGCCCATTGTCCATCAGCTGCAATCCTACATCAGGGATGGAACACACCTCCTTGAATTGTTGTCTGCTTACAAGTAGTAACAGACTTATGTCTGGCTCTCACTTGACGTCAACTCACTATACACTTCCATTCCCCACTCCTTTGGTCTATTAGCATTAGATTTTTTCTTGGCTAAAGATCCTCTCATCAACCCACACCAGGCCTCGTTCATTCTTGATGCCGCTTCCTTCGGTTTAAGTCACAATTATTTTCAGTTTGATGGAGATTTCTTTCTACAGATATAGGGTATGGCCATGGGGGCCAATTTCGCCCCCTCCTATGCCAACCTGGCTATGGGCTACTGGGAGAACTCATATGTTCTCTATAACAACCCCTATGCCAGTAACATTGTTTCCTTTGGTCGTTATATTGATGATATTATTATCATTTGGGATGGTCCCACCAATATGATTGATAGCTTTGTTGGTTATTGTAATAATAACCAATATGGTCTTTCATTCACCTATGTCCCCAATCCAGACACACTGCCTTTCCTTGACCTTGAATTGGGCCATGATCCAACTACCTTTACCATCATTCCAAGAATTATGTTAAGCCCACTGCGGGTAACTCATTCTTGCATTACAACAGCTGTCATCTCCTGTAATGGATTAACAATATCCCGAAGGGCCAATTTTGCTGACTTAGACAGAATTGTACAAGAGAATGTGACTACGTCGATCAAAGCACGTTACGCATCAAGAAGTTTAGAGACAAGGACTATCCCCCGGCTCTTATTGACCAAGCTTTTCAACATTACTTAAAAGGGAAACCCCCAAAACCACCGGGTGAACCACACAATCATACTGTTCAGTTTACTACCACTTTTCCCCACCAGTTTAGGAAAATGGAAAAGATCCTGGCTGACCAGTGGAGCATACTATTACAGGACCCATTCACCCAATATACCCATTCACCACCAAGGGAGTCACCTACACACTGAAGGATTTCCACAATTGTTCCTCTGACTTTGTGGTGTATGGGCTTACACGTCCATGCGGCCTACTATATGTGGGCCACACTATACACCCTCTCAAGACCAGATTTGGAGAACACAGAGGGTCAATCGAAAGTGGCATTGACCCACAAAAAGTGACCAATAGTGTACCCAAGCATTTCACCCTAGTCCACCAAAAATCTACGGATGGTTTACAAGTTTGGGTGATTGAACAAATCCCCAATTCTCTTTCAGCTGCAGAGCGATTCAACAACTCTGCTCTAGAGAAACTTTTTGGAT
Organism: Aquarana catesbeiana; assembly: GCF_042186555.1. Lineage (NCBI taxonomy): Eukaryota > Metazoa > Chordata > Amphibia > Anura > Ranidae > Aquarana > Aquarana catesbeiana. Next base: position 352,086,924 of record NC_133328.1, on the reverse strand, counting down.
CTACCATTTAGATGTCCTCTCACCTGGTGGAATGAATGAAGGCATAGAGATTTCCACCGTTCTTTAATATAAAATTTAATATAATTTTTAATATAAATTATATTGTCACTCTATCTCCACCACATATATACCCCTTTTCCATTAATACTTTTATTATGTGTGTTTTTGGGAATCATACTCATGATATTCTATACATGTTTTTATTAGTGAATCCCTGCTGCTTATTATCTATATTTTTATCACTTATGCCCAGTCTTTTTTGTTTTATCTATTTTATACATTTGTATTTTCAGTGGTTGTCTTGCCTGCCTGTTTTATGCAGACTTACATATATAATAATGCTATTATGCATATATACATAGTCTTGTATATCGTTTTCCATATTGTAGGACAGTTAGACGTTCCCTGCGTGTGCGCATGGGTACTCTGCGGGTCCTCCTTCTAGTTCTTTTTTCCTCTTTATTTATATTCAGCAGTATCAATACATAACTATATATTGATACATTCTTTATATTTTTTTATATATATATATATATATTTTTCATATATATATATATATATATATATATATATATATATATATATATATATATATATATATATATATATATATATATATATATATTTTTTTTTTTTTTTTTTCCTTTTTCACCATCGCATATCAACCCCCCCTCTTCTTTTCCTATGTTTCATTACCATTATCTTTATTTTTACATTTATATTTACATCCCTTGCTCCTAATGTGTCATTCACAGTATCGTTCTCACTACCCAATTACTTTTTATTCTTCCCCCGTTCTAGTCACCCAGTCCCACCCCCTTGTTCTTCCTTTATCTACCCCTGTTTATCGGTATCAGATCATGTCTGCTGATGAAGGAGAGCGACTTGCAGAGTATCCAAGTGCGCACGCTCAGGAAACACGTCCACCTCGGATGACGTCATCCCCTACAGCCAGCCGTTCGCTGTGTTCCTAGCCTCGTTCTGAGGCCGCTCTTCTGGAACCGGCATTATCATCACCCGGAGAATCTTTGACCATCACACACAGCACGGACATGCTCCAGGACCCGGGAACGTCATCCCAGACTCACTGATACCTCGCCTGACATTTATTCACTATATGTGAGTTGATCTTATGATGTTTTATTAAAATTGTTTTTTCAAAAAACGACTGCACCCAGAGGCGCCTCTTCAATTGTGTTTTCATGAACAGGGTGAGGAGGAGTTCATGGACGAAGAATTGGTTGCTCCAGCGCGACCAATTCTGTCACATGGCATTGCTCCGTGAGATCCGTAAGAATAATCCTGAGGATTTCAGGAACTTTCTCCGGATGACGGACCCCGTTTTTGACCGTTTGTTGGCTTTGCTGACCCCATATATCAGCAGGCAGGATACCTACAGGAGGCAAGCCATCACTGCGGAGCAGAGGCTAGTTGCCACGTTGCGTTACTTGGCGACAGGGAGAAGCCTGCTGGACCTTAAGATCTCGACAGGCATCTCCCCCCAGGCTCTGGGGATCATTATCCCAGAGACCTGTTCTGCCATCATACAGGTCCTGCAGAAGGACTATATTAAGGTAAGAATTTTTATCCTTTAACATCACATTTTATTATATTTAATGTTTGCTAATGTCATGTATTTCTTTACTCACACACTAATTACCATGATTGCAATATAGTGTGAATGTCCCCTTTGTCCCCATGCATGCTGTAATCTTTTGATGCTCTTTTTTGTCCTGCATGCATATTTGCCTTCACTAACCTCCTCAGCATGCAATGCTGGGCCCATATCCACCTAGTCTACTCACTTAATGTTTTTTGTCACCTCCATTGTAGTGCTTTACCCTAAAATTAATAAAAATAGTCTGTGTGTCATTAACTTGATTTAGAATCCCCCCCTAAAATTATTCAAAATAGTCTGTGTGTCATTAACTTGATTTAGAATCCCCTCCCCTCCCCCTAAAATTAATCAAAATAGTCTATGTGTCATTAACTTGATTTAGAATCCCCCCTAAAATTAATCAAAATAGTCTATGTGTCATTAACTTGATTTAGAATCCCCCCTAAAATTAATCAAAATAGTCTGTGTGTCATTAACTTGATTTAGAATCCCCTCCCCCAATAAAACTAATCAAAATAGTCTGTGTGTCATTAACTTGATTTAGAATCCCCTACCCCCCTAAAGTTAATCAAAATAGTCTGTGTGTCATTAACTTGATTTAGAATCCCTTCCCCCCTAAAGTTAATCAAAATAGTCTGTGTGTCATTAACTTGATTTAGAATCCCATTCCCCCCCCCCTAAAATTAATCAAATAGTCTGTGTGTCATTAACTTGATTCAGAATCCTCTCCCCCCTAAAATTAATCAAAATAGTCTGTGTGTCATTAACTTGATTTAGAATCCCCCCCAAAAATTAATCAAAATAGTCTGTGCGTCATTAACTTGATTTAGAATCCTCTAAATTCTGTGGGGTTGATTTACTAAAAGCAAATAGATGTGTCACTTTGCAAAGTGCATTTGCTCCAGGGCTTAGTAAATGAGCAGAAGCTCTGCTGATTTCCATCATCCAATCATGTGCAAGCAAAAATGTTTTTTTATTTAATTTCCCTTGCATGTGATTGGGTACTCTTTGCAACATGAATCCTTACCTCATTTACTAAGCTCTGTAGCAACTGCACTTGCAGAGTGCAACAACTGCATTTTTAAAAGTGCACAGTCTTGTAGCCTTTAGTAAATCAACCCCTGTGTGCCCTTAAACTTGATTTATACTCCTCCCCTAAACTTTAACAATGTGCCATCAGAGGAGGTGAGCAATCTGATAAGTGGGCCTTTATATATTAGTTTTTAAATAAGATTACAATTAATGTTATACTGATGCTGGGCAACTTTTCCAACTGTGGAGGTGCTACAGATGGGAAACATGTCCACACCGTGCCACCACCCCATTCGGGGTCATACTATTTTAATTATAAGGGGTTCCATAGTATTGTCTTAATGGCGGTGGTGTCGGCACAATATGAATTTCTGTATGTGGACGTGGGGAAGAATGGCCGGATGTCGAATGGAGGAGTCTTCGCCCAGACGGAGTTCTACCAGCGTCTCCAGAGTGGTGGCCTGGGATTGCCACCTGATGCTGATAATGTGGAAGGACTCCCTTTTGTCTTCATAGCAGATGAAGCCTTTGGTCTGAGCAAGCAACTCATAAGGGCATTCCCCAAAAGGACCCTCACCCCGGAGAGGAGTGTTTTTAACTTCTGGCTGGCCAGAGTGAGAAGAGTTGTGGAGAATGCGTTTGGGATTATGGTCAGCCGGTTCCGCCTGTTTCAGACAGCTATCCACGTGGTGGAATACAAACTAAATCACATTGTCCTAGCGTGCTGAATGCTGCACAATTATTTAATCAAACATTCAACCAATTATATGGTATAACTTGGGCCTGAGGCCGAACTTATCGACAATCCTCTGATGGGCCTGAATACTGGCCGTACTGGCTTGGCCCCCAAAGTGCCCATCAAGTTCAGGATCAATATGTTGAATTTTTTACAGGTAGGGGGGCCATTGCAATGCCACACATTCTATAATTTTTTTTTTATTAAAAAATCCTGATCTTGAATTAGATTTATTGCTTGCCTTTCTTTGTGGCTTTCTCCTAGGTTATCCTAGAGCACTTGTAGTACCAAGGGTATTTTATTATTATTTTTTTAAAGGCCTATATATATATATATATATATATATATATATATATATATATATATATATATATATGTGTGTGTGTGTGTGTGTGTGTGTGTGTGTGTGTGTGTGTGTGTGTATGTATATATTAGAAGGGGCGGAGAATATTCGTTAATAAAGAACGTCAGGGGCGGGCGCCGCAGGCGGAGCTTCACGCATGCGCAGTGTATATAAAGTTATTACGCATATACCATACGTACGTTCTGTGCGTGGAGGATAGAGGAACGGAAGTTGCTAGCGTCAGAAACGAAAGTAATTTTTTGATAACTTTGTAGCAGCCTATACTGCTTAAAGATTGATGAGGCCTATGTTGGGATAAGATGATGAGAGTTTAGCTGAAACATTAGTGTTTTTGTCTTGTGTATTATCTTTTACAGAAAACATGAATGCCAAATTTAAGGACCCAGAATTTATGATAGCATTTATTGAGAAGTACAGGGAGATGAGGAATTTGTGGGAGGTCAAACACCCTCAAAATTACATTAAACCAGTAAGGAAATCAACGCTGGAGAGACTTCTGGCATTTGTGCATACTTTCATCCCAGAAGTAACCATGGAGATTTTGGAAAAGAAAATTGGGATCTTGCGAAATATGTATAGGAGGGAGCATAACAAGATCCAGAATTTGCTGAGATCTTGTCGCTGAGATCATCATCAGCAGATGATGTATATGTACCCAGGCTGTGGTACTACGATAAACTACATTTTCTTGATGACCAGACTGAAGCCAGGGCATCACTTTCAACCCTTCCCTCCACCCTTCCATGCGCCCTTCCCTCCATCCTTCCCTCCACCCTAACAGAGGCTGATAAGGACCACGCTGGGTCTTCCATCCTGGAAGAACCGGATGTGACCATCTGGAAAAAGGTAAATTAATTTTAGACATATTTAGTGTCCTAATATTAATGATGTTAACTAGATGTTATAATTGATTGTACTATTAAGGATTTTATCCTAAAAATGATGTATACATATCAATTGACAGTAGTGGCCAACAATGTTTGTCACCTGCTTTAAAAAATGCTGGTGTCAGATTTCTATACTCTTATATATGTATTAACATTGAATTTGCAAGTCATGAGAAGAAAATTGTGTGTCATTGATGAACCAAAAACTAAAACTATGTCCCTTTTTTATACACAGGATGAGCTCAGCCAGGAGGAAGGTGTGGAAAGTGGCAGGCAGGAGGAGGCCAGGCCCAGGGACAGCCAGGAGGAGGTTGGGCCCAGTGTCATCGAGGAGGAGGCCGGGCCCAGTGTCAGCCAGGAGGTGGCCGGGCCCAGCAAGGGCCTCACAGAATCCCAGGCGCCTCCCCTCCACCTTCATACCAAAAGGGCCAGGAAAGGGATGGTGACAGAGGAGGCATCACTGCGCCTCATGAGAGAAGCGACTAATCTTCTCAAGAGCCCCCCAAAGCTGAAGAGCCCTATGGCTGTTATTTAGCCACCAGGTTGCTAGAATTGGAGAAGGGCCAATACCTCCTCTGTGAGAGAATTTTTTTTGATGCCCTTCAGAAGGGGCTGAGGGGCCAGCTAACCAAGAATAGCCAGATATATGAGCAAGCCCCTCCTCCTCCTTCTCCTCCTGCCACAATTCAACCACCAGAGCGACAGCCTACAAGGAAGACTGCAGGGAAGGCTGCAGTGCAACATGGAGGGAAGGCTGCAAGGAAGAGAAGAAAGTGATGACCTGGCTTCAGTCTGGTCTGACAGAAGACGCAGGCTGGTGTACCACAGCCTGGGGACATATATGTCATCTGCTGCTGCTCTTGATCTCTGGGATTCCTTGACCAGATTGTGCTCCCTCTTATATGGACTCCTCAAGATCACAATTTTCTTTTCCACAGACCTGATGTGTGCCCTGGGGCCAAAAGTATTCACAAATGCAAAAAGTTTATCCAGCGTTGACTTCATCTTTATTTTGTTTACCATAAATAAATGGATATTTCATTTAATGAAAATACTTTATGTGTTTTAATTAACATAATTTTTTTATAGACAATGTCAAATTAACAAGGGACAACAACCTTCTTGAGGTTCCCAAAACAACAAAACAAAAAATAATGTTATTGTGGTAACTTTACAACAACAAAAAAAATCTACAAAAAATATATAACAAAAAAAGGTTCTTTGTGGTAAGTTTATACCAAAACAAAAATTAAAATGTACAAAAGTAGTGGTTCTTTGTGGTAACTTTACAAAAAAAATGTAAAAAATGGTTCTTTGTGGTAAATTTACGAAAAATAAAATAAAAAAAATAAAATAAAAAAAAAGGTTCTTTGTGGTAACTTTACAAAAAAATACAAAAAATAAATGGTTCTTTGTGGTAACTTTACAAACAAAAGAAAAAGATATATGGAAATAAAGAGAAACATTTTTTGACAAAAATCATAAAAAAAGATCTTGATGAAATAAAAAATAAAAGATGACTGCAAAAAACAATTGTGTAAACATTAGTATAGAGATATGGCTTTTAACAAATACAGTATCTTTCATGAGATCAAGAGAAATAATCCAGTAATCATTTTGGGAGAACTTTGTGTGAATAGGAACAGCAAAACAGCTTAGTTCTTCTAGCATTATAAAGAAGACAATTAATGCACTGAATTCAATGATCGCAGAGTTTGCAGCGTGAGGAATGTGCTACCTACAATACGAACACTAATTTTACCAGACTGAGCACTTCCGTTTTGTATTTGCTTCTGAGCATGCGTTGTTTTTTTTGTCCGTCATACTAGCATACAGACAAGCGGATTTCCGGGTCCGGCGGAGTTACGACGTAAAGATTTGAAGCATGTTCCAAATCTAAAGTCCATCAGATTTGCGACTGGAAAAGTCCACTGACAGTCTGATGAAGCCCACACACGATTGGATTGTCCGCCGTACTTGGTCCGTCGGACCAGTCCGGTCGAAAAGTTTGACCGTGTATACGCTGCATAAGAACTTTAGAAGTAGCAGGAGTGTTGAAATCACCCAGAAGGATTGTGGGAATATATATACACACACATACACACACACACCTGCATGCACATGAACTTTATTTTTAAGCATCTGTTCAACATATAGAAAAACTACCTTAAAGTCACTAACAGCCATTCTTCCGCACTAATGCTTCACCTCATGTTGGTATGGCTTCGGCTCAGATGTCCTCTTACAAGGTGTAATAGCTGATCAAAGGTTGCCACTGACATCCTTGTAAAATTGTACAACTTGTCTTGGTGAGTCCTCAGTTCTCCAAACATGAGGGCAAAGTAGCAGATAGATAAACACTGGGAGGTCAAGGGATGCACCCAATAAAGACGATGACGTCTCCTCCACTGAATTAGATCCATCTGTCTCCTCCTTTTAATCCTCATAAGCAGCAAAATGAGCATTGCAATCAGGTTGCTTACATAAGAATTCATATTCAATGATCACAGGTCAATGTGATCTCACTGAACATAGACACAGGCACTGAACAAAGACACAGGAAATAGATGGTTTGAAAGGCAGTAAACCGAAATGCATCATGGGTAGTCAAGAGACCAAAAAAAAATAGCTGCTATGAGAATGACAAGAATGTTCAACCAATGCTCAATGTAGCCTCACGTAAACGTGATCGCTGTGGCAGAACAGCCGCCCATGTGAAAGTGGCCTAACACTATCATAGTATATCTTTGAAATGCCATTTGAAACTGTACAGCTTGTCTGATCACTTTTTTTATGAAGTTCATAGGCAGAAGTCATCTGGCAATTCAGAAACATACAGATCCACAAATACTTGAATGATTGGGTTTAACCCTGTACATTAAATATTTACATTGTATTTTTTTAAACTTAGCTGATAACTGAACACTGAACATTTCAGTTGTTGTTACAGATGTAATAGAAAACTTTGCTAGATCAACTTATGTAATATACAAAATAAAATTAACCGAATCAAGCATGGCTTATTTCATTCTTCCTCTGCCACATGGTGTAGCAGTATGACAAAATTTTTTTTACTGTATATCTGTATTATATTAGCAGACAGAGATTAATGCGTATTCTGAACACATTTACACTAGATCATGGTCCAGAATAGCAAAACGTAATAACGCACTTATCACCATATTGTTGGTGGGAGCTGTGCTCATTTAAATGGATTGATCGATACGCTGAATGTACCAGTATGTACCGGAATTCTATAAAATTTTCTGTGTCACAGTACGTGCTGTCCAGAGCAACTGCATTTTAAAAAGAAGCAGTTTAGTTTTGGGGCTGTCACTTGGCAATTACTTTCCCTGCACTCATTATTATTAAATAACATCTATGACCTTTAGTGTGGATTTAAATTTTAGTTGGCCATTAATTAGGTTGACAAATGACAAAACCCTCCAGGACTTCTGTCAATTATGTCGCTAATGCTTAGTAAAGCCAAGAGACACAGCTGACTCTTATTATCCATTGCCAATCTAAAAAGAAAAATCTTTAGACAACAAAAACTAACCTAATAACTATTTAAACACAGAATATAATTATGCAGTGTTTTATTAACATTGTTTAAAATGTTTGTAAAAAATACAGTTTTCTTGGCAATTTACTCTATATTTCCAAAATTGCATATCTATTAAAAATACATATCATATACATATAAATATTTTTTTTCTTTTGGTTGTATTTATCATGAGTATTGTGTTTTTTAACTTTCATCCTGTAGGAGTAGGTCATGTCCTAAAAATAAGGGCTAAAGAGCACTGGTGGTACCACATCCTAATATTGAACTGGGGCAAGACAAAAGAAACAGATATGTGGACTTTACAGTGCCAACCAAGAAGAAAGGAGACAAACACAAATGTTTAAAAAGACACATAATGATAAAAAAGTTTAAAATAAGACAATATTTAATAAGACAAATGTTTAAAAATGCAATAAATTGTGAGTAAGACATAACATGTAACAACTTTCAAGTATATAAAACTTGTCCTATCTTGCCCAGATAATCATAAGTGCAAATATCATGAAACCAGAGATTTAACCACTTCAGCCCCGGATGGATTTACCCCCTTCCTGACCAGAGCACTTTTTTACAATTTGGCACTGCGTCGCTGCTAATTGCGCGGCCATGCAATGCTGTACCCAAACAAAATTTGCGTCCTTTTTTCCCCACAAATAGAGCTTACTTTTGAAGGTATTTGATCACCTCTGCAGTTTTTATTTTTTGCGCTATAAACGGAACTTTTATAAACTTTTTGTTATAAAAAAAAATCCAGTAAACTCAATTTTAGTTATACATTTAGGCCAAAATGTATTCGGCCACATGTCTTTGGTAAAAAAAAATGTCAATAAGCGTATATTTATTGGTTTGCACAAAAGTTATAAGCGTCTACAAACTAGGGTGCATTTTCTGGAATTTACACAGCTTTTAGTTTATGACTGCCTATGTCATTTCTTGAGGTGCTAAAATTGCAGGGCAGTACAAACCCTCCCCCAAATTACCCCATTTTGGAAAGTAGACACCCCAAGGAAATTGCTGAGAGGCATGTTGAGCCCATTAAATATTTTTTTTTTTGTCCCAAGTGATTGAATAATGATAAAAAAAAAAAACTACTAAAAGTTATCACTAAATGATATATTGCTCACACAGGCCATGGGCATATCTGGAATTGCCCCCCAAAATACATTCTGCTGATTCTCCTGAGTACGGGGATACCACATGGGTGGGACTTTTTGGGAGCCTAGCCATGTGCGGGGTCCCGAAAACCAAGCACCGCCTTCAGAATTTCTAAGGGCGTAAATTTTTGATTTCACTTCTCACTACCTATCACAGTTTTGAAGGCCATAAAATGCCCAGATGTTACAAACCCCCCCCAAATGACCTCATTTTGGAAAGGAGACACCCCAAGCTATTTGCTGAGAGGCATGTTGAGTCCATGGAATATTTTATATTTTAACACAAGTTGCAGGAAAGTGACAATTTTTTTTTTTTTTTTTTTGCACAAAGTTGTCACTAAATGATATATTGCTCAAACATGCCATGGGCATATATGGAATTACACCCCAAAATACATTCTGCTGCTTCTCCTGAGTACGGGGATACCACATATGTGGGACTCTTTTGGAGCCTAGCTGCATACGGGGCCTGGAAAACCAATCACCGCCTTCAGGATTTCTAAGGGCGTAAATTTTTGATTCACTCCTCACTACCTATCACAGTTTCGAAGGCCATAAAATGCCAAGATAGCACAACCCCCCCAAATGACCCCATTTTGGAAAGTAGACACTCCAAGCTATTTGCTGAGAGGCATGGTGAGTATTTTGCAGCTCTGATTTGTTTTTGAAAATGAAGAAAGACAAGAAAAATTTTTTTTTTTTTCCTTTTTTCAATTTTCAAAACTTTGTGACAAAAAGTGAGGTCTGCAAAATACTCACTATACCTCTCAGCAAATAGCTTGGGGTGTGTACTTTCCAAAATGGGGTCATTTGGGGGGGGGGTTGTGCCACCTGGGCATTCCATGGCCTCCAAAACTGTGATAGGCAGTGAAGAGTGAAATCAAAAATTTACGCACTTAGAAAGCCTGAAGGAGGTGCTTGGGTTTTGGGGTCCCGTACGCAACCAGGCTCCCAAAAAGTCTCATCCATGTGGTATCCCCGTACTCAGGAGAAGCAACAGAATGCATTTTGGGGTATAATTTCACATATTCCCATGGCATATTTGAGCATTATATAATTAAGTGACAACTTTGTGCAAAAAAAATACAAAAATTGTCTTTTTCCCCGCAACTTGTGCCACAATATAAAATATTCCATGGACTCAACATGCCTCTCAGCAAATAGCTTGGGGTGTCTACTTTCCAAAATGGGGTAATTTGGGGGGGTTTTGAACTGTCCTGGCATTTTATGCACAACATTTAGAAGCTTATGTCACACATCACCCACTCTTCTAACCACTTGAAGACAAAGCCCTTTCTGACACTTTTTGTTTAAAAAAAATGAAAAAATTATTTTTTTTGCAAGAAAATTACTTTGAATCCCCAAACATTATATATTTTTAAGGCAAATGCCCTACAGATTAAAATGGTGGGTGTTTCATTTTTTTTTTCACACAGTATTTGCGCAGCGATTTTTTTGGGGAAAAAAACACACTTTTTAAAATTTTAATGCACTAAAACACACTATATTGCCCAAATGTTTGATGAAATAAAAAAGATGATCTTAGGCTGAGTACATGGATACCAAACACCACATGCTTTAAAATTGCTCACAAACGTGCAGTGGCGACAAACTAAATACATTTTTAAAAGCCTTTACAGGTTACCACTTTAGATTCACAGAGGAGGTCTACTGCTAAAATTACTGCCCTCGATCTGACCTTTGCGGTGATTAGGGATGAGCCGAACACCCCCCTGTTTGGTTCGCACCAGAACTTGCGAACAGGCAAAAAATTCATTCGAACACGCGAACACCATTAAAGTCTATGGGACATGAACATGAATAATCAAAAGTGCTAATTTTAAAGGCTTATATGCAAGTTATTGTCATAAAAAGTGTTTGGGGACCTGGGTCCTGCCCCAGGGGACAGGGATCAATGCAAAAAAAGGCCATTTTTTCGGGAGCAGTGATTTTAATAATGCTTAAAGTGAAACAATAAAAGTGTAATATTCCTTTAAATTTCATACCTGGGGGGTGTCTATAGTATGCCTGTAAAAGGGTGCATGTTTCCTGTGTTTAGAACAGTCTGACAGCAAAATGACATTTCAAAGGAAAAAAGTCATTTAAAACTACTGGCTATTAATGAATTGCCGGTCCGACAATACACATAAAAGTTCATTGATAAAAACGGCTCGAACCAAAATGTAAAAAAATTATGACGTGGTGGGTCCCCCTAAATTCCATACCAGGCCCTTCAGGTCTGGTATGGATATTAAGGGGAACCCCGGCCAAAATTAGAAAAAAAATTGGGGTGGGGTCCCCCTCAAAATCTATACCAGACCCTTCAGGTCTGGTATGGATTTTAAGGGGAACCCCGCACCAAAATTTAAAAAAAAATGGCGTGGGGTCCCCCCAAAAATCCATACCAGACGAGAGAGTGCCCCCCCTCCGGAACCGTACCAGGCCACATGCCCTCAACATTGGGAGGGTGCTTTGGGGTAGCCCCCCAAAACACCTTATCCCCATGTTGATGGGGACAAGGGCCTCATCCCCACAACCCTTGCCCGGTGGTTGTGGGGGTCTGCAGGTGGAGGGCTTATCAGAATCTGGAAGCCCCCTTTAACAAGGGGACCCCCAGATCCCGGCCCTCCCTCCTGTGTGAAATGGTAAGGGGGTACAAAAGTACCCCTACCATTTCACAAAAAAGAGACAGTTTTTGACAATTCCTTTATTTAATCTTCTATCTTCCTTTGGTTTCTTCCTCCATCTTCTTCTTCTAGTTCTTCTGGTTCTTCCTCTGGTGTTCTCGTCCGGCATGTTCCTCCGTGGCGTCTTCTTCCCTTCTTCTCCTTTGGCAGCTCCACATACACGATGGCATGATGGGAGGCTCCCGCTGTGTGACGCTTCTCCTCTTCTGATGGTTCTTAAACGGGGGTGGGGCCACCTGGTGACCCCGCCCCTCTGTCGCATGGGGACTTCCCTGTGGCATTCCCCGTGACATCAGAGGGGGCGGGGTCACCCGTTACATAACCCCGCCCCTTCTGACATCACAGGGAATGCCACAGGGAAGTCCCTGTCAAGTCCCCGTGCGTCAGAGGGGGGCGGGGTCACCAGGTGGCCCCGCCCCCCATTATTTAAGAACCGTCAGAAGAGGAGAAGCGCCACACAGCGGGAGCCTCCCATCATGCCATCATGTATGCGGAGCAGCCCGAGGAGAAGAAGGGAAAAAGACGCTGCGGAGGAAGATGCCGGACGAGAATACCGGAGGAAGAACCAGAAGAAGAAGATGGAGGAAGAAACCGAAGGAAGACTGAAGATAGAAGATAGAAGATAGAAGAAAGAAGACAGAACTGTCTCTTGTCATTTTTAACATTTTTGACAGTTTTTTTGTGAAATGGTAGGGGTACTTTTGTACCCCCTTATTTCACACAGGGGGGAGGGCCGGGATATGGGGTCCCCTTGTAAAAGGGGGCTTTCAGATTCTGATAAGCCCCCCACCCACAGACCCCCACAACCACCGTGCAAGGGCTGTGGGGATGAGGCCCTTGTCCCCATCAACATGGGGACAAGGTGTTTTGGGGGGATACCCCAAAGCACCCTCTCAATGTTGAGGGCATGTGGCCTGGTACGGTTCAGGTGGGGGGCCGCTCTCTCATCCGCTCTCTTTTTCTGCGGCCTGCCAGGTTGCGTGCTCAGATAAGGGTCTGGTATGGATTTTTGGGGGGACCCCAAGCCATTTTTTTCTTTAATTTTGGCGCGAGGTTCCCCTTAAAATCCATACCAGACCTTAAGGGTCTGGTATGGATTTTGAGGGAGACCCCACACCATTTTTTTAAAAATTTTGGCCGGGGTTCCCCTTAATATCCATACCAGACCTGAAGGGCCTGATATGGAATTTAGGGGGACCCCCCACGTCATTATTTTTTAAAATTTTGGTTCGAGCTTCCCCTATGGGGAATTCCCATGCCGTTTATATCAATGAACTTTTATGTGTATTGTCGGACCGGCAATTCATTAATAGCCGCAAGTAGTTTTAAATGACTTTTTTTCCTTTGAAATGTCATTTTGCTGTCAGACTGTTCCAAACACGGGAAACATGCGCCCCTTTACAGGCATACTATAGACACCCCCAGGTACGAAATTTAAAGGAATATTACACTTTTATTGTTTTACTTTAAGCATTATTAAAATCACTGCTCCCGAAAAAATGGCAGTTTTTAAAACTTTTTTTTGCATTGATCCATGTCCCCTGGGGCAGGACCCAGGTTGCCAAACACTTTTTATGACAATACCATGCATATAAGCCTTTAAAATGAGCACTTTTGATTTCTCCCATAGACTTTTAAAGGGTGTTCCGCGGCTTTCGAATTTGCCGCGAACACCACAAATTGTTCGCTGTTCGGCGAACTGGCGAACAGCCGATGTTCGAGTCGAACATGAGTTTGGCTCGAAATCGAAGCTCATTCCTAGCGGTGATGCCTCACATGCATGGTGCAATTGCTGTTTACATTTGATGCCAGACCGACGCTTGCGTTCGCCTTTGCGCGAGAGCAGGGGGACAGGGGTATTTTTTTTTTTTTTTTGCTTTTTTATCTTATTTTTCAACTGTTCCTTTCCTTTTTTTTAATCATTTTTATTGTTATCTCAGGGAATGTAAATATCCCCTAGGATAGCAATAGGTAGTGACAGGTATACACTTTTTTGAAAAAATTGGGGTCTATTAGACCCTAGATCTCTCCTCTGCCCTCAAAGCATCTGACCACACCAAGATCAGTGTGATAAAATGCTTTCCCAATTTCCCAATGGCGCTGTTTACATCCGGTGAAATCTAAGTCATGAAATGCTCGTAGCTTCTGGTTTCTTAGGCCATAGAGATGTTTGGAGCCATTCTGGTCCCTGATCAGCTTTATGGTCAGCTGGCTGAATCACCGGCTGCATTCTCAGGTTCCCTGTTGGGACAGGAGAGCCAGAGAAAAACATGGAAGACGGTAGGGGGGCATTCCCTCCCACTGCTTGTAAAAGCAGTCTAAAGGCTAATTAACTGCTAGGACTACTTTTACATGAAAGCCGACCACTGGCTGAAAAGAATGATACCAAGATGATATCTAAACCTGCAGGCATCATTCTGGTATAACCATTCAAAGTCCAGCAACATACCAGTACGTTGCTGGTCCTTGTTGGGCATATATTGTACTTTTTTTTCATGCAGCCTGTGGGCTGAAAGAAATAGAAGAGATTGATCGGTGGGTATGCCCACCATTAGAATACCTCCCTTCATCCACCCACTTCTAATGATGGGCATGCATTCACCATTTATATATGCCAAAGCATGAGGGCATCCGCCCCAAAAGGAAAGAGCAAATCGCTCCTTCGCCCCTGCTGCCCCCATGCTTCAGCATATATGCTCTTTTTTTTTAACTGTGGTGGTGAAATCACCTCCTACAGCCCTGGAGTCACGGCTTTATGTATCGTGGGAGCAAACGCTGTTGCTGTCAAGATAAATAAATCCACGCTGCAACTGAATGGCGTACCTGCTAAGCAAATGATGGTTAACAATAAAACAAAGTAACATTACATTATAACAGTAATGTCCTGTACACACGATCGGACATTGATCGGACATTCCGACAACAAAATTCATGGATTTTTTCCGACGGATGTTGGCTCAAACTTGTCTTGCATACACACGGTCACACAAAGTTGTCGGAAAATCCGATCGTTCTAAACGCGGTGACGTAATACACGTACGTCAGGACTATAAATGGGGCAGTAGCCAATAGCTTTCATCTCTTAATTTATTCTGAGCATGCGTGGCACTTTGTGCGTCGGATTTGTGTACACACGATCGGAATTTCCGACAACGGATTTTGTTGTCGGAAAATATTATAGCAAGCTCTCAAACTTTGTGTGTCGGAAATTCCGATGGAAAATGTGTGATGGAGCCCACACACGGTCAGAATTTCCGACAACAAGGTCCTATCACACATTTTCTGTCGGAAAATCCGACCGTGTGTACAGGGCATTAGACTTATCATACCTGCAAAGCAAATACAAAAAAAAATAGTAAAAAATAAAACATTTTTTAACGCAACCTGTGCCTAAAATATATATATGCCGAAGCATGGGGGCATCCACCCGCAAAAGGTAGGAGCAAATCGCTCCTCTGCCCCTGCTGCCCCCATGCTTCGGCATATATGCTCTTTTTTCAACTCTGGTGGTGAAATCACCTCCAGCTTTATGTATCGTGGGAGCAAACGCTGTGGTGTCAAGATAAATAAATTTGCTTTGCAGCTGAATGGTGTACCTGAAAACAAAAAATGGTTAACAATAAAACACAGTAAACAGTAAAGTATAAAAAAATTGCATACCTATAAAGCAAACATGATAAAACATAATAACAATAAAACATTGCAGAATAGAATACAGTAAAAAAGAGCAGAACAATAGAGAGAGAAGAGAGAGAGAACAATAAAACAACAACTATTTTTGTTTTTTTTATTTTATATATTTTTTTGTGTTTTTTTTTTACACTTTTTTTGTAACTGTAACCGGTTCCAGGTTCGGGTCTCTCAATATGCGATGGCATCTTGGGAGACCCTCTGAAAGTGTGCCTAGTCTGTGCAGTGCTGTACTCTATGCTAATACTCAACTAGTGTATGGTAGCGTTCAAAACATTCACCAATGCAAAGACCAGGATTGTCAGGACAGGAGGGACAATAATAGCGGGTGTCACGCCTATATCTGCACTTGCTGCGGACATGACATCTTTTTTGGGGGGCTCGTTGGGTAGGGGTACTCGGGAGGACATAAAGAAAATGCCTCTCATGCAGCTGGCTTACTGCATTTGGTTGGGGAAGGTGAGGTGGAGCACCGTCTGGAAACAGAAGGGCTCTAACGATCTCTTCCTGGAATTTAAGGAAGGATCCAGTCCGTCCTGAAGCTCTGTATAGCACATAAGTGTTCAGCAAAGCCAATTAATAAACAGACACTTTCTCGTACCAGTGTCTGGCCTTACGGGCAATTAGGTACGGCACCAACAACTGGTCATTGAGGTCCACCCCTCCCATATTTTGGTTATATTCGTGGACACAGAGGGGTTTCTCCACAACACCAGTCGCCGTAGTAATTTGGACTGTTGTGTCTGCATGAAGGGAGGTAAAAACGAAAACATTCTTATTATCCATCCACTTCATAGCGAGCAAATTATTACACTGCAAGCAGGCTCTCTCCCCCAAGATGGGAATCTACAAGCCACTGGGGAAAGTCCCGGCGATTAGGTCGCACAGTGCCACATGCTCCAATTTGCTGATCAAACAAGTGACTAAAAAGTGGCACTTATAAGTGGTACCCCTTTCCGAATAAGGGTGACACCAAGTTCCACACAATCTTGCCAGCGCTTCCTATGTAGTCAGGCTAGTGTGTCAGCTCTATCTTTTCCCTCGTAAACCATAAAACTACATGTATAGCCTGTTGCCCTGTCACAGAGCTTATACATCTGGACCCCATATCTGGCACGCTTGATGGGAAGGTACTGTTTGAATGACAAGCGGCCAGAAAACTTAATCAGGGACTCATCAATGCAGACAACTTGATGGGGAGTAAACAAGTATGCAAAATGTTGGTTGAAGTGGTTTATGAGGGGCCGAATTTTGTAGAGCCGATCGTATCCAGGGTCTCCACGAGGACAACAGAGTTCATTGTCATTAAAGTGCATGAACCGCAAGATCTGCTCGTATAATGCCCTGGTCATGAAGGCAGAGAACAAGGGCATATGGTGAATTGGGTCAGTGGACCAATATAACCACAACACACTCTTTTTAGTTATGCCCATGTTGAGGGAAAGGCCCAGAAAGAGCTTAAATTCGGAAACCATAATTGGTCTCCAATCTCTGGCAAGGGAGGACTGGGGAATAATGGTGATGTGTTGACCAGCGTACAAATTGCTTTGGTCCAAAATAGAGATCTTCGGTGAAAAACAGTGAATAAAAATCAAGTGACATAAAATCAACTATTTCCACCTGAATGCTGGGTTGGCCAGTGAATGGGGGAAGTACGGGTGCTGCAGAAGTGGTGGGTTCCCAATTAGGATTGGCGAATGCAGGAGGAAGGGCACTATAGGCACGATGGGCCTGTGTTTGTCTTCTTGGTGGCAGTGGGACACTATTTGTGCTTGCCACCTCACCAGCTTGAACTGCACTTATGGGACTCGCCACATCACCACGTGTTACTGCAGTGCTGGATGTACGACCAGGGTGTACTAGGCCGCTGGTGCTTGCCAGTTCACCAGAAGGAATAGCAGCGCTAGTACTGCTCTGCTCACTATGAGGGACCTGCAGTTCTTGCACATCAACGACAGAAGAAGTTGTTCGGGGTCTGGTACGCCTGACCTTGGCAGGGACCACAACTCTGTCGTCAGAGCTATCTGTCATGGATCGCTGTCATCTACAGGATCGTATTCTGAGCCTGAATCTGACAGATGAGTGATTTCCTCTTCACTATCTGTCATGCTCAGAAACGTGTAGGCCTCTTCACTAGTGTACCTTCGATTTGCCATTTTGGGCTCTAAATTTAGTGGTACACTAGTGAGACTCACAGGTAAAAAAGCTCCTGACTGTTAGCGACTGTATCAAAATACTACCAAAAAAACTGTTAGCGATTGCAGGGATCAGGTCTGACTCTGCGAACGCTGCAGTTATGTGTGTTTAGTGTTTTGTAAGCGACAGTGATTGATCGATACTGCACTTGGGTGGACTGGGCAGGGCTGGGCCGAGGGGCAAAATGCAGGTGCTAGCAGGTATCTGGGATGATCCCTCTAACACTGCATTTTTGGGAACCCTAAACTGCTGGGAACGCTAGTATAGATCTGATCAGATCAGATATTGAACCGTTCAGATACTATACCACTAAGGGAGATGTATGCTGCGGGCATGGGTGTTAGCAGCACTGGTGCTAACCTGACACTGCCTGGGGTGACGCAGACCCTATCTGACCCTAAAACCTAACTTATATCACCGCCAGGAGATCAGGGGGTTAAACCTTTATTAGGTAATAAACGGCGGGTGCCCTGAAACTATAAAAAACAAACTAACTAACTAGCATCACCCATAACAGTTATACGGTGATCACTGGTGAAAGGGTTAACTAGGGGGCAATCAGGGGGTCAAAACCTTTATTAGGTAGTATATGGGGGTCCCTGACGCTATAAAACGCCAACAGCGAACCCAAATACTTACCTCCCTAACTAGCGTCACATGTGACACTAATACAGCGATCAGAAAAACGATCACTTAGTGACACTGGCGACGGGGGGGGGGGTGATCACGGGATTAAACCTTTATTAGGGGGGTTAGGGGGGTATCCTAGACCTAAAGGGGCTAACACTAACTGCTCTACCACTTATAACTGTCACAAACTGCAATGCAATAATCAGTAAAAAAAAAATGCTATTGGTGTCACTGTGACAGTGGGTACAAGGGGGGTGATCGGGAGGTGAAGGGGGGTGAAAAGTGTGCCCAGAGTATTCTACTGTACATGTGGTGTTTGGTGCACTTACTTGATGTCTTCTCTCCTCGGCGTCGGAATGAAAAAGACCGACATGAGGAGAGATGACATCACTTCCTCTGCCGCTGTTTACATTACAGCAGCAGAGGAAGATTGTCATTCGTTGGGAGCGATCGCGAGGGGGTGACTATGAATGAGTGGCCTCCTCCTCAGCATTGATCGCTCCTCTAATGATGCCGACTGCCTCGGGCACCGGGGGGGCGCGATGTGCCCCCCACCCGCGGGAGGCAAATCACGTACCAGGTAAGTGATTTTGCCTGCCTGTGCCATTCTGCCGCAGTATATCTGCGTTAGGCAGTTGGCAAGTGGTTAATAATATAATAATTCAGGGGCCAGTGGTACAGGGAGTGGTGCAGTGGTCTCAATGCATTTTGTCAACTGGTTTGCGTAATCTGTGTAGGGATGATTTATGATCATGCTGAATCACCATATGTTTGCTGTGTTAATTAATTAAGTATATTATGTACCTCTGTCACTTGTTTATTAGCACTTGTGCTAATAAACAATTGAATTTGGAGCCAGTCTTGCTTTCATGTATTTCCTTTTTCAATCAATGTTGCCGTAGAAGACTGGGATTGCTAACTGAACACATGATCTGTGGTCTACCTGACGTACAACTGCCATAAGACAAGGGCCCATTCAGTGAGTAGAATTTCTCACTATATGTCTGATTGTCCTTGTGCAGCCAGGGGGAATACAGATCGTGTGTCAACACGCAATCAAAGAACCTGGGCAAGAGGGGTGATACTATATGTTCTGTTTGTCTACTAACCTGTATGAATAGGTTCCTGAGCCATAGCCATTAGGGCTGCTGACTGTAAGTCCATCGGGGCTCACGGTAAGAATGAATGCCTGGCCAGTCCAAAGAAGGTGCGTGAAAATGTGAGTGTGTGGGGAAAGTTGGGGTCTTAAGGTGAGGAGCCTCCCTTCCGAGCAAGTGTGAAGAGTGAACATTATTGTTTGTTATATGTAAAAAAGTGAAACTGTTGTTGTCTTTTAATTAACGAAGAGTACTAAATTGTTTTTTGGGTGTGAATGAGAAGGGTGCCTAGACGTCAAAAGCTGGGAAGCCTGGGTTCATAGCCTAAGGTGAGGCCATACATGTATGCGCTGCTCTGATGCCTATGACATCACAGGTGCCTTCTGAAAGAAAGTGTATTGTCTATGTGTCATAGAATTATACTAATTGTTGATGTTCATGTATACTAATTGAATAGTATTAACGGCTACCCTGTATGAGCTTGTTTACTAACAGGGTTTAGAGAGTGAAGTAAGACTTTGCCTAAATGAATGATACTGCTAATTTACTGTATGTGCAACTTCTCTGTTTGTATTTGAAATATTGAAGGTGGCATTGGGGGCAATTGCTTGGGTGCCATTAGCAATAATTGTGCTTAGACCAAGAGAGAAAACCATAGCCCCAGAGCACAAAAAGCTAGAGGCGGGAGAATACATAAAATTGCATAACCTTGTTGATGTGTCCAAGCAATGAATGTGAGCAACTTGGGGTGATAGTAGTTACAATGTTCATCTGTTATATCATAGTGTTTGTGGTGGGCATGCTGCTGAAGATCTGGCAAGATAGAAAGCATGGTTTCCCTGTGTGTGATCTCCAATTCATACTGTAACAAGCTGTTCCATATCCAGTTTAAGAAAGGGAAGTAGACTGTCAGGAGTCAGGACAGGTTCTCCCTTCAGATCTGTGTAATCCTGCACTGGGTGCAGTAACAGCTATGGGATTCTGCATTCAGGTTGGTTAAGTGAAAGGGAGAAGGTGTTCTGTCAGAAGGGCTCTTATCAGACCTATGTGGTCCTGCATTGAATAAAGTATTCTGTGTGGTCAAGTGGGTAAGAGTTCCGAACAAATTGACCCTGGGATATAGTCTCATCTGAGTAGGGCTGGGGAGCGTGCTTTCAGTGGAGGAAAGCACAAGGGGAGTATTAGCCAGCTCCCACAGGAAAGGGAAAGTAACTGGAACCTTACAGACGGTCCATTATTGGGGAATCAGGTGGGAGGAGGTACTAATGTTTATGGGGCACCATTGACACCCGAGGAGGAAGTCAAGGCCTGCTGTGGGAAGTGGGTAGTGAAGTACCTAAAGTAATGGCACAGCTTGGCAAAGGCAGTTAATTGGACAATGCCACTACAGGGAACATTTGATGTCAGGGTTTTGGCGGTGGTGTTACACCATAACTTTAAGAGTAGGATGACTGAACCTAATGAAGTTGCAGCATGGGCTAGATGGGAGGCAGAAGTATATGGGAAAACAGCTAAGGTCCTAGTTGCAACACTTCCCAAGATATCGGAGGTGAGTTGTCAGAGGAAATGATTACTAGTACATATATGTTATCAAAGACACTCTTCAGAAACCCGAGTAAGCCCGTCTTCGACCAGCTAGTGTCTAGCAGTGGGTCCCCACCACCATATGTCACATCGTCTACCCCTCTTGGAGCAGGTGCTATAGAAGCATCTCCACCAATG
Source organism: Aquarana catesbeiana (assembly GCF_042186555.1). Classification (NCBI taxonomy): domain Eukaryota; kingdom Metazoa; phylum Chordata; class Amphibia; order Anura; family Ranidae; genus Aquarana; species Aquarana catesbeiana. Next base: position 352,065,543 of record NC_133328.1, on the reverse strand, counting down.
AGAGAGTAGGTGATGCAATGATATGTACCAGACACACCTAAGGGTAAACATTGGTATCAATCACCAGGATGGAGTAGTATACCTCCGTCAAGGCTGACAAGTACAGGAGATTCACCAGTAGGGATGAGCCGAACACCCCCCTGTTCGGTTCGCACCAGAACATGCAAACAGGCAAAAAATTTGTTCGAACACCATTAAAGTCTATGGGACACGAACATGAATAATCAAAAGTGCTAATTTTAAAGGCTTATATGCAAGTTATTGTCATAAAAAGTGTTTGGTGACCTGGGTCCTGCCCCAGGGGACATGGATCAATGCAAAAAAAAGTTTTAAAAATGGCCGTTTTTTCGGGAGCAGTGATTTTAATAATGCTTAAAGTGAAACAATAAAAGTATAATATCCCTTTAAATTTCGTACCTGGGGGGTGTCTATAGTATGCCTGTAAAGGGGCGCATGTTTCCTGTGTTTAGAACAGTCTGACAGCAAAATGACATTTCAAAGGAAAAAAGTCATTTAAAACTACTTGCGGCTATTAATGCATTGCCGGTCCGACAATACACATAGAAGTTCATTGATAAAAACGGCATGGGAATTTCCCACAGGGGAACCCCGAACCAAAATTAAAAAAAAAAAAAATGACGTGGGGGGTCCCCCTAAATTCCATACCAGGCCCTTCAGATCTGGTATGGATATTAAGGGGAACCCCGGCCAAAATTTAAAAAAAAAATGACGTGGCGGGTCCCCCTAAATTCCATAACAGGCCCTTCAGGTCTGGTATGGATATTAAGGGGAACCCCGGCCAAAAAAAAAAAATGGCGTGGGGTCCCCCTCAAAATCTATACCAGACCCTTATCCAAGCACGCAACCTGGCAGGCCGCAGGAAAAGAGGGGGGACGAGAGAGCGACCCCCCTCCTGAACCGTACCAGGCCACATGCCCTCAACATTGGGAGGGTGCTTTGGGGCTTATTGGAATCTGGAAGCCCCCTTTAACAAGGTGACCCCCAGATCCCGGCCCTCCCCCCCTGTGTGAAATGGTAAGGGGGTACAAAAGTACCCCTACCATTTCACTAAAAAACTGTCAAAAATGTTAAAAAAGACAAGAGACAGTTTTTGACAATTCCTTTATTTAAATGCTTCTTCTTTCTTCTATCTTCCTTCGATTTCTTCCTCCATCTTCTTCTTCCGTATATCCGTATAAGATTCCATGTTCACACTAACCCACCTTGTATAGGTGTTCACTCTATACGTGAACATTGGCATATAATATATACATGCTCAGTGGTCTACGTATATATTATTTTTATATGCATCATCACTACACATACACTTGTATGTGCTTTTATGTGTTCATATATATTATTCCTTACCCACAAGAGGGACAACACATCATATATATTGCCTTGAGATTATATTTTTCTAATTTTTCACAATTTTTTGTTTCTCACATTTGCACATAACCACCACGTCAGTTTCTATAGATTTGTGTGTTTGGGGTCAGTGTACCCATTTCCGGATTAGATACACTGCGCTGTTTTCCTGCTTTTAGTTTACTTAAAGTGTAGCGCATGACTTCTGGATTAAACACACGTCATCATGGCACTTGTCATTTGTGACGTGCCGTTAACTAGACGCATCCTATCTACACTGACATAGCGAGTTTTTGGGTGGTGCCTTCCTACTAAGGATGAAGGACAGCCTCCCCATTGAGGAATAAGGACACACCCCACTCCACTATGTTCAAGGCGCACGTGCACTACAGAACGCTGAGGCTCCGGAAGTAGCTCCTTTGGAACGCACAAGCTCCGGGAGTAGCCCCTGGGAAGTTGTGTATCCACATTGATTCTTTATTTTTTGATATTATTCTCACTTTTCGATCTAGGCACTTTGTAGTACCACACTTAAAACGATTTTATTTAAAAAGAAGTGACATTTATTAAAATCAATACACTATTGATCACAGCAGGCATACTTCCCTTTTCCACAAGGGGCCCCAAGTGAGGCGTGGAACGCATGCCCAGCGGCCATCTTGTCTGTTGATCGGAAGTGGCAATTGACACCGGATGTACGCATTGTGGAGCTGTTTCTCATTAGTGTGGCCATATTATCTATATATACTTTGCTGCCTGCAGTGGGGGAACCCCCCAGATGACGTCTAAGAGGACGAAACGCATCGGGTAGGACCCCACTGCTGCCATTTGTACATTTTACAGCGCTGTTTTTAAAGATTTACATGTGAGTATTTCCTGGTTTTTAAAAAATTTGCTACATAATTTTATGGATTTACACTATGTGACCTTTCCTTTTCCCTTTCTACCTATTGTTATCACCACCTGCTTTTTGACATAATCTTGAGGGATACACCGGTCCACGGTTCATCTCAAGACCCCCACCTTTTCAACTCTTCCGGATCTCCTGAAGTGGTTCACCACCCAAGCCTGTTTGACCCAACTAGACGTACGTCTTTTTGGGTCCATTTGATCTGGTAAGCCTCCTTATTGCCGGTGGTGGTATTCTCCTCACGTCAGATGTCACACATTTATTGATATATTCCACACACAAAGTCACGCAATATTTATGGACCATTACTCTATATAAATTATATAAATATGAAGCACTTTTGTCTAATTTATATTTAGAGATCTATTGGTTCCTGGACTGTATCATTTTCATATTAGATATTTAGGGTTGTTTTAGCACTACACTTATTTTGTTTGCTCCTTTATATGCACATATCCTACTGGCTGTGTTAGCTGCTTACTCCCCCTTTTTAGGGCAGCACAGAATTATTTGTTATATTTACTTCTTGGATTTTCTGTGATTATATTTTGCTGCAGCTCATTTGACTCCATAGCAATATGGATGTGTTTGACTACAGAGCGTCCCGTACTGTCAATACAGAAGGAGTGTTTGTGGTCACAGGGAATGACACTGAATTAGGAGGTTTATTTATGAGGCTCAAGAACATCATGTCCTCTGAACTTCATTTACAGTGGGACGTGGCGTTTCTTGAACAGTATATCTCTGACCACATCGTCCCTAGGAGTCTTAGGTGGGATGTTCACCCACCACAGGGAGACCCTGAGATTGACTTGTGGTTTAAATATTTTAACAAGGCAGGGATTAGCCTCCTTAGTGTCCTTATAACCAAAAAACTAAATAAACTCTCTCTCCCGACACTCCTCTGCAGCTATTGAATCAGATTGCAACGTCTGATGGTTCACCCAATGCTTCGGGATTAGAACCTCAGCTATGTGCCGTTCTAACCCAGTTGTGATAGCTCAGAACAAACACCAGGCAGGCTGTACCTAAGTTCAAACAGGAATATATTTATTGACAGGAATACAGTCTTATTTATACAATAAAAGAGGAGGTGCAGACCTCCTGCTTATATTACTCTGTAACAATACAGCTGTAACCTAATTAACCTAATTAACATGCTAATTAACGAATCCCTTTAGACAGCCTAGATGACTCAGACATGACCTTTAGGCCAGACTGGCAGACTTGTAGTTCAGAAAATCCAATCAACATTATCACAATAGCAGAGTTAATTAAACACAAACAACAATGGGGATCTAATGACTCTTAGATCCCATACTAGAGACTTATTTACAATACACATTCTAGCAGGCAACAGACAGACAGGTGCTGGAATTTACATCAGCATCTCCTAACAGTATCTGTCCTAGCATTATGAATCAGCCACTATTTCTAATATGGCAAATCCAGGGTCCCCAGAGTCTGTGTGTCCTGGGGGACCAGGACCCAAATCCACAGTAGTACCACCTCAAGGGTCCCCAGGCATACAGCTCACAAAGAGCACCATTCCCCCAAATGCAAAGGCCCCTGATCGATCGACAAGAGGCTAGCATACAGTCCCCTCCAAAAGTCTCTCTCCCGGCTAGGTCTGTCACAGTCCTCCGTTCCGGAGGCCCACGCTGCTGCGGCACAGGGGTGGGCCCAGAAGCTTGTCTGGGGCCTACCACAGCAGCCGCAGCCGAGGAATAGTCCGGAGCTGTCTATCCAGAAGGGAAGAAGCTGGACAACCGGGGAGATCCCAGGGGAGGACCCGTCATGGAAGGATCACGCAGCGTGCTGGTCTGGAGAGGGGCCTGGTGACTCAGTTGGAGGACGTATCCTAAAAGTAACTATACAGCATAGTGTTGCTGGGTTGGCTTAAAGGTTCAAGCACTGTGACTGACATTCACTACAAGAAAAACTGGTACATCCTGTGGCAGAGGACCGTACAGGTTTATCCCAAACAAGTCTGTGGCAGAGACTTTTGTTCGTGCTACGTACTGGCTGCTAGGCAAGTGAGAGAGGCCTATCCAGGCGAGCAAAGAGTGTGTCCCATGAGGGGAGTGCATTCTATTATATTATCCAAATTCTACCAGGACATTTGTCAAGAACCTTATAAGAAGATATTTGAGTTTCTTCTGCAGTTTCCCTTCTGCCTCTTTCCTGCTACTTCCTTAGTAAATCGTTTAATAAAGCACTGAAAACGTATTTAAGTGTTGGTGCGTGTATCATCCAGAGGTAAACTTAGCGGAACCCTAGACCCGGTGCCGGTAAAACAGAGGGAAGGAGAGTGAAGATAACAAGCCCGCTTAAACCAGCGGCTCCACCGAGAGTTAGTTCTACATGTATATAAGGGAGAATTCTTCGAAAGGAATCGGAGAAGTGAAGTGGACCCATTACGAACTGCTGTGCCACGACTAGATTTAAATCGGGCTGTGAAATTAGTGAAATGGATCCGATACAAATCATTGTGTCGCTGCTGCGACTGGATTCGAATTGAACTGTGGAGTGTGTGGCATGAAATGAGATGAGATAAATGAAACAAAACCTACACGAATCATTGTGCTGCTGCGACTAGACTCAAATTTGACTGTAGAGTGTATGCAGGGGCGGACTGACAACTCATGGGGCCCCCGGGCAATAGGAGATCCTGGGGCCCCCTGTCCCCGCTCATGTGTTCCCACCCACACTCAAGCCACACCCACACAAATCCGCACCTACATTTTGCACTGCCCACACTACATGCGTTCGTCACAGAATTACATTAAAGAAAGTGCAACAACGGTACCTTTCCAAAATTAAAGTGATTGTAAAGGCTCGGTTTTTTTTTTTTGTTTTTTTAAATAACAAACATATCATACTTACCTTCACTGTGCAGCTCGTTTCGCACAGAGTGGCCCCGAACCTCGACATCTGGGGGTGGCTCTCGCGGCTCCTCCCCACATCAGATAACTCCCTAGGAGAAGCGCTCTCCCGGGGGGGGGTTACCTCGCAGGTGGGCTCCCGTGTCCAGCATTTGCGTCTATAGACACATGTTTACATACATGTGCTCATCCTACATAAAGCTTTTCATATAGAGCATGTGCTGGGATCATGGGGGTGCTTTACATTTTTTTTTAATTATTTTTCTTAACTTTATATAATTTTCACTGATCACCAATGTAAGGAACATTCTTCCCACTGACCAACAATGTAAGGAACATTCTTCTCACTGATCACCAATGTAAGGAACATTCTTCTCACTGACCACCAATGTAAGGAACATTCTTCCCACTGATCACCAATGTAAGGAACATTCTTCCCACTGATAACCAATGTAAGGAACATTCTTCCCACTGACCACCAATGTAAGGAACATTCTTCTCACTGACCACCAATGTAAGGAGCATTCTTCTCACTGACCACCAATGTAAGGAACATTCTTCTCACTGACCACCAATGTAAGGAACATTCTTCTCACTGATCACCAATGTAAGGAACATACTTCTCACTGACCACCAATAGAAGGAACATTCTTCTCACTGACCACCAATGTAAGGAACATTCTTCTCACTGATCACCAATGTAAGGAACATTCTTCTCACTGATCACCAATGGAAGGAACATTCTTCCCACTGACCAACAATGTAAGGAACATTCTTCTCACTGATCACCAATGTAAGGAACATTCTTCTCACTGACCACCAATGTAAGGAACATTCTTCTCACTGATCACCAATGTAAGGAACATTCTTCTCACTGACCACCAATGGAAGGAACATTCTTCTCACTGACCACCAATGTAAGGAACATACTTCTCACTGATCACCAATGTAAGGAACATTCTTCTCACTGACCACCAATGTAAGGAACATTCTTCTCACTGACCACCAATGGAAGGAACATTCTTCTCACTGACCACCAATGTAAGGAACATACTTCTCACTGACCACCAATGGAAGGAACATTCTTCTCACTGATCACCAATGTAAGGAACATTCTTCCCACTGACCACCAATGTAAGGAACATACTTCTCACTGATCACCAATGTAAGGAACATTCTTCTCACTGACCACCAATGTAAGGAACATTCTTCTCACTGACCACCAATGTATAGAAACATTCTTCCCACTGACCACCAATGTAAGGAACATTCTTCTCACTGACCACCAATGGAAGGAACACATTCTTCTCACTGACCACCAATGGAAGGAACATTCTTCCCACTGACCACCAATGTAAGGAACATTCTTCTCACTGACCACCAATGTAAGGAACATTCTTCTCACTGACCACCAATGTATAGAAACATTCTTCCCACTGACCACCAATGTAAGGAACATTCTTCTCACTGACCACCAATGTAAGGAACATTCTTCCCACTGACCACCAATGTAAGGAACTTACTTCTCACTGACCACCAATGTAAGGAACAATCTTCTCACTGATCACCAATGTAAGGAACATTCTTCTCACTGACCACCAATGGAAGGAACAATCTTCTCACTGACCACCAATGTAAGGAACATTCTTCTCACTGACCACCAATGTAAGGAACATTCTTCTCACTGACCACCAATGTAAGGAACATTCTTCCCACTGACCACCAATGGAAGGAACAATCTTCCCACTATTTATTTAATCCATATTGAGCACTATATTTGATTGGCTGCTTCTGCTTGGCACACACGCACAATCACAATCACGCACATGATGATGGAGTCAGCATCATATGCGATTGTGCGTGTTTGCCAGGCCTAAGCAGAAGCAAACAGCCAATCAAATATAGTGCTCAATATGGATTCAAGAAATATGCATAGCCATAGATATCATAAATGACTACAGGAGATAACCAGAGACTACGGATGCAACTACAGGAGATGACCAAAGACTGCGAATGGGACTACAGGAAATAACCAGAGACTGGGGATGCGACTACAGGAGACAACCAGAGACTACGAATGCGACTACCGGAAATAACCAGACTGCGAATGCGACTACAGGAAATAACCAGAGACTGCGAATGCGACTACAGGAAATAACCAGACTGCGAATGCGACTACAGGAAATAACCAGAGACTGGGGATGCGACTACAGGAGATAACCAGAGACTGCGAATGCGACTACAGGAGATAACCAGAGACTGCGAATGCGACTAGAGGAGATGACCAGAGACTGCGAATGCGACTACAGGAAATAACCAGACTGCGAATGCGACTACAGGAAATAACCAGAGACTGGGGATGCGACTACAGGAAATAACCAGAGACTGCGAATGTGACTACAGGAAATAACCAGACTGCGAATGCGACTACAGGAAATAACCAGAGACTGGGGATGCGACTACAGGAGATAACCAGAGACTGCGAATGCGACTACAGGAGATAACCAGAGACTGCGAATGCGACTACAGGAGATGACCAGAGACTGGGGATGCGACTACAGGAAATAACCAGAGACTGCGAATGCGACTACAGGAAATAACCAGACTGCGAATGCGACTACAGGAAATAACCAGAGACTGGGGATGCGACTACAGGAGATAACCAGAGACTGCGAATGCAACTACAGGAGATAACCAGAGACTGCAAATGCGACTACAGGAGATGACCAGAGACTGGGGATGCGACTACAGGAGATAATCAGACTGCGAATGCGACTACAGGAAATAACCAGAGACTGGGGATGCGACAACAGGAAATAACCAAAGACTGCGAATGCGACTACAGGAAATAACCAGAGACTGGGGATGCGACTGCAGGAGATAACCAGAGACTGCGAATGCGACTACAGGAAATAACCAGAGACTGCGAATGCGACTGCAGGAGATGACCAGAGACTGCGAATGCGACTACAGGAAATAACCAGAGACTGTGAATGCGACTATAGGAAATAACCAGACTGCGAATGCGACTACAGGAAATAACCAGAGACTGGGGATGCGACTACAGGAGATAACCAGAGACTGCGAATGCGACTACAGGAAATAACCAGACTGCGAATGTGACTACAGGAAATAACCAGAGACTGGGGATGCGACTACAGGAGATAACCAGAGACTGCGAATGCGACTACAGGAAATAACCAGACTGCGAATGCGACTACAGGAAATAACCAGAGACTGGGGATGCGACTACAGGAGATAACCAGAGACTGCGAATGCGACTACAGGAGATAACCAGAGACTGCAAATGCGACTACAGGAAATAACCAGAGACTGGGGATGCGACAACAGGAAATAACCAAAGACTGCGAATGCGACTACAGGAAATAACCAGAGACTGGGGATGCGACTACAGGAAATAACCAGAGACTGGGGATGCGACAACAGGAAATAACCAAAGACTGCGAATGCGACTACAGGAAATAACCAGAGACTGGGGATGCGACTACAGGAGATAACCAGAGACTGCGAATGCGACTACAGGAAATAACCAGACTGCGAATGCGACTGCAGGAGATGACCAGAGACTGGGGATGCGACTACAGGAGATGACCAGAGACTGCAAATGCGACTACAGGAAATAACCAGACTGCGAATGTGACTACAGGAAATAACCAGACTGCGAATGCGACTACAGGAAATAACCAGAGACTGGGGATGCGACAACAGGAAATAACCAAAGACTGCGAATGCGACTACAGGAAATAACCAGAGACTGGGGATGCGACTACAGGAAATAACCAGAGACTGGGGATGCGACAACAGGAAATAACCAAAGACTGCGAATGCGACTACAGGAAATAACCGCGAGACTGGGGATGCGACTACAGGAGATAACCAGAGACTGCGAATGCGACTACAGGAAATAACCAGACTGCGAATGTGACTACAGGAAATAACCAGAGACTGGGGATGCGACTACAGGAGATAACCAGAGACTGCGAATGCGACTACAGGAAATAACCAGACTGCGAATGCGACTACAGGAAATGACCAGAGACTGGGGATGCGACTACAGGAGATAACCAGAGACTGCAATTGCAACTACAGGAAATGACCAGACTGCGAATGCGACTACAGGAAATGACCAGACTGCGAATGCGACTACAGGAGATGACCAGAGACTGGGGATGCGACTACAGGAGATAACCAGATTGCGAATGTGACTACAGGAGATGACCAGAGACTGGGGATGCGACTACAGGAGATGACCAGGTAGCCAGTTTTAAAATTTAAACTTTCAGCAATGCACAGCTATACAGGGGGGTAAACAACATTTCCAGGGATGGTTTAGGGAAAAAAAGGGGTCTACAGGCCGTGTATATAATGTAGGCAGAAGGACCTACCTGACCAGTCGGGCTCACCTCCCGCTCTCAGAGGTCCAGGGGCGGAGCTTTCGTCGGTAGGGGGCGGAGTTTTGTCGGTAGGGGGCGGGGCTTTCGTTTGTAGGGGGCGGGGCTTTCGTCGGTAGGGGCGGTGATCTTTGTGGTCCAGAGCGGAGCTCTCACAAGTGCAGGAGAGACGCTCTAATTAGGAACACACTCAGACTACATGAGGAGGGGCGGGGCAGGGCAGGGTCAGAGCGTCAGTGGAGCTCCCTGCCCCGCCCCTCCCTGCTGACAGAGCCTCTCTCAGCCTAAGCCGAGGTCTGCTCGGCAGCGGGCTGGCTGCGGTGCTGGGAGCTGAAATAATGCAGGAGGACGGGGTTTTCGTGCAGTGCAGCGGGCGGCTTTTTTCCACTACTGACTGAGCCGCTCATGGGGCCCCTCCTGACGTCGGGCCCTCGGTCGGCGACCGAGTGACCGAATGGTCAGTCCGCCCCTGAGTGTATGGCATGAAATAAATGAAACTGACACGAATCGTTGTGCCATTGATGCGACTGGACTCGCACTGGACTGTAGAGTGTGAAAAATGAAATAAAATGTGGCAGAATGTTAGGGTCGCCACCTCACCCCACTGAGGGGGTGCATGTGTTAGGAGGAGGCATAGCAGTAGGATAGTGAGTGAAGTGGGATACAGAAAACTCAGATAACAAGGAAAGGGAGAAGTACGGGGAAAGAAATGACAGGCACGGGGAGGAGCAGACTGTGTTCTATTGTGTAAAACCCTGTAGATTGAAAATTTAGAAAACTCGAAAGAGTGCATAGCAACTGAGGTGAGCCATGAGGTGACTGGCCAGGTAACTGATGCTCGGGTGCCTGTCTGTGCTGAGCACAAAGCTGTGGACCAGAGCCCCAGGGTGTACTGGGGCAAACAGCTGAAGTCTGGTACGGCCTAAGTAGGAATGTTGTGGTCCGTAGTCAGTGACGTATGCTCGGCCTGCTAACACTTGCACTGTCTGCAAGCTTAACGTTTTAGTGACCTTGTCTGTGTAGGTGAAGGATCGCCCTTCAAGAATAGAGTGTAATGCAGAGACACATGTGACAGTAACTAACGCCCCAATGAACATGTCGAATTGTGTATGTGAAGTAAATGTATAGTGAAAGGGGGCTGCAAGATAATGTGACAGAGGGGCCCGTGAACTACACACCTGATTGCTGCCCTAGTAGCGAGGTCCTGATTAAGATCAAACCGGAAAACTTGAGGTGCGGGAGACAAAAGTGTGACATGTATATATTTCTTTATACCTAAAATGAGCTGTCCCACCCATATTATGCGACTGGCCCTGGCGAAGATGCAATCCCTATATGTATATATGGCCGATAAAGTATCACTAAAATGATGTGTGGCTGATCGTGTGCAAATGAGACTGTGATTGCAAGAAGTTTATGCTGAGATGCTTGCATGAAATGATTGCAAGAAGTTTATGCTTGTATGCATGTTTGCAACGAATGCAGAAGTTGTGTTTGGATGCGTGCTTGCAATGATCGCAAGAAGTTATGCTTGGATGCATGTTTCGCAGCAATTGCAAGAGCCTGTGCTTTGATGCGTGTTTGCAGTGATTGCAAGAAGTTATGCTTGGATGCGTGTTTCACAGCGATTGCAACAGGCTGTGTTTGGATGCTAGTTTGCAATGATTGCAAGAAGTTATGTTTGGATGCATGTGTGAAATGTAGTTATAGGAATGGTGGAGCAATGCTTATAATGAAAGTGCTTATAATGAAAAAGGAAGGAACATAATATAGGAAGTCTGCCGCACTGAATCATATGTATCAAAGTGCTAGTACAGCTATTGATGCACTTATAATGAAGTGCTTATAATGAAAAAGGAAGGAACATAATATAGGAAGTCTGCCACACTGGATCATATGTATCAAAGTGCTAGTACAACTATTGATGCTCACAAATAGAAATATTATTTAACGACTTGACCTCTGGAAAGTTTACCCCCTTGATGACCAGGCCAATTCTTGCGATACGGCTCGTTGTCACTTTAACTAACAATTGCGCGGTCATGAGATGCTGTACCCAAATAAAATGTTGTCCTTTTTTCCCCACAAATAGAGCTTTCTTTTGGTGGTATTTGATCACCTCTGTGGTATTTATTTTGTGTGCTATAAACAAAAAAAGACTGACAATTTTGAAAAAAAACACAAAACAATATTTGTTACTTTTTGCTATAAAACGCATCCAATAAAAAAATCTAATTTCTTCATCAATTTAGGTCAATATGTATTCTGCTACATATTTTTAGTAAAATAAATCCCAATACACGTATTTTGATTGGTTTGCACAAAAGTTATAGTCTACAAACTATGGGATTTTTTTTACTAATATTGGCAGTGATCAGCGACTTATAGCGGGTCTGTGATATTGTGGCGGAAAAACCGGACACCTAACTGACATTTTTTACTTTTGGGGACCAGTGACACTAATACAGTGATCAGTGCCAAAAAAATATGCACTGTCACTGTACTAATGACACTGGCAGGGAAGGGGTTAACATCAGGAGTGATAAAATGGTTAAATGTATGCCTAGGTTATGCTTACTCACTGTGGGGGAGGTGCTTTGACTAGAGGAAGGCAAGGATCTGTGTTCTTGCTTTGCAGAAATACAGGATCAATAACTTCTCTTCTGATAGAATGACAATCTGACTTGTTTACATTGGCTGATTGTCATTCTGCCTGTGTAATTGGCGAGTGCCGGTGGACGATGACTCCGTGGTGCCAACCACTGGGTTCACTCTGTGTATAATCACAGCAGGAGCGGGCCGCCGGCAGCACGCGCCCCAGACCTGGAAGTGTCAGATCACATACTGATCTGGGGCAGAGCGCTCCGCCCTACCGCAGTATATCTGCAGTTGTTAATGTTCCTTACTCAAGTGAACAATAGAAGTTTAATTCTGATTGGTCGGTGTGCAAAAATTTCAGTACATGATGCATCATTTAAGTAAACATTAAATATATTGTAGCAATTTTTACATAAAAGATAAAAACGTGTATACACGTCTGAAGATGATGTTACAAGATAAAAAAAAAAAAAAAAAACTATACATAGGGAATTTCAATATTGAAAGCAATTTTTGTCAGGTAAGTTATCTAAAATTAACTATGCATTGGAACAATGTTACTGTTCACAAAGTTTTCAAAGACATTTTCAACTCAGTGATTTGAATTGACAGGTGAACTTAAACAGATGAAAATTAAACAAAGACCATTATTATAGAATTACATTAGGGCATTTGACAATAATACCATGTGACATTGTTATATGACAGTTTTTGCTATTTACCTAATTAAAAATGTAAACTAGGTAAGATTGGTAATGATTGATTTAACCAGAGCATTTTGTAAATGAAAAGGCTGGTGATCATTTAAAAGTCTACATTTTTCTGACACCAAAGACTCTGAGTAAAAAAAAAAAAAAAAAAAAAGAAAGAAAACCTTATAGATAGGATTGTTTTTATGTTTTTTTTTTTAATTAAAGCATTGCATACTGCCTCAGAACAAGCATTTCCAGCATCCGTTCGAACGTGTGTGACATGAGTGTAATACAATCCAAAAATATGTGAAATTCACAAAGCTTTATTTTTTCATACCCATACCTCCACGGTCAGCTTTCCTATAATTTAGGAGAGCATAAACTCAAAAAAAAAGCTGTCAGCAGCACCAGGCTCCTGGCATCTGAATACAGGATCTGAGCTACTGAATGTGCATACTACTGTTCAGAGATGAAGATGGTAGCTAATATACTTGTTTGTAAGCAGGTATATATATATATATATATGCTTTCCTTGTCCGGCCTGTCAGTTTAGGTGGATGTCTTGTCTTTGGTAGGTTTGCCGTTGTGCCATACTCTTTCCATTTTATGTTGATGGACTGAATAATACTACAGTGCCTTGAAAAAGTATTCATACCCCTCCACATTTTGTCATGTTACAACCAAAAACATATTTTATTGGTTTTTTTTTTCATAAAGTTTTTTATTAGAAATAGTAGAGAACACACATATGTAGAGTTTCACAGAAATACATAAAAGTCAAGTGACAATGGTCAAAGTATGTAAATACTTAGAGGTTATGAACATCAAAAATGTTAAATAACGGTAAATTGAAGAGGAAGAACCCTGTATCTGTGGGGTTAGAAGCTTGTTGGATTCATAATTTTGGTTACATTGTACATTGTTTTGCCGCGTTTACCATGTGCATGGCTAAGAATTTGAAATAGTTGCGACTCGATAAAGTGGTAAAGTGTAAGAGGAATTGTGCTGGAGAGAAATCCAGCGTGTATGTTACTTTCTTTATAATTTGGTGAATTTCACCCCAGAAAATCTGGATAGTGGGACAGCTCCACCAAATGTGTAGGAGGGTCCCTTTTTCCTGTTTGCATCTCCAGCAGGTGTCTGGGATGTCAGAATTAAATTTGTGGATGAGGGAGGGGGTACGGTACCATCGTGATTGGACTTTGTATCCGTTCTCCTGTGTGGAGACGTTTACAGATCCTTTGTGGATGTTCAGGTAGACTCATTCCCAGTCTTCTTGTGACATGGATATGGAGAGATCGTTTTCCCATGTTTTACAGGCCCGGCCCGTGCTGGAAGGGATGTTCGTGAATAGAAGAGTGTTCATAGTGGAGATCAAGTGGCTTTGTGGGGATTGCTTTGTGCACAATGTTTCAAAAGGTGATAACGGTCTGGAGACTTTGAATTTTCTATCCAATGACTTTATGTAGTGTACAAGTAATGTGTAATTCCAGGGGGAGATTTAGGTGTCATTGACCATGGAAGGCAGTTCTTCTCGATGTAATAATTTGCCTTGTGAGAAGAAATGGTGTACTTGGACATCACTGTGTGGCCATGTGTCAGTTAGGTAGCTATTGTGCATTCCAGGAGGGAAGTCAGGGTTGAGACGTAGGGAAGTGAGAGGGCCTGGTGTAGAGGATAAGGAGGATGATTTGCAGATGCTTTGGAAGCATTTGATTGTTGGACCGATTAGAGGGTATATCCAAGTTTCAGGTGGTATGTGTTTTAGGATGTTCCAGGGTAGTAGGTGGAGGGGGGGAGGATGTGAATGAGGCTTTGAGGGAGACCCAGCCTTTGTATTTGTGATGTATTTTCCAGTCCAGGATTCTGGAGAGGTGGCAAGCTTTGTAATAGTTTTGGAGGTCAGGGAGCCCAATTCCTCCTTTATGCTTCGGTAGTGACAAGTGTTGATAGCTAATTCTTGGTCTGTTGTTTCCCCAGAGGAATTTGGTGCATAAACTTTTATAAGTACTAAAGAAGGAGGCAGGAATATGGATTGGAACAGTTTGTAGTATATAGAGTAGGCGCGGCAGAGCATTCATTTTTAATATGGCCGCTCTGCTGAGCCATGAAAAGATGGGTTTGTTCCAGCATTTAAGATCGGAGGTAATGTGTTGTAGGATTGGTAGGTGTAGAGGTTATTAAGTTGACCGGGTAGTTGGATACCTAGGTAGGTTATTGCTTCTTTTTTGGGTTTTTATGTGATAGATCAACACAAAGTGGCACATAATTGTGAAGTGGAAAGAAAATTATAAATGTTTTTCAAAATGTTTTACAAATAAATATGGGAAAAGTGTGGAGTGCATTTGTATTCAGTCCCCTTTACTCTGATGCCCCTAACTAAAATCTAGTGGAACCAATTGCCTTAAGAAGTCACCTTATTAGTAAATAGAGTCCACCTGTGTGTGATTTAATCTCAGTATAAATACAGTTGTTCTGTGAAGCCCTCAAAGGTTTGTTAGAGAACCTTCATGAATAAACAGCATCATGAAGGCCAAGGAACACACCAGGTAAGGGATAAAGTTGTGGAGAAGTTTAAAGCAGGGCTAGGTAATAAAACAATATTCTAATCTTTGAACATCTCACAAAGCACTGGTCAAGCCATCATCCAAAAATGGAAAGAGTATGGCACAACTGCAAACCTACCAAGACGTGGCCGGCTGCCTAAATTGACAGAATGGGCAAGGAGAGCATTAATCAGAGAAGCAGCCAAGAGGCCCATGGTAACTCCGGAGGAGCTGCAGAGAGCCACAGCTCAGGTGGGTCTGTTCACAGGACAACTATTATTCGTGCATTCCACAAATCTGGCCTTTATGGACGAGTGGCAAGAAGAAAGCCATTGTTGAAGGAAAGACATAAGAAGTCCCATTTGTAGTTTGCAAGAAGCCATGTGGGGGATACAGCAAACATGTGGAAGAAGGTGCTCTGGTCAAATAAGACCAAAATGTAACTTTTTGGCCTTAAAGCAAAATGCTACATGTGGTGGAAAACTAACACTAGACATGTGTAGAACAAAAAATGTGTTTTGTTTTGATTCGTTCTTTACATAAATTTGTTTAGTTAAATTAGTTTAATCAGAATAATTTGTTTTTGGAATGTGTTTTGTTTATTTGTATTCAAATCAATTTGAATTTTTTGAATTCGAATTTGGATTGATTCAAAAAGTTTTAGAATTCGAAACGTTTTCCAATTTTCAAAGAGAATAAAATAGAATAGAAAAAAAAATAGAATAGAAAATATTACAACAGAAAAGAATAGAATAGAATAGACTAAAAAAAAAATAGAATTAAACAGAAAGATCGTAAAAAAATAACAAAATGTGATAGAAAATAAAAGAACAGATTAGAATGGAATAGAACAGAATAGACTAAAAAAAAAAATAGAATTAAACAGAAAGATCATAACAATCGTCTGAAATTTGAATAGAATAGAATTTAAAAAACAATATAATAGGGGGCGCATGCGTGGTAGTGTCCAAGATGGCTGCATAGACCGGGAGCTCCCCACCGCTCCAGCCTAACGACCCCCACCACAGCCGTCTGAGCCCTCGTTCCGGTCTGGCAAGTACATCAGCCGACCAGGGACTCACCAAGCACCAGCCTGATGAACACGGGCCGGAGGAATTTAATCCGCTAACTCGAGCAAGCAGCGGCGCGGCCTGGCCATTCCAAAATGGCGGCTGCCCCCTCATTAGACACAGCAAGCTCTGCAGAGTCCATAGCCGACCAGGACCAGGTTGCTCCTCCGGCCTCCCAGTTGACAGCTGCCGCAGTGTGTACTCCACAACAGGGGGCCCCCTCACCAGCTTCAACTGAATCCCTGATTGGGAGAACATTGGAAGGGTTCCCTCTCACCCCACAGCAAGATCTGCTGCACAGTCCAGACCCATGGGATACAGATGTCAGGGATCCCTCTCCCCCCCACAGATTTCCCCTCCATGATGGACGCCTTCTCTCAAATGCTGACAAGGGGCCTCTCACACACTGCTGCCCAAATCACAGCCTCCATACATGCGGATCTGCAGCAGATAGGTTCCAGAATTGAGGCGATAGAGCAGAAATCGGATCAAGAAGCACTGAGAATAAACCAGAATACTGACAGAATACAGGAGCTCCAGGACCAACTTCAAGTGGCCACCTCCAAAATTGATGACCTCGAGAACAGGTCAAGACGTTACAATTTCCGAAACAGAGGTCTCCCTGAATCCGTTCAAGATATTCACTTAGCGGTCCAGGACTTCATCAAAACCCTAATACCTAACATCCCGGTACACCGCATGGAACTTGACGGAGCCCACAGAGCATTACAACCACCTCGCTCTGACGGGCTTCCAAAGGACATTATAGTGAAACCACACTTCTATGTGGTTAAAGAAGAAGTGATGAAGTTATCCCGATCGATGGAGAAACTGTCAATCATGGGTCATCAGATTCAAATTTTTGCAGATCTTTCTCCTTACACGGTGCAAAAAGCGAAGGGCACTTAAAAACTGCTGCTCCTTGCCCTGGCACCTACAGATGGGCCTTCCCGCCCTGCCTACACTTCTCATACTGCAACAAACCATACAGCTTCTCCACTTTTCCTGAGGGCAAGTGACTCCTACTACAACTGGGGCTGATCTCCCAGGAACTGCCATCACTCTCCGCCAACAGAGGAGCACCCTCCACCAAACGACCTTCGCCTACTAGCCCCTGTCCCAGGTGAGCAGAAACAACATCCCAAAAGATCGAGAGTCCTTTCCACCATGAGATTGTGCCTGCATTGTCAACTCCTCTCTACACTATGGACTTCCTTTGGAACGGAGTTTGAGGCCTAACTTCCACCATGGAAATGACATTTTGTTTAGCTCGAGTGCACCTCGGGATTGGCCCCTAGTTCCTCAGAGGGTTCCCTGTTTCCAACAACTGACTCTTTCTGTAATATCCAAGTTACCCGGGTTCCCTGGTTATATTTTGTTACTTACATGCTGTCTGTTCATAGCAGATAGCCCTTACCTACTGGCTATTCTATTGTGTTAATCAGTTATTTAATTTTCCTTGCTCGTTTCATCCACAAACATTATGCCCTGTCCCCTGACTCCATACAGTTGATATGTCACCTTTTTGGCTCTAGAGCCTGGGGAACAGCGGAATCTCTCATGGGGGATCCCCCCTCTCCTAAATGGATCATTTGACTCCTCCCATGAAAGCAACACTACTGTGGATGCCTGTCTCGCCCTTCCTCGTGGCAGGTGACAGGCGTCAACATCACGACAGTCACCCCTAAATATTTCTCACTACGATGGAACATGTTGCCTAGTGGGGGAGAGTGAGAGGGACTAAATGGTCGTAAATGTGTTCTAATTCTATGTCAACAGGGCTCAGACTTTACAATATTTATAATGTTATAGCTGACCTCTCAGGTGGGGGTAACTGGAGTGGTCGCAGTGCACCTCCCTCTGACCCCAATAGGAGAACTTCTTCTCTTTTCCCCTGTCGGAGCCAGACTTACACGTCCTCTTTGGGACATCTCGGGTTTCCTCTGGGTAAAGAACTAGGCAGGGATGGGTCTCTCCCTGGCCCTGGTGGGATTGGGATGTTATTGTATACTGTATTCTCTAACGCATCTTCTCTCTTTATCTTCTGTTTCATGTCTCGCTATGCTCTCCCTTCCCTCTGATCTCCTTCCCTCCTCTCCCCACCCCCTCCCTCGGTTACAGGGTCTCACTGGATCTCCTCCTTTTCGGTACTCAGGACTAGAACGGAACGATGCCCAGGTCATCTCCTATCTGACAGGGAAAGCTTCAGTGACCAATAAGATTATCTTGCGCAGAGCACTCTACCACCAATCGCACCATGTCTGACTCCCCACAAATAAATCCGAAACTTTGGATCTTCTCACACAACATGCAGGGTCTCAACTCCGCCGTAAAAAGACGAAAAATAATGCAACAACTACACACATTGAAAGCAGATGTAGCTCTGCTTCAGGAGACACACTTTCCAGCCTCCTATAATTTCACATTCCTACACAAAGGCTTCACTCACTTCCACTTAGCAAATGCAGATAACAAAACGAAAGGGGTGGTGATCTGTTTTTCAAACAAAACAAGCTTCTCACACTCTAACACCATTAAGGACCCTGAAGGTCGATACATTTTAGTTACTGGCACAATCAATTTTGGAGATATACACGTTTGTTTCTTGCTACACCCCAAATACACACCAAGATACATTCACAAACCTCCTTAAGACCCTGAAGCCTCATTCCTGATTTCCTGGGTGGGGTGATACGGGGGGGGGGGCGACTCCAACACTCCATTTGATCTCTCCTCAGACAAATCCAACCCCTTACATCCAAAAGCTAAAAGGCCACCCAGATGCAGCCTTCGTGTGGCGCAGACCATTCAATATCATGGCCTAGTCAATATCTGGAAGGAAATGAACCCCCGAACCAAGGACTATACGCAATATTACGCCCCACACAATACGCACTCTAGGATAGATGATTATTATTATACAGAATTTATATAGTGCCAACAGTTTACGCAGCGCTTTACAACATTAGGGAGGACAGTACAAATACAATACAATTCAATACAGGAGGAATCAGAGGGCCCTGCTCCTTAGAGCTTATAATCTAGGAGGGAGGGTCAAGTTATACAAAAGGGTAATAGCTGTGGGGGATGAGCTAATGGAGAAAATAGTGCAGTTGTTAGATAGAGGCAGGATCGGCTTCTCTGAAGAGGAAAGTTTTCAGGGATTGCCTAAATGTGGATAAATTTGGAGACAGTCTGACAGATTGGGGTAGGGAATTCCAGAGGATGGGTGAGGCTCAGGAGAAGTCCTGGAGGCGGATATGGGAGGAGGTGATGAGGGAGCTAGAGAGCAGGAGGTCCTGGGAGGAACGGAGAGGGCGATTAGGTTGGTATTTTGAGACTAGGCTAGTGATGTAGCTGGGGGCAGAGTTGTGGATGGCTTTGTAACTTATTGTTAGTATTTTGAATTTAATTTGTTGGGCGAGTGGCAGCCAATGGAGGGATTGGCAAAGGGGGTTAGCAGACACTGAGCGATTTGTAAGGTGGATGAGTCTGGCAGCAGCATTCATCATGGACTGAAGGGGGCATAGTTTATTTAAAGGTAAGCCAATGAGAAGGGAGTTGCAGTAGTCGAGGCGAGAGATAACCAGGGAGTGAATCAGGAGCTTTGTGGTTTCGTTGGTTAGAAGGGGACGTAGTTTAGAGATGTTGCGGAGGTTGAGGAGGCAAGCTTTGGAAAGTGATTGGATGTGGGGCTGAAAGGAGAGTTCAGAATCCAGGATAACACCTAGTACCCTGACATGTGGGGATGGGTGGATGGTTGTGCCATTGCTCTTGACAGACAAGTCAGGGGAAGAGGCACGTGAGGGAGAAATATTATAAGCTCGGTTTTGGACAAGTTGAGTTTGAGGAAGTGGTGTGACATCCATACAGATATGTTGGCTAGTAAATTAGTGATGCGTGAGGAGACTGATGGAGTGAGTTGAGGGGTGGAGAGAGAGATTTGTGTGTCGTCAGCGTAGAAATGATATTGAAAGCCATGAGAGGCTATCAGCTGACCCAGGGAAGAGGTGTAGATTGAAAATAAAAGAGGTCCAAGAACAGAACCTTGGGGGGTCCCGACAGGGAAGGGAAGAGAGGGAAGAGGAGTGGAGGAAGTAGAATTGTAAGTGACACTGAAGGTGCGTTGGGATAGGTAGGATGATAGCCACTGAGGAGCACAGTCACGGAGACCGTGGGAGTAAAGTTTTTTGAGGAGGAGGGGGTGGTCAACCGTGTCAAAGGCAGCTGAAAGATCCAGAAGTAGGAGTACAGAATAGTGTCCGTTGGTTTTTGCAGTTAGTAGGTCATTTGTGAGTTTTAAAAGAGCAGTTTCTGTGGAGTGTTGAGGGCGAAATCCAGATTGAAGGGGATCAAGAAGGTTGTTTTTAATGAGGTGGTCACTCAGTTGGTTGTAAACCAGGCGTTCAAGGAGTTTAGAGGAAAAGGGGAACAAGGAGATAGGGCGTAGGTTGTGAAGATTGGTAGGGTCCAAGGATGGCTTTTTAAGTATGGGGGTGACCAGTGCATGTTTTAGAGCATTGGGGAAGATGCCAGAGGTGAGGGAGAGATTGAAGATGTGGGTTAGAGAGTGTAGGATGGAGTCAGAGGGCGACCGTAGCATATGAGAGGTAAGAGGGTCCAGGGGACAGGTGGTTAGGTGGGCGATAGAAAGGAGTTTAGCAACTTCGTCTGTAGTAGCAGATTTGAATAGGGGGAGTGTCAGTTGTACCTGTTGACATGGGGTCTTAGCTGGGGGAGATACCTGTAGAGCGGAGATTTCATCGCAGATTGTATCAATCTTGTTTTTGAAGTGATTAGCGATCTCCTGGGCAGTGAGTCAGTGGGTGGAGGCGGTGGAGGACAAAGTAGAGAGTTGAAGGTAGAGAAGAGTTTACGGGGACTAGATGAGAAGGTGTTAATAAGAGCTGTAAAATAGGTTTGCTTGGCAGTGTGGAGGAGTTAATAGTATTTTTGGAGGGCAGATTTGTATTGGTTGAAGTCTTTGAGAGACTTAGTCTTGTGCCACAGACGCTCAAGAGCGCAACTACGTTTTTTGAGAATTTTAGTGTCATCTGTTTGCCAGGGTTGTAGGGGTCGAGGCCTGATTCTGCGTGTAGTGAGGGGAACAAGCTTGTCCAGGGTGGAGGACAGGGATTTATTGTAAATGGACGTGGCTTGGTTGGGGCAGGACAGAGGAGAGATTTTGTCGTAGAGGTGGTCAGTAGCAGAATAGAGGAGAGAGGAGTTGAAGTTGCAAAAATTTCTACGGGTGATGGTTAGGCAATTGGAAGGAAAGGTGGTGGAAGACAGCGGGAGGGAGAAACTAATAAGGTGATGATCGGAGAGAGGAAAAGGATTGTTTGAGAAGTTGCATGGAGTGCATAGGTAGAAGAATACAAGGTCAAGGGTGTTGCCATCAGAGGGAGTAGAAGCCTGTATCCATTGTTTTAGGTCAAATGAAGAGGTTAGACTAAGAAGTTTAGAAGTAGCAGGAGTGTTTGTATTAGCAGGGATGTTGAAATCACCGAGAAGGATTGTGGGAATTTCTGAAGAGAGAAAGTAGGGTAGCCAGGCAGAAAACTCATCAAGGAAAGTTGATAATGCTCTAGGGGGCCGGTACATCACAGCAATTCTTAGGAAAGTAGGAGAGAATAGACGTATACAATGGGCTTCAAATGATAAGAGAGAAAAAGAGGGAGGAGAGTGAATAACCTGGAAGGTGCATTGGAGGGATAGGAGGAATCCCACTCCACCTCCCTTGCCTCCATTAGGCCTAGGGGAGCGAGTCCAGTGAAGGCCACCCTGGGATAGGAAAGCAGGAGAAGGGGTGTCATGTTCGTGGAGCCAGGTTTCGGTGAGAGCAAGTAGATTGAAGGAATTAGTGACAAAGAGGTCATGAACAGCAGTGAGTTTGTTGCAGACAGAGCGGGCGTTCCAGAGGGCGCAGGAGAGAGGGAGGCTGGTGTTGGGAAGAAGAGGAATGGAGACTAAATTGCGTAGATTGCGACTACTGCCAGAGGGTGTAGGGTGATGGGTGTGTTGGGCACAGTTAAATAAGGGAGGCCCAGGGTTTGGGGAAATATCTCCAGCGGTTAGGAGAAGCAGAAGAGTAAGGGAGGTAATATGAGAATATGATCTCTATGAGGGGACATGCTTCAGTATCCTGGGGGGTTTGTTAGCAAGTGGGCTTAGAGTTAGAAGGAGGGGATGAGTGCAGTAATAGGGGGAGGGGAGAAGTGAGGGTGATATGTACAAATTGTGGGGTGGAGCAGAGGGGTGAAGAAAAGAGTTTGAGGAGAGAGGCAGCAATTGTGAAAAGGAGGAGAGGTAAAGAGAGCATGTTTCAGAGAGGAAGGTGAGATAATTTGGAATTGAGGTCATCTGCTGTCTGTTGTAGTTTGCTTTGTGCAAATCTCTGAAGTGCAAGAGCAGAAGTGCCACTTATTTAAAGAACCCCACTTCTTTGGAAGAACCCCTGTATGTGCAGCCCCCTGTATGTGTTCCCCCCGTAAAGAAGGCCTTGTTTTTATACTGTGTGTTGGGTGTGGATAGAATCTGGCAATTAATCAATTAAGAGGGCATATTAGGAACACAGCTAGCAAGGCATAACTTTCACACCACAATCAAACTGCAAGGGGACTAAAAGGCCAAAATTGTAAAGACAAAGGAACCCATAATTTAGGTAAGACTTAATGGCTAAATAAACATTGAAATAACGTGAGCATGGCTACAGATGGAGTTGAAACAGTGGTGACAAACAGATTTACCAAATATGCATTTAAGCAGTCAGTCAATGTTCAGTTTAAAAGGTATGTGGAGGTATAAACGCAGGTTTACCAAATAAGCATTTGAGCAGTCAGTCAATGTTCAGTTTAAAAGGTATGTGGAGGTATAAACGCAGGTTTACCAAATATGCATTTGAGCGGTCAGTCAATGTTCAGTTTAAAAAGGTATGTGGAGGTATAAACGCAGGTTTACCTGTGAAGAGAGAAGAAAATGTTCAGATGAATGGTGCAAGAGCAGAAGTGCCACTTATTTAAAGAACCCCACTTCTTTGGAAGAACCCCTGTATGTGCAGCCCCCTGTATGACAGATCATATCTTTGTCCCATCACTACTGATCCCAAGGGTAGTGACCTCCAAAATCTAGGATACTCCTTTATTGGACCACTTTATAACGACATTAACCCTTGGGGGAGGACGGGGGTAAGGCGACCCTTCAAATGGCGTCTCAATGAAGTGCTTCTGAGCAATCTTGCTCACTGTTCATTATTAGAAAAAGCTTTAACTGAATACTTCATGGAAAATGACACCGGGTCGATCTCGCCAGGCTCCCTATGGGCGGCACATAAAGCGGTGATGAGAGAGAGACTCATCCAGCTTTCATCCTGACTTAGATGGGAAAGAAAGGCAGAAATACAGCAGCTAACGGAAGAATTCCGCCTGCTCAGTAAACGCCATAAAAGCAACCCCACCCAAGACAGCCTGGCGAAGCTCGACTCGGCTCGAGTTAGTTTAATCCTCTCTCTCACCACCTCAGCCGAAAAACATCTCAGATGGACAGGGGCACATTTTTAATACCAAAAGGATAGGCTCTAAACTGGCAGCTAAACTAAGCCCAAGGGCACATACTCTGGTCTACCCCAAAATTTGCTCCAAAACGGGCACATTAGCACAAAATCCTACAGGAATCATGGACTCCATTCATGACTTCTACTCGCGATTATATGAAAGCTTACCCCACACGCACTCCAAGGCCAGGGACACGTTCCTCCAAGACCTAATTTTAGCCCATCTACAGCGAACACATCAAGAACTACTAGACAAACCCTTCTCTACAGATGAAATAATAGAATTTATTAAATCGCTGAAACTAGCCAGGGCTGGGTGGCTTCTCGGTCTGCTATTATAAGAAATTTGGCTCCCAACTGTCACCTTACATGGCTAGGTTCTTTAACTCTCTCCAGGATGGAGCCCCCCTTTCTAGTGATGCAAATTCCGCTTTTATATCAGTAATACCCAAACCAGGGAAGGACATAAGCGAGGTCGGTAATTACCGCCCTATCTCGTTAATTAATAACGACCTGAAAATTATGACAAAAATCCTAGCAAACAGGATGTCTAGCTTTATAGCTAGCTACATCCACAGGGATCAGGTGGGCTTCATCCCGGGGAGACAGGGACTGGATCAAATCCGGAGAGCTATTGACCTAATCTCCCTTCTACGATCCCAATGGGATGGGGGACGTCATCAGGAAGGCTACCTATTATAATTAGACTTCAACTCCGTATCATGGCCCTATCTATTTGATATACTGGAATGTTGGGGGTTCGGAGCCAAGTTTCTTAGAATAATACATACCCTTTATTCTAACCCTAGGGCCCATATACGCTTAATGGGTCACTACTCTGAGTCCTTTGACATCCATAGAGGAACCAGACAGGGTTCTATTGTCATTGATTTTCGCAATAGCGATTGAAACATTAGCCATAGCTATAAGAACGAGTACGGACATTAAAGGAATTCAATGCGGCCAAGAGGAACATAAGTGTGCCCTCTTCGCCGATGACATGTTACTATTCCTGACCTCTCCACTAATCTCCACCCCCAACGTGTTCTGATTATGCAAAGAATTTGAGAACATTCCTGGTCTCCACGTCAACGTAACTAAATCAGTAGCCTTAAACATCTCCGTCCAAACAAAACTAATAGACCAACTCAAACAACACTTTACCATCACATGGGCAGGTGATGCAATCCCCTACCTGGGTATCAAACTGACCAAATGCATTGACAACCTATACACCGCCAACTTTCCCCACATGTTCCGATCATTGGAGATGGACCTAACAAAGTGGTCGAAAGAAGGATTATCTTGACTAGGCAGACTGAACGCAGTAAAAATGACTTTATTACCATGTCTACTATACCTCTTCCGCTCCCTCCCCATTCCCATTAAAAAATCTATCTTGACTAAACTACAATCTAAGATTATCAGCTTTGTCTGGGGAGACCGAGGTCACCGGTTTTCGAGAGATATCCTACTCCGACTTAAAACCCAGGGTGGATTGGGACTTCCAAACCTATGGCTCTATTATCAGGCAGCACAATTGACACAATTTTCCACAATTTATTCTAAGAAACACAGGCCTGACTGGGTCGCTCTAGAGTGGCAGGCAGCTCCCCATCATACGCTCGATTTTTTTGGTCTGGAGACTGGCAAAACACAGACCTATCATTCTGGCTCCCACATTATCTCACTCCTTAGCATTATGCAACAAGTTACACAAACACCCACAACTGATTTCTCCTCTGAGACCCCTTGCACACCTATTCCATAATCTCAATTATCCACCGGGGATGAATATACACGCGTTTCACTGGTGGCTGAACAGAGGACTTTTCAGAATAGGCCACTTCTTTACACCTAACGCCCCTATCTCACTGGGCCACTGCCTGGCCAAATTAGAAATGCCAGATTCTGAGAGGTTCAGACTTTCACAAATAAGGCACTACCTCCATACACTTTGGACTGACAAGTTAAACATGCCCAAAGCTACTATATACGAACAATGGTGCTCTGACATAGGTCCTCAAAAGGGTGGGATCTCCATTATTTATGCTTCCCTGGCGGATAGAACGGACACCCCGACATACGCCTGATTCTGGGAGGCAGATCTGGACATTCACTTGGACTCTGACAAGTGGTTTCAAGCCTTCCGTAGATCATCTAAAAGGTATTTTAAACATCGCACTGATCGAAGCTAACATTAAAGTACTCACTAAATGCTATTATGTTCCTGACAGACTTTCCAGGATGTTTCCAGATACCTCACCCCTATGTTACAGGGGTTGTGGGCATACAGGCATGATGCTCCATATATAGTGGACTTGTCCCCGTATAAGAAGCTACTGGAACAAATTCCTCCATTTACTTTGAAAGGTCACTGGGACCCAAATTCCTCAAGACCCTCTGTATATCCTCCTAAACCACAGGGTGCACAACACTGCTAGGAACACACAACTTATCTTTTTCATGTGCTTGGGAGCCAAGATTACTCTAGCAAAAGCCTGGAAACAACCAACAGTATCAATCTTGGCTGCCAAACGAAAAATTTCCTGGATCATGTCACAAGAACAGATGGTTGAAAAACTATGGGATACGGTACAGCGATTTGAAGGGGTCTGGGAACCATGGGCCACACATATTAGGATCCCGCTGTACCCAGGCCATCTACAAACATGAAGGACTTGCCAGAGAGACCACTCACCCTACCCCTTTTTCCCATCCTCTACTCTCCCTCTTACTTCCCTTTTGTTCTTTTCACTCCTTCTTATGATAGTTTCCAACAGACTTGGGCTTGACATATCACAGGCATTTCACTTTAATCCTCATGGAAGGATACAAGGCCCATGCCAGACTCCCTAGAGCAGGGAACAGATAACCAAGCTTGGCCTGGCCCTTGACAAAGGAGACCCCTTCACCCAACCACGGGGGATGCGGTGACTGGGGAAACAGCCGGGTTGAGCATGCCCTAGGGGGGAGGGGATAGCGGGGTGAGCCATTGGACGGGGCCCACGAGCTCTCTCACTCCACAGTGATCACCCATAGGGGTGGGGTGATTATCTCGGGGACTCGGGTTTGAGGCCACCCTAGTTGCATTGGGACCAATATCTACAATTAAACAATCAGTTAGCATATCAACTTAGGCAGAGACCATGCGGGCCTAGAGTTCATCATTTTCATCTGGTATAGGCTCTCGTTTATATTCAGAGGAGCCAACTAGATTTTCTACATCAAATATTCACTAGAAACTGAACGATTCTAGAGGCCACAGGCTCCGCATGGAACCACTAGTCCTGACGGCAAGGGTTTTTTTTTCTGTGCTTCTCTTTTTTTTTCTGTTCACAATATAGTTTGATATCCTATCCAAACTGTTATCGTTGCTAAGATACACAATGGTCGGATATCTCATAGTGATCCTTGAATTGTTTTAAAGTTCAATATTTGCCTTAATACTTGGAGATCTGTCATTTACATGCATATTACTTTTGTCTGGTTATGTGGGCCTGCAAGAGAATACTTTATCTGAAATGTTACTGTCATGATTATAATATAAAACTTCAATAAACATATTGAAAAGAAAAAAAACAATAGAATAGAATAGAAATAATATAACTATTTTCCAAAATTCAAATAGTATCAATTTGAATTTGAATAGAATAGAATATAACACATATAACACAATAGTATAGAAAAAAACAACAGAATAGAATAGAATGAATATAACCATCTTCTTATTCTAATGTATGCTTTTCTATTCTATTCAAATTCTAATTGATTCTATTTGAATTTTGGTAAATGGTTATATATATACTCTATTCTATTCTTTTTTTTTTTTTTTATTCTATTATTTTCTATTCTATTCTTTTTTTCTATTCTATCCTTTTCTTATGTATTCAAATTCAAATTTTTTCTATTTGAAATTCGAATTTCAGAAGATGGTTATATTCTTTCTATGTTATTCGATTTTATTTTATTTGTTTCTATTATAGTCTATTCTGTTTTTTTATTTTCTATTCTATTTTGTTCTATTTTACTCCATTATATTCTATTCCTTTACTTTCTATTTTATTTTATTCTCTTTGGTAATTGGAAAACTATTCAAATTCAAAAACTTTTTGTATGTATGCGGCCTTAGAGTCTGCAAAAGACTTGAGACTGGGGTGGAGGTTCACCTTCCAGCAGGACAACGATCCTAAACATGCAGCCAGAGCTACAATGGAACAGTTTGGATTAAAGCATATTCACGTGAATGGCCCAGTCAAAGTCCAGACCTAAATCCAATTGAGAATCTGTGGCAAGACTTGAAAATTGCTGTTCACAGACGCTCTTCATCCAATCTGACAGAGTTTGGGCTATCTTGCAAAAAAAATGGGCAATAATGTCACTCTCTAGATGTGCGAAACTGGTAGAGACATTCCCAAAAAGACTTGCAGCTGTAATTGCAGCAAGGTGGTTCTACAAAGTATTGACTTGGGGGGGCTGAATACAAATGCACGCCACACTTTTCATATATTTATTTGTAAAACAATTTGAAAACCATTTATCATTTTCCTTCCACTTCATATTTATGTGCCACTTTGTGTTGGTCTATCATAAAAAATAAAAAATAAATATATATATATACACATATACACACACACATACGGAGGACTGGTTAGCGGGTATACTTTGTCCTCACTTATTTGGGATCTGACTATACAAGCCTCAGTGGAGAGGTCAGTCTCATGAAATCTTCACATCTTCTGTGGTGTCAGGGGGTGATCTTGTTGGGAGACCATCTGGACCTGGAGAAAGGTCTTTGCTGGGCTAAAGCCACAAGCACGAACGATCCCTTGTAATGAGGGAACAATAGGAGCTGGTAAGCGAGCCTCTCAGCTGTTGGTCGAGGCACTAATAATTAAGATCACTACGGTGGTGGATGATGGAGATTGACATTAGGATTTATTTTCACATCACTTGTGGACTGTTTTAATCATTTAATTTTTACATGTGTATATACATGATTGAATAGCGTGACTTTTATCTATTTCATATATGTTATGTATGCAAAATTTCTTTATGTTGTGCTTCATGTTACATACTTTGGACCATAAACTATGCAT
Organism: Aquarana catesbeiana; assembly: GCF_042186555.1. Lineage (NCBI taxonomy): Eukaryota > Metazoa > Chordata > Amphibia > Anura > Ranidae > Aquarana > Aquarana catesbeiana. The sequence continues at coordinate 352,036,411 of NC_133328.1, read as the reverse complement.
ACTGTGAAGCATCTTAGCTACGTTGGATCTCCATCCTGTATGCCGGTTTGTATGTAATATACTCTAAACCATTTCACTATAGACACTAAGCTGTATGTAATACACTCCCCCCTCATACTGGGATATATATTATATACTCCATATCATAAAATTCTGTTAAATTCTGTTAAAATATGTTATATACTTCAAACTGCTCTACTGTCCAGTTTAATAAATGTTCTGCCCTGGACAAGATCAAACATTTAAGCTTATCCTGTTGCCGCCTCTTGCATTGCACTCTGTCCAGGCCAGCTGCAAACCCCACCCCCCGCCACGAGCCTGGTTTGATCAGCTCCTAATTGAATAATTGTGAATCTTCCCCCCACACCATCCCAGTATAAATGTAGTTCATTTCTTGGGACAGCTGGCAAGGGTTTGGGCTGGCCACTCCTTGCGCAAAGTGTCACTCTGGCGACAAGTGTTTGGGACTTGTACACGGGCACTTTGACTAAGGCACTGGGACAAAAAAGCAAGTACCGACATTAGTGTTCCACATCTATATTACAGGAAGTTCCCCTTCATCCTCTAACTTTCCTCAACCTTCCTTCTATTCCCCTCTCCCCACCCTCCAACATGCTCACACTAATCTTTGCTATAACCCCCTTCTCCAGCCCCCAACCTGTACATATCTCCCTCTCTTCTGCCCACTCAATATTACTGCACTTATCACCTCCTGTTCATTCTAAGCCCACACAGTATCACCACTTACACTCCACTACAGCATCTGCCCTCCTATAAATTCCACTCCTGCATTACCACACTCACCCTTCTACTACTCCTAATGTCTGGGGACATTGCAACAAACCCTGGCCCTCCCACCCTCTATTTCCACCTCCAAAATTGGTGGTCTACCTCCTCCAACAGTAGTTGTAACTCCCACCTTCTCATCCCAATTCCCCTGATTCCACAAGTCAACCCCCCTCTTTTATGTGCCCACTGGAACGCCCGCTCAGTCTTCAACAAACTAGCTTCTGTCAAGAACCTTTTCCTCTACAAATCCTTTAATTTATTTGCCATTACCAAAACCTGGCTTCAGGAATTCAACACTACCTCTCCTGCTGCCCTGTCCCACAGTGGCCTCCCCTGGACTCACTCCAACAGACCCAGTGGGCGAAAAGGAGGTGGCGTCAGACTTCTCCTCACAATGCACCTTCCAGGTTCTTCCCACACCTCCCTCTCTTTCCCCCTGCTCTTTCGAAGTGCCCTGCATTTGTCTTTTCTCTCCAGCTTGTCTGAGGGTCACAGTCATTTATCGGCCTCCTGGACCAGTTTTGTGCTTTCTGGAAGACTTCTCTGCATGGCTACCCTACTTTTTCTCCTCTGAAGTACCTGCCATCATCCTAGGTGACTTTAACATTCCAATCAATGTTAATACTGCAACCACTTCCCAACTACTCAACCTAACCGCCTCTTTTAACCTAACACAATGGACACAAACCACCACTCACTCCAATGGCAATACTCTCAACCTCATATTCTCCCATCGCTGCACTCCCTGCAACCTCTCTCTTACCTCCTATGCTGCCAACCCACAAACCACTACCCGCAGAAACCTCAACCCTTCCCTTCTTCATTCTGCTACTGATGGCCTTTACGACAAAATCGCATCCCTGTCCTGCCCAGACCTAACCACTTCCATCTACAACAACACGCTGTCATCCTCCCTAGACGTACTTGCTCCTCTTTCTACATGCAGAACCAGACCTTATCTGCCACAACCCTGGCAAACAGATGACACCATAAGTATCAAGAGACGTAGTCGTGCTCTCGAGCGAGCATGGCATAAATCTAAATCCCTGCAAGACTTTACCCTCTACAAATCTGTCCTCAATTATAACTCCTGTCTCCCCACTGCTAAACAAACCTACTACAACACTCTCATCTAAACCCTCTCATCCAAACCTCAACTCTTTTCCTTAATTCCTTACTTCATCCCCCACTGCCCCCACCCACCAGATTGCCATTTCAAAAGCAAAATTTGCGAGATATCCAGCATTCAACTTCCTCCCCTACCCAACACATCAGGTCCAACGCCACACTCAATACTCTCCTCCTTCTGCCCAGTTACCACCAATGAATTTGATAAACTCCTCTCCATGGCCCACCTCACCACCTGTCCCCTGGACCCTGTCCCCTCACAATAACTGTGACCACCTTCCCGCTCTATCCTAAACTCCCTAACCCACATCTTCAACCTCTCCCTCTCCTCCGGAACCTTTCTTTCCCCACTTAAACATGCATTGGTTACCCCCATACTTAAAAAACCCTCACTAGACCCCACCTGTTTGAATAACTTAAGACCCATCTCCCTGCTCCCATTTGCCTCCAAGCTCATCAAACGCTTTGTCCATGACCGAATGAGTCGCTACCTCATGGACAACAACCTTCTCGACCCCCTACAGTCCAGCTTCCATCCACAACATTCCATTGAAACTGCCCTACTAAAACTCACCAATGACCTACTAACTGCAAAAACCAATGGCCATTACTCCATACTGATACTCTTAGACCTCTCTGCTGCCTTTGACACAGTTGACCACCTGCTCCTCCTCAGCTGCACTCCCTTGGCCTCCATGATTCTGCTTTATCTTGGTTCTCCTTCTACCTATCTCAGCGCACTTTCAGTGTCACTTACATCTCCATCTCCTCTTCCTCTTTCTGTTGGGGTACCCCAAGGCTCCATCCTTGGGCCCCTCCTATTCTAGCTCTCTATACCTCTTCCCTGGGCCAGTTGATAACCTCCTATGGCTTCCAATACCACGTCTACACCGATGACACCCAGATCTATCTCTCCACTCCTCAACTCACCCCCTCGATCTCCTCACGGATCTCAAACTTACTGAATGACATATCGGTATGGATGTCACACCACTTTCTCAAACTCAATCTTTCTAAAACTAAGCTTGTTATATTTCCTCCTTCCCAGTTCCCCCCCATGACATTACCATTAAGATCAACAGCACAACCACACATGCCAGGGTGCTGGGTGTAATCCTTGACTCTGACCTCTCCTTCAGCCCCCACATCCAAACCTTGGCTAAATCCTGCCACCTTAACCTCTGCAACATCTCCAGAATTTTACCCTTCCTGACTGACACCACAAAACAACGTATTCACTCCTTGATTATTTCCCGCCTTGACTACTGCAACTCTCTCCTTAATGGCCTACCCTTACATTGGCTACTTCAGTCTATTATGAATGCTGCTGCTAGACTAATACACCCCACTAACCGATCCATGACTGCTGCTCCTCTCTGCCAATCCCTTCACTGGCTTCCCCTACCCCCCCGTATAAAATTCAAAATGCTAACTGTAACATACAAGGCCATCCACAACATCGCCCCCAACTACATCACCAACCTCATCTGCAGATATCAGACAAATCATCCCCTCCACTCCTTCCAGGACCTCCTGCTCTCTAGCTCCCTTGTTACCTCCTCCCATGCCCGCCTTCAGGACTTCTCCAGAGCCTCTCCCATCCTCTGAACTGTACCTGAGCCACCCCCATCAGACAATCCCCCGCAGCTTTTACCTTTTGTACCACCACCCCCTCCCTCTATGTAAGCTCTATGATCAGGGCCCTCCTGTCTCTTCTGTATTGAACTGTACTGTAATTGTGCTGTCCTCCCTCTACATCATAAAGCTATACGTAAACTGTTGGTGCTATATAGATCGCGTATAATAATAATAATAATAATAATGATGATGATGTTCTAAATTACTCCAATTTGTATGCTGTGCTGTATGTTATATATTCCACTCTGCTACACTTCATACGCCCAGTTGTGTGTTACATATTTCATATATGCCACCTTTCAACACTGTGCTATATATTGTATATATTGTATATTTTAATGTGAAGTTTACACATTACTATACATTAAATGTATACTCTACATGGCACTATTATGTACACCGTATTTTATATCATATACGCTACATTGTCTCACTGTGTTGTATGTCATGTACTCCATACCTCTAAACAATATTTTGGCATTAAGGTGGTTTGACATTAAAGAGGTACCACTTTGATTTTGGGGGTGCTTTGAAATGCCACCTCATTCAAAAAAACAAGCACATTTTTCCCTAGCATGCTTTCAAACAGAATATACAGTATACTTTATTTGCATCAATTTTGCCCTTTACCCATCAACATAAAATATAGTGCCTTCAGGTTTTAGCATCTGATGTAGCAGTTGCAGATTAGAGAATCTCCAATACCCCAGGAAAACTTTTGACATAAAACCAATGGATGCTGATTCCAACACCTGCTAGATCAGTTCTGACTTGTTGGGCAATGATTCCGTACAGCGGATGGAAGGATATCTAGAGAAAACTCAAAGTAACTCTAACTCCAGGACTTGACAATCACATGCTACCAAAAGAACAACTCTGCCTAAGATGGCTGACACCCAGGAGAATTTACATTTTGCTAACCTGGAGCCTCCTTCGTCTGACAAGGACAGAAACTTAGATCAAAGCCATGCAAAAGTTGCTTCAGCATTTGCAAAACTGCCTAAACCAACCATTCAAGATGTGGATAATAAAGCGGTATTTAAAGGCATACAGTTATTCCATCAACAATTTAATAGAACAAGCTAAAAAAAAATAACTAAAGCACAAATCTCAACTTTGGAAGATGAGATAGAAAAAGCTAACATGACAACGGATGCATCAGCAAATAAATAAAAATCTTAGCAGACAGGGTAGAAGATTTGGAAAAAATGGTCTAGGCATAACAATCTACAGTGCATCTATAAAGTATTCACAGTGCTTCACTTTTTCCACATTTTTTAATGTTACAGCCTTTTTCCAAAATAGATTAAATTCATTATTTTCCTCAAAATTCTACAAACAATACCCCATAATGACAATGTCAAAGAAGTTTGTTTGAAATCTTTGCATATTTATTAAAAAAAAAGAAAAAAATCTTATTATTCACAGCCTTTGCCATGACACTCAAAATTGAGCTCAGGTACATCCTGTTTCCACTGATCATCCTTGAGATGTTTCTACAACTCTCACATGACAGCCAGCCTGGAGTTTGCCAAAATGCACCTGAAGGTCTCACAGACCATGAGAAACATTCTCTGGTCTGATGAAACAAAGATTCAACTCTTTGGTCTGAATGGCAAACGTCATGTCTGGAGGAAACTAGGCACCGCTCATCACCTGGCCAATACCATCCCTACAGTGAAGCATGGTGGTGGCAGCATCATGCTGTGGGGATGCTTTTCAGCAGCAGGAATTTGGAGACTAGTTAGGATTGAGGGAAAGATGAATGCAGCAATATACAAAGACATCTTTGATGAAAACCTGCTCCAGAGTGCTCTGGACCTCAGACTGGGGCAAAGGTTCATCTTCCAACCTAATGACCCTAAGTACACAGCCAAGATAACAAAGGAGTGGGCCACTCTGTGAATGTCCTTGAGTAGTCCAGCTAGATCCCAGACTTAAATCCGAATAAACATCTCTGGAAAGATCTGAAAAAGCTGTGCACCAATCTAACTTGATGGAGCTCAAGAGGTCCTGCAAAGAAGAATGGGAGAAACTGTCCAAAAATAGATGTGCCAAGCTTGTAGCATCATACTCAAAAAGACATGAGGCTGTAATTGGTGCCAAAGGTGCTTCAACAAAGTATTGAGCAAAGGCTGTGAATAATGATATACTGTATATGTGATTTTTTTTTTATACATTTGCAACAGATTTCAAACAAACTTCTTTCATGTTGTCATTATGGAGTATTGTTTGTAGAATTTTGAGGAAAATAATGAATTTATCCATTTTGAAATAAGGCTGTAAAATAACAAATTGTGGAAAAAGTGATGCGCTGTGAGTACTTTCTGGATGCACTGTACATATCATAGGTCTGTTGGAATCTTATTGCCTGGGTTTTTTATCATCTTTATGTTCGCATGACATTTCCGACCTTCTGAGTCTCACATCACATTATAAATTCAGGAGAGCTCACAGAGTTGGACCGCCCAATTCAGAGCAGAGGGCCCCCTGCCAGGTCATCATGCAATATGTTCAGCTATCCTGCAAGCATTCCGCAAAGGTAAAGGACTCTGTCTCTACATCTGTAAATGACTGATCTTTGCTGATTACTCAGCTGAAGTAACATAGCCATAGTCATACCATATAGCCACTGATGTTCAGAAATACATACAAAAATTGAGTTCTCAAAATGGAATAATTAGAAGGATAGCTTTGCCAGACCCTGGTGAAAAGGGAAAGTAGGTGGAAAAACCCAATGTTTGAGGGTGTAAGAACCCTTTCTCAAGAACCTCCTACCTAATTTTCCAGCTGAGCACATTCCATATATACAATGGCTGCAATTTGTAGCTACTCCCCCTGGTTGGCTGTATGTGCTATCACTTCTGGTTCCTGTTTCCAGGAGTGACATCACTTCTGGTTCCACCCCACTCCTAAGACTTGCCAACCGCAGCATGACTGGACCATGTTCCAATAAGCTTCAGATAAGGCAAGGGGTGGGGCATAACCTAGCTTGACTAAGCACAACAAACATAATGAGATATTTGTAGTATGGTACCAATAATGTTTAGCAAGAATACAGATGGTGAAGCTTCAAGGAGCAGCTTCCAATGAGTGGCTTGTTGAAGATTAACTATCCAAAATATACTGTAAGCTAAAATTGCTTTGCTGATTTTACTGATTACGGGAATTAACACTATTTTTTAGGATGTGCTGCTCTCCTGTTGTTCTTCATACCTCACAGTTACAAGCTGAGCTGGCACTCCAGCCTTCTATTGCAGCATTCAAATGTGGATTAATCCGGAGCAGTGTCTCTGCTTCTTTTCTGTATGTCAGATGATATTTTAGAGTAAGTAAAGTATTCCTGCTTTGAAAGGGAATAGATGGCCTGTATCTATCATATGGGAGTAATTTGTCATCATCAATCATATCCAATATATGATATCTATTTATTAATTGACAATTTTTGAGCGTTATCTCAGAAATTAGACATTTAAAAATCTCTAGTGGCAGTGAAGGTTTCTTTGATGACTCTTGGGTACATTTGGATCTTACAAAAAGCGTCTAAGCCATGAGGACTGATGCAAAAGTAAGATGATTCGTAGGAAAGCTTTTTTTTCATAAAAGGGAATGTTAATAACAAGGAACATAAACTTCCATTAGTTATACTGTATACGACTCTGTTAGCTCACACCAGTGTTTAGAGGAGGAAGTTGAAAACTAACCAAGGATTATATAGTAATCCTTCATATCCGGCAGCCCAATCCCCCCTGCAGCATGTTTATGCTATAAAAGAATGGAGTACAAGCATAACGTTCACTTCAAAGTTGTAAAAAGTAGGAAGTGGATTGGTAATGCTTTGCCATAATATTTTTATAATGTTAGGCAAAACTAGCAAAACTAACATTTTAAACCATTGGGGCCAGCACATGCCAGCCCTTTAAGGGTTTCTGGATGCTGGGAGATGGGCAGGGTCTATGATCATGTGACCGCCGTGATTTGCTGTCACGGCAGTCACATGATTGGAAAAATCCTGATAGCAAGCAGTGATTGGGAGCTTTCCGTTAGCCACCTGTAACTGACCCAGAAGTGCTCTTTTGGCACAGCTGTTGCGCGCAAATATGTGGCACCCACCGAGGGGCTGCATATTAGCGTGGGGCCGGCTCCAAGGTTAAAGTTGTTGTAGCCCTAAAAAAAAAAATGTCTCTGTCCCTTTAAGACATGATATATAGCACAGTGCTTTTGCAGTTTTAATTGGCCCTTTCCATGTTCTACAATACCTGGTTGATCATGCCTGTTCCTGTCTTCCCCTGTTTAAACTGACCTTGCTAATCATGGCTGCCTGTCATTTGCATAGTCTGTGTGTGAGCTGATCTCCTCCCCCACAAGCTGTTAAAACCTTTAACATTCATAGTAATGAATGTTAAATATGAAATCTTGAAGTGCATTTTGGACAGTTAAGATATAGGGATGAGCACCCCCCAGTTCGGTTTGCACCAGAACATGCGAACAGACAAAAATATTGTGCGAACATGTGAACACCATTAAAGTCTATGGGACACGAGCGTGAAAAATTAAAAGTGTTCATTTTAAAGTCTTATATGCAAGTTATTGTCATAAAAAGTGTATGGGGACACGGGTACTGCCCCAGGGGACATGTATCAATGAAAAAAAAAGTTTTTAAAACTGCCGTTTTTTCAGGAGCAGTGATTTTAATAATGCTCAAAGTAAAACAATAAAAATAAAATATACCTTTAACCACTTCCCGCCAGGCATATAGCAGATGGACGGCCAGGAAGTGGTTCTGTTATCCTGACTGGGCTTCATATGACGTCCAGCAGGATAACATGTCAGCAGCGCGGCAAACGCGAGTGCGGCGTGTCAGTCTGACATGCCGCATCTCCGATCTTGGTAAGAAGCCTCTGACAGAGGCTTCTTACCACGTGATTAGCTGTGACCAATCACAACTGATCATCACAACCAGTAAACTGCATTCCTCGGTTCGCGCTGACAGAGAGAGCCGATCGATGGCTCTCCCTGTCAGAGGGGGGTCTGTGCTGATAATCAGCACATTGATTATCAGTGCAGCCCCCATCAGATGTGCCCATCAGCTGCCAATCAGTGCCCAACAGCTGCCAGTCAGTGCCCCGTCAATAAAGTCTCTCAGTGCCCACCACAGTGCCAATCAGTGCCCCTCACAGTCCCAATCGGTGCCCAGCAGTAACACCTGTCAGTACCTCATCATCAGTGCTGCCCATCAATGCCATCTATTATGCGCCATACGCACGGTCGGATTTTCCGACGGAAAATGTGCAACGGGAGCTTTTTTGTCAGAAATTCCGACCGTGTGTAGGCTCCATCGGACATTTTCCATCGGAATTTCCGTCACACAAAATTTGAGATCTGGATCTCAAATTTTCCGACAACAAAATCCGTTTGCGTAAATTCCCATTGTGTGTACACAATTCCGATGCACAAAGTGCCATGCATGCTCAGAATAAATTACGAGATGGAAGCGCTCGGTCTGGTAAAACTAGCATTCGTAAGGGAGATAGCACATTCGTCATGCTGCAATTTTTAAAATATTTTAATTCAGCGCATTCTCTTTTTCTTTATAATGCTAGAAGAATGAAAATTCAGAGCAAACAGCTGCTCTTATTCACACAGAGTTCTTACAAACTGATTTCTTTATTATTTCTCGTGATCTCCTGAATATTATTTTTTTGTCAGATCTCCATAATAATGTTTCTAATTTTTATTTAGTTTTTTTTGTATTTTATCAAGATCTACTTTTTTTTAATTATTTTTAAAGTGATCACCCTAATATTTTTTCTCATTTTGTGTGTCAAGTTACCACAACACCATTATTATCTTGTATTTTTTAATCTCAAGGAGGTTGGTTGGTGTCCCTTGTTAATTTGACACTGTATTTTGAAATGTACCTGCCTACTCACAAACAAACTGTCCTTTTTGAAGTAAAACACATAGGCAAGTATTTCTGAAAAAAAATCCATTTATTCTGGGTCATACCAAAAACAAAGAGGAAGGCAACGCTGGAGAAACTGCTGAAATTGGCGAAGCCTTTGTACCCCAGGGCACACATCAACTATTTGCCAGCCAAACTTGATGGTCTGAGGATTCCATATAATAGTGAGCCCAATTTGGTCCAGGAATCCAAGAGATCAAGAATAGCAGCAGATGATATCTATGCCCCCAGGCTGTGGTCAAAAGCCTGTCTTTTGCCAGACCAGACTGAACCCAGGCCATCACACTCTTGTCTTCCTTCCACACTTCCTTCCAGGCTGTGGCTGTGGTGTTGGAGGTGTGGCAGGAGGTGGAGGAGGAGGATGGTCCAACTCACACAGGTGGGCTTTGGGTGTGAGTTGGCCCCTCAACCCCTTATTTTGGGTGATGACCATAATTTCCTCACACAAGAGGCATTGGCCCTCCTCCATTTGCTGCATTTTGTATGCAGTCATGCAGGCAAAGGCCTCTTGGAGAGTGGGGTTGGCTTTGAGGACCTAATTAGCATCCCTAATCAGCCTGAGCGCTGCCCTCCCCTTCCTGGTCCTTTTGGTTTGAAGACGGAGGGGAGGGACCTGAGATTCTGTCAGGTTCCTACTGGGCCCAGCCACATCCTTGCTGCCACATACCCCCGCCACCTCCTGGCTGCCACATTCCACAGCCTCCTCCTGGCTGAGGCTTTCCTGTGTATGAAAAAGGGACATAGTTTTTGGTTCATTAATCACACACAAATTTCAGCTCATGACTGTTGCAAATTGAATGATAATAAATAAAAAAGACTATCATTCTGACCCCAGCTTTTTTCATTCTTGTCCCAAACATTTTTGGCCACTACTGTCTATTGATATGTAAAACACTTTATTAAATTAGATATTAGTGATCAATAATAACATTTAGTTACCATCATTTATTTTACGACAAGAAATATGTTGAACAATGCTATACCTGGCTCAAGCTGGGCTTCTCCACATCTTCCTTACTGGAAGGCCCAGGGTGGGTGTCAGAAGCCTCAGCTGGGGTGGAAGGAAGCGTGGAAGGTAGGGTTGAGAGGGATTCCCTGACTTCAGTCTGGTCTGCCAGAAAATTAAGTCTGTCATAATACCATAGCCTGGGTACATAAATGTCATCTGCTGCAGCTCCTGATCTCATGGATTTCTGGACCTTAGTATGCTCACGATTATAAGTGCTCCTCAGGCCACCAATTTATTTGTTTTAAATAGTTGTTGTCTGCCGTGGGGACCTGCGGCTTCACCAACTCCAGCAGTTTTTCCATCGCTGCCTGCCTCTTTATTTTGTTATTATAATGTGGATGTTTGACCTGCCACAGACAGGGAAGCTCCCTGTACTTGTCTTAGAAGATTGGGAGAAAGCTGTGGTGTTTGAACCCATCCATTTTCTCTGCAAGACACAACACAAGACAAACCCTAATGTCAGGCAAAACTCTCATAATCTTGTCCCAATATAGGCCTCAATCTAGAAGCAGTATAGGCCACTGATGCACCAAGTTCAAATTGTACCTTTGTTATAATGATTGTCGCTTCCGATACTCCATCCTCCGCTCACAGATCTACATACGGCGCACGTGTGTTACACTTTATATACACTGCGCATGCATGAAACTCCTCCCGCCCCTGACATTCTTTCTAGTCTATTCCCCACCCCTTTTCTTTCGGTGCAGTGGGTAGAGAACATTGCAGAGACACAGCAGGTGCATGCAGAGGAGAGCAGCAACGACGAAAGCCCGGAGCCACCGAACATCCCGATCCCGGAGGAGATTTAAGGCCTCAAATATGTCCTTTGTAGAGATGGTGGACATCTTGAAGAGTGTCGACTATGATGGGAAGTATGGACCGTACCCAAACCCAAATGTGAGAAAGGCCAAGATCATGACTAAATTTGTGAAGAGTCTGCGCCGGAATTTTGGGGTACGACGATCCAAGGATCAACTGAGGAAACAATGGTCAGACCTCAAATTGAGGGAGCACAATCAGTACAGAAGAATTAAGAGAGAGTTCTTCAAAAAAGTAAGTAGTTTTCTTGTGTGCCTATTATTATTACTAGCATGCTGCTCCATGTCCTTTTCTTTACTGTTGTACAGTTTAAAATGGCAACTTTCATGTTCATGGGCACAGTAATTGGTCGTAGGAAACATTGTTCGTTCGCCCACTTATAACATGTTTTGGGCATATGCAGGTTAACTACATTTGTGCAGGCCTATTTGTATTAAAAGAAGTTTGTTGTCTAGATGGGTTTGTAACTAGAATGAAATGGAAAATTGATTCAGTGTAAGGAGAGGACACTCAGCAGCTGTTTACACATCTGGACGCAGAAGCACTAGTGTGGGACACCAGAACAAACTTCTTAGGGTGTCCCACACAGGTGCTCCAGTGAATATTAGGGGTGTCTCCATGTGTGAAAATTGTATTTAAAAAGGTAAGTATTCCACCTTTAGAAAGGAACTAAAAATTTCTTCAGATTGGAACTCTGCCAAAACAGACAATTGGGCGACACTTCCAAGCAATGTTTCATATTCCTATTTTTGCCCTCAAATATCTGTGTGCTAAGTATACCTTTTTTTATTCATATAGGGGAGAAAAGACTTGGGACATCTAAAGGACTAGGGATGAGCTTTGAGTTCAAGTCGAACGTAAGTTTGACTCGAACATCGGCAGTTCGACCGTTTGTCTGCAGACAATTGCTGGTGTTCTCTTCTTAATAATACCACAGGCAGGCAGCTGCAGTATTTTCAGTTAGTGTACTGTATTCTGTGCACAGTGTGCAGCTAAAGCTAACTGCAGACAATTCCTGTTTTCTTCCTAATACTACAGGCATTGTGCAGCTACATCTCACTGCACGCCATTCCTTGTGTACCTATTCCAATACATCAAAGACAGTATGTCTGGAAGGCCAACAAGGAGAGGCAGACAGTCACAGGCCAATAAAAGAGGGAAAGCAGGCTCTGTGTCTAGAGGCAACAGTGCTGGTCGTGGATAGGGATGAGCTGAACACCCCCCGGTTCAGTTCGCACCACAACCTGCGAACGGACCGAAAGTTTGCGCAAACTTTAGAAACCCATTAAAGTCTATGGGACTCGAACGTTCAAAATCAAAAGTGCTAATTTTAAAGGCTAATATGCAAGTTATTGTCCTAAAAAGGATTTGGGGATCTGGGTCCAGACCCAGGGGACATGTATCAATGCAAAATAAAGTTTTAAAAATGGACGTTTTTTCGGGAGCAGTGATTTTAATGATGCTTAAAGTGAAAAAAAAAGTGAAATATTCCTTTAAATATCATACCTGGGGGGTGTCTATAGTATGCCTGTAAAGTGGCGCGTGTTTCCCGTGCTTAGAACAGTCCCTGCACAAAATGACATTTTTAAAGGAATAAAAGTCATTTAAAACTGCTTGCGGCTTTAATGTAATGTTGGGTCCGGGCAATATGGATGAAAAACAGTGAGACAAATGGCATGGGTACCCCCCCAGTCCATTACCAGGCCCTTTGGGTCTTGTATGGATATTAAGGGGAACCCTGCCCCCAAATTAAAAAAGGAAACGAGTGGGGCCCCCAGGACCTATATACTCTGAACAGCAGTATACAGGCGGTGCAAACAAGACAGGGACTGTAGGTTTGTTGTTATGTAGAATCTGTTAGTAATTTTGAACTGGTACATTTTTAAAGTGTAGCTCCAGCCAAAAAAAATCTATTTTTAAGCTTTTTGGAAAACATAGGGAAGGGTTATCACCCCTGTAACATTTGTTTTGCTGTCTGTGCACCTCTTCAGAAGATTTCACCTCACTTTTTGTCCCAATGACAAATGTTTTTTGAAAATTTGGGGTTTTTAGTGAAACAAGGATTGGTGATAAAGCATCAGTGAAGAGGAGACACATTTTTCCCATATTAACACTTATGCGCCGTACACATGGTCGGATTTTCGTACACACGGTCGGATTTTCCGATGGAAAATGTCCGATCGGAGCGTGTTGTCGGACATTCCGACCATGTGTGGGCTCCATCGGACATTTTCCATCGGATTTTCCGACACACAAAGTTTGAGAGCAGGCTATAAAATTTTCTGACAACAAAATCCGATCGCGTCAATTCCGACCGTGTGTGGCCAGTTCCGACGCACAAAGTGCCACGCATGCTCACAAGAAATTCCGAGACGAAACAGCTCGGTCTGGTAAAATTAGCGTTCGCAATGGATACAGCACTTTCGTCATGGTGCAATGTAAAAAATGGTTTAATACAGCGCACTCTCTTCTTCTTTATAATGTGAGAAGAATGAAGTAGTTTTGCTGCTCATATTCACACAGACTTCTCTCAAACTTCTTTCTTTATTATTTATCGGGATTCCCTCAATATATTTTGATTTCTCACATCTGACAAAATTATTTTTGGGTGGTTTTCTTTTTTTTTTTTTAAAGGCTTTTTTTGTTTTTTTTGGGGGGGGTTGTATTTTTTTTCAAGGCTGATCTTTTGATTTATTTTTTGGTTAGTTTTACTCCCTAATATTTTTGTGTGTGTTTTGTGTGTCAAGTTACTACAACACCATTGATATCTTATATTATTTAATCCCAAGAAGGTTGCTTGGTGTTGGTGTCCCTTGTTAATTTCACATAGTATTTTTGAAATGTACCTGCCTCCTCACAAACCAACTGTCCTTTTTTAAGGAAAACACACATAGGCAAGTATAATTGAAACAAAAAATCCTTTATTAAGGGCTCAGAACCAAACAAAGAGGGAGGCAACACTAGAGAAACAGCAGAAATTGGCGAAGCCTTGGACCCCCAGGGCAGACATCAATTATTTAACATCAATATTGGTGGCCTGAGGAGTCCTTATCTAAGGGAGTGCAGTCTGTTCCAGAAGTCCCAGAGATCATGAAAGCAGCAGATGACATCTGTGTCCCCAGGCTGTGGCACTACAAGAGGCTGCATCTTTTGCCAGACTAGACTGAACCCAGGTCATCAATTTCTGGTCTTCTTTCCACGCTTCCTTCCTGGCTGTGGCTCTGGTGTTGGAGATGTGGCAGGAGGAGGAGTAGGACCTGTAGGAGGAGGAGGAGGAGGAGTAGGACCTGGAGGAGGAGGAGGACTATGTGTGAGGTCACAAATGTGGGTAGCAGATGTTATTTGGCCCCTAAACCCCTTATTGAGAGCTTCCAAAATTAAGGACTCACACAGGAGTTGTTGGCCCTCCTCCATCTGCAGTTATGCAGTTATGCAAGCAAAGTCCTCCTCCACAGTGTGGGGGGTTCTAAGGGCCTCTGTAGCCTTCCAAAAGAGGCCTATGGCAGCCTCCTCCAGGTTACTCCTCTTCCTGCCACTTTGTCTTTGAAGGTGTAGGGGAGGGACCTGGGTATCAGGCAGCCTGCTTGGCCTGGCCACCTCCTGGCTGAGACTTCCCTGTGTATGAAAAAGGGACATAGTTTTAGTTTTTGCATCATCAATCACAATCATAAATTAGTACTCCAAACTAACATCTAGTTAACATCATTGATTGGACAAGCAGAAATATTTAGAAGAATGCTATACCTGGCTCAAGCTGGGCTCTTCCACATGTTGCTGCCTGGAAGGCCCAGGTTGGGCATCAGAAGCCTCAGCTGGGGGGGGGAAAGAAGCCTGGAAGGAAGACTGGAGAGTGATGACCTGGGTTCAGTCTGACCTGCCAGAAAATGTAGTCTGTCATAGTACCAGAGCCTGGGGACATAAATGTCATCTGCAGCTCCTGATCTCTGGGAATCCTGGACCTTCTTGTGCTCCCTTATATAAGTGCTCTTCAGGCCACCAATTAGGATCTTCAAATAGGTGATGTCTGCCGTGGGGATCACTGTCTTCGCAAATTCCACCAATTGATCCAGTGCTGCCTTCCTCTTTGTTTGGTTCTTAATTCAGGATGGTTTATCTCCCATAGACAAGGCAGCTCCCTGAACATATCAATGAAGATTGCCATAAAGTTGTGTAATCTTTCAAGATATCCATTTTCACTGCAAGACACAACACAAGACAAACCCTAATGTCAGGCAAAACTCTCCTAATCTTGTTACAATATAGGGCTCAATCTAGAAGCAGTATAGGCCCAAGTTTAGATCTTACCTTAGTTATCACGATCGGCGCCTCCGATACTCCTTCCTCCGCTCACAGATCGTACGTACTACGCACGCGTGTTACGCTTTATACACACTGCGCATGCGTGTAACTCCGCCCACCCCTGACGTTCTTTCTAGTCTATTCCCTGCCCCTTTTCGTTCAGCGCAGGAAGGATGCAGGACAGGGTGCAGTAGTGTTGGAGGTTGTTCTGCCACCACGCCTCCAAAATTCTATTAGTGGTGATTCTGCCACACCTCTCTCCTCCACCCCCTCCTCTTCTTCTTCCTCCATGGCCTCTTCCTGTGCTGATTTGTCCTCGGAACCAGCAGTGCTCCATAGACGTTCAATGGGTTATGCAAGCACGCAGGCAGAAATATGCCATGCGGTGCTTGAGCTGGTGTGCTTGGGGGACAGGAGCCACACTGGGGCAGAGATTCTGTCAGCTCTGCTGGGGCAGGCTCGGAGGTGGTTGACGCCACGCCAGCTTAAGCCAGGAATGGTGGTTTGCGACAATGGCACCAACCTCCTCTCCGCCCTCCGACAGGGACAACTGACCCATGTGCCCTGTTTGGCTCACATCCTTAACTTGGTGGTGCAGCGGTTCTTGGGCAGGTACCCGGGCTTAGAGGATGTCCTGAGGCAGGCCAGGAAAGTCTGTGTGCATTTCTGCTGGTCATATAATGCCAGTGCTTGGCTGGCAGACCTCCAAACGGAATTTAACCTGCCCAAGAACCGCCTAATCTGTGACATGCCCACCAGATGGAACTCAACATTGGCCATGCTGCAGCGGCTGCACACATAGCAGAGGGCCATAAATGAGTACCTGTGTGACTATGGCACCAGGACAGGGTCAGGGGAGCTTTTTATTCCCCACGCCAGTGGGTCATGATCAGAGAAGGATGCACGCACTGTCCTGTCACCATTTGAGGCGGCCACGAGGATGGTGAGCAGTGACAGTGCATGTATCAGTGACACTGTCCCTCTTGTCCACATGTTGGAGCACACGTTGCATGGAATAATGGACAGGGCACTTGAGGCAGAACAGAGGCAGAAAGAGGACTTCCTTACCTCTCAAGGCCCCTTTTATCCAGACAGTGTTCCTGCTTGCCCGCAGATCACACAGGAAGATGATGAGGAGGAGGAGGAGGATTGTGTCAGCATGGAGGTGGAGCCTAGCACTCAGCATCAACAGCAGTCTTCAAGGGATCATTTACAGTCTGAAGAAACCCATGGACTTGTACGTGGCTGGGAGGAGGTGGCTACGGATCATGTTGTCCTTAGTGACCCAGAGGACTCCGGACCGAATGCCTCAGCAAACCTACACTGCATGGCCTCCCTGAACCTGCAAAGCCTGCGGAAGGATCCTCGTATTTGTGGTATCATGGAGAGGGATGATTACTGGCTGGCAACCCTCCTTGATCCACGTTACAAGGGTAAGGTTGTAGACCTTATTTTGCTGTCGCAGAGGGAGCAGAGGATGAAACATTTTCGGGAGGCCTTGCAGAAAAGTTTGTGCAATGCGTTTCCAGAGCCTGGGAGGTTACAATATCCTGGTCCTCTTGGACAACGTGTTGTTGAGGCTTTGGTCAGTCACAGAAGGAGTGGCGGAGATGGTGGCCGTCTGACCGATGCGTTCGGACAATTTTTTAGTCTGCAGCCCCAAGATCTGATCAGTTCCAGCAACCATCGCCAGCATCTGATTCACATGGTGCAGGAATACCTAGGGGCAAGATCAGACTCGGACACCTTTCCCACTGAAAATCCTCTGGGTTACTGAGTCTTGAGGATGGATCACTGTCCAGAGCTTGCACAGTATGCAATTGAGCTACTGGCCTGTCCTGCATCCAGCGTTCTTTCGGAACACACATTCAGTGCTGCTGGAGGCTTTGTAACTGATCACAGGGTGCGCGTGTCCACTGAATCGGTCGATCAGCTGACCTTCATAAAAATGAATCAGTCTTGGATCACCAGCTACAAAGCACCTGATGCTGATGTAACTGAATATTTTTTTTTTTTAATGTGAGATCCCTTCAAGACTGCCTATGCTGATGCTGAGTGACTATCCTGTTATGCTGAGTGACTATCCTCTTCAATGTTCATGCTTCATGATAGCTTGTAAAAACATTTTTGGTTCTGGGCACCGCCACCAGTGACTAAGGCCCAATTTTTCTGCCCCTGTTTAACAGGAGCGTGTAATTACAATTTTTGATTCAATACTTTGCAGCAGGGCTCATTCCTGCGCTCCAACTAAAGTATCTGTGAGGGGTTGCAGTGTTGTGGCACCAGCACCAGTGCCTAAAACCCAATTCCTGTTTAACAGGGGTGTGTAATTACAATTCTTGATATATTATTTCACAGCAGGGCCCGTTCATGTGCCCACCAAGAGTAACTGTGAGGGCTTACAGTGTTGTGGCAACACCACCACACCGTCCACCATCAAAGGCCCAATTTTTCTGACCCTGTTCAACAGGGGCATGTAATTACTATTCTTGATCTAATATTTCACAGCAGGGCCCGTTTCTGCACCCACCAAAAGTAACTGTGAGGGTTTACAGTGTTTTGGTAACACCAACACCTAAGGTCCAAATTTCTGCAGAGTATATATTGCAGGCCCCTACTTTCAAACATCCAACTCCTGCTTGCAAACGGAGGAAGACAACAGGAAGTGAGAGGAAATCTACCCATAGGAAGGGAAATTCTCTCCTGTAAGAGTTCCTTGTTTCACTAAAAACCCCAAATTTTCATAATCCAATTGTCATTGGGACAGAAACTGAGGTGAAATCTTCTGAACAGGTGCACAGACAGCAAAACAAATGTTACAGGGGCGATAATCCTTCCCTATGTTTTACAAAAAGCTTAAAAATAGTGTCAGGTCACCTGGGACCAGGTGACAGATGCACTCTGTAGGAGTCAGAAGTGCACCGGTAAGGTAGTGGACCCTAGGACTGACTGCTGCGGATTGAACCCTGGAAGGTTCAGGAAGCAGGTCTACAGGATAACTAACATGGATCCCAGTGGGAGCTAGAGCATAGATTCCCCAGGGCGCGGAGTCTAAGAGCCAGCGGGTGTTCACTAGAGCCTCTAGTGGTGAGGATGGACTGCACTGCAGTCTGGCTCCAGGTCGCGGCCCCCAGGGTCTCACAGCTCATGCTCACTGTAGACTACAGGAGAAGTGGAAGGAGGCAGCAGGCTGGAACAGGGAAGTAAGGGGTAAGTCAAAGGTCAGGGCAACTAGCAGACAAGGATAAGCATAACACGCCAAAGGTCAGGGTTAGGGATGAGTCAAACACCCCCCTGTTCAGTTCACACCAGAACTTGCGAACAGGCAAAAAATTTGTTCAAACATGCGAACACCTTTAAAGTCTATGGGACACGAACATGAATCAAAAGTGCTAATTTTAAAGGCTTATATACATGGTATTGTCATAAAAGTGTTTGGGGACCTGGGTCCTGCCCCGAGGGACAGGATCAATGCAAAAAAAAAAAAAGTTTTAAAAACTGCCGTTTTTTCGGGAGCAGTGATTTTAATAATGCTTAAAGTGAAACAATAAAAGTGTAATATCCCTTTAAATTTCATACCTGGGGGGTGTCTATAATGTGCCTGTAAAGGGGCACATGTTTCCCTTGTTTAGAACAGTCTGACAGCACAATGAAATTTCAAAGGAAAAAAGTAATTTACTCGCGGCTATTAATGAATTGCCGGTCCGACAATATACATAAAAGTTCATTGATAGAAATGGTATGGGAATTCCCCACAGGGGAACCCCAACCAAAATTAAAAAAAAAAAAAATGATGTAAGGGGACCCCTAAATTCCATACCAGGCCCTTCAGGTCTGGTATGGATTCTATAGAGAACCCACGCCAAAATTTTTAAAAAAAACAGTGTGGGGTCCCCCCAAAAATCCATACCAGACCCTTATCCAAGCACGCAACCTGGCAGGCCACAGGAAAAGAGGGGGGATGAGAGAGCGCCCCCCCCTCCTGAACTGTACCAGGCCACATGCCCTCAACATTGGGAGCGTGCTTTGGGGTAGCCCCCAAAACACCTTGTCCCCATGTTGATGAGGACAAGGGCCTCATCCCCACAACCCTGGCCGGTGGTTGTGGGGGTCTGCGGGTAGGGGGCTTATTGGAATCTGGAAGCCCCTTTTAACAAGGGGACCCCCAAATAATGGCCCTCCCCCTGTGTGAAATTTCACTAAAAAAGTATCAAAAATGTTAAAAATGACAAAAGAGTTTTTGACAATTCCTTTATTTAAATGCATCTTCTTTCTTCTTCCGGTGTTCTCATCTGGCATCTTCTTCCCTTCTTCTCCGGGCCACTCCGCATCCATGATGGCATGGAGGGAGGCTCCCGCTGTGCGACGCTTCTCCTCTTCTGACGGTTCTTAAATAACGGGGGGAAAAAGAAAAAGAAAGAAAAAGAAAGAAAAAGAAAGAAAAAGAAAGAAAAAGAAAGAAAAAGAAAGAAAAAGAAAGAAGCATTTAAATAAAAGAATTGTTAAAAACTGTCTCTTGTCATTTTTAACATTTTTGACACTTTTTTAGTGAAATGGTAGTGGTACTTTTGTACACCCTTACCATTTCAAACAGGGGGGAGGGCCAGGATCTGGGGGTCCCCTTGTTAAAGGGGGCTTCCAGATTCTGATAAGCCCCCCACCCACAGACCCCCACAACCACCGGCCAGGGTTGTGGGGATGAGGCCCTTGTCCTCATCAACATGAGGACAAGGTGTTTTGGGGGCTACCTCAAAGCACCCTCCCAATGTTGAGGGAATGTGGCCTGGTACGGTTCAGGAGGGGGCGCTCTCTCCTCTCCCCCTCTTTTCCTGCGGCCTGCCAGGTTGCGTGCTCAGATAAGGGTCTGGTATGGATTTTTGGGGGGACCCCACGCCGTTTTTATTTTTTAATTTTGGCGCGGGGTTCCCCTTAAAATCCATACCAGACCTGAAGGGTCTGGTATAGATTTTGAGGGGGACCCCATGTCATTTTTTTTTTTGGGCGGGGTTCCTCTTAATATCCATACCAGACCTGAAGGGCCTGGTATGGAATTTAGGGGGACCCCCCACGTCATTTTTTTTTACATTTTGGTTAGGGGTTCCCTTGTGGGGAATTCCCATGCAGTTTTTATCAATGAACTTTTATGTGTATTGTCGGACCGGCAATTCATTAATAGCCGCGAGTAGTTTAAATGACTTTTTTCTTTTGAAATGTCATTTTGCTGTCAGACTGTTCTAAACATGGGAAACATGCGCCCCTTTACAGGCATACTATAGACACCCCCCAGGTACAAAATTTAAAGGGATGTTACACTTTTATTGTTTTACTTTAAGCATTATTACAATCACTGCTCCTGAAAAAACGGCCGTTTTTAAAACTTTTTTTGCATTGATCCATGTCCCCTGGGGCAGGACCCAGGTCCCCAAACACTTTTTATGACAATACCATGAATATAAGCCTTTCAAATTAGCACTTTTAATTTCTCCCATAGACTTTTAAAGGGTGTTCCGTGGCATTCGAATTTGCCGAGAACACCCCAAATTGTTCGCTGTTCGGTGAACTTGCGAACAGCCGATGTTCGAGTTGAACATGAGTTAGACTCAAACTCGAAGCTCATCCCTAGTCAGGGTAACAAGCAGACAGGGAGAGTCAAGAACAGGCCAAAGTCGGTAGCAGGAATCAGACGTAGGAAACAGCAAGTACATGCGGAGGCTAACACACAATGGTTGATCAGCACTGCTGGCTTGCAGTGCACAGGTTAATATAGGGTTCCCTGATAGTGCCTGGGGTGGGGCCATGCTTAGAGGAGAGGTTATAAAATCAGTCAGGTGAGAGGCAGCTGGTCTTTAGAGATGAATACATGGAGACAGGTAAGCTGACAGACAAACTCTATTGCATAACCATGACAAATAGATTGTTTGGCTGGAGCCACACGTAAAAAATGTACCAGTTCAAAATTGCAAACAGATTCTACTTAAGAACAAACCTACAGTCCCTGTCTTGTTTGCACCACCTGTATACTGCTGTTCAGAGTATATAGGGTCTGGGGGCCCCACGCCTTTCCTTTTTTTTTTATTTGGGTGCGGGGTTCCCCTTAATATCCATACAAGACCCAAAGGGGCTGGTAATGGGCTGGGGGGGTTTCTCAGTGTTTTTTATGTCTTGCTGGGAAAGTTCCCCCCAGGGGAGAAGGACCCCCCTGTACTGTGCATGCACTGCGCTTGTACAGTACAAACTAACGGTGATGCCGAAAATTGCTGAACATAAACAACTCTGAGTGAACTCTACACCGCGCATGCGCAATTAACATAACATTCTACCAAATTATGCTGCACGCTCCCGATGCTTGTGCTATTCTGCATGGGGCGGGTCTATTATTACTGTTAGATCATCTAAACAAGGGTCGGGTCTATTACGGTCTATTATTACTCT
Organism: Aquarana catesbeiana; assembly: GCF_042186555.1. Lineage (NCBI taxonomy): Eukaryota > Metazoa > Chordata > Amphibia > Anura > Ranidae > Aquarana > Aquarana catesbeiana. Next base: position 352,014,332 of record NC_133328.1, on the reverse strand, counting down.
TATATCTGTAAGCATCCCCCCCTTACACGATATAACAGTAATAATAGACCCGCCCCTTTCAGAGTAGCATGAGCATCGGGAGCATGCGGCATCGTCTGCTACAATGTCATGTTAATTCCGCATGCGCGGTGTACAGCTCACTCAACTCTTTATGTTCGGCAATATTCGCCAGCTCCGTAGTCCTTTGTACTGCACATGCGCTGCACCTGCGCAGTACAGGGGGGTCCTTATCCGCCGACCGGACCTTTCTCGGCAGAACACCGGGACCAGACATGACATTAAAGCCTGCAAGCTTGTCATTTTGTCATCTTGTCATTTTGAGCAGGGACTGTTCTAAACACGGGAAACACGCGCCACTTTACAGACATACTATAGCCCCCCCCCCCAGGCATGATATTTAAAGGAATATTTCACTTATTTTTTCACTTTAAGCATCATTAAAATCACTGCTCCCGATAAAAACGGCCGTTTTTAAAACTTTTTTTTGCATTGATACATGTACCCTGGGGCAGGACCCAGGTTCCCAAACCCTATAAAGGACAATAACTTGCATATTAGCCTTTAAAATTCACACTTTTGATTTCTCACGTTTGAGTCCCACAGACTTTAATGGAGTTTGAAAGTTTGCACAAAATTTCGGTCCGTTCAAATGTTCTGATGCGAATCGTTGATGCGATGCAAACAGTTGTGTCCTTATCCCTACTGAGGACACCAGGGACACCCCACCTCCTAAATAATGGGAAATCCCAAAACCACAAGCAGAGGATGAGGAGGGAGACGTTTATGAAGTGGGCGAAATAGTGACCACAACAGGTGAGTGTCTGTTTTTTTATCAGGGAGATAATGGGGTGCAATCATGATTTAGAAAAGATAAAGGAAAACATCAATGATGTTCAACAAAAAAATGAAGAACATCATTGATGTTTTAGGCAGAATATAAAACACAAAAATTGTACCATTTTATTGTGTATTTTTGCTTTTAAAAACAAGTTTTAAAGTATTTTAAAAGCCAAATTTTTAAGATGCACACGGGTGTTTCAACATGTGCCATCTGCCATCATGGGATATCAATGTACGCATTTTGTGGGTGCAACCCCTTCCTCGCAACTGAAGTAGGTGGGAGGAAGGGGTTGCACCCCCGAAACATGTCCCCATGATGGGAGCTAGCACATGTTGACATTAGGCATGGGATCAGGAGGGAAATCCCCATTTTGAAACCCAATTTGTGTGCATCTTCAAAATTTGGCTTTTACAGGGGTGACATCACCACATCTGATGAAGGCAAGATCAACACAGTTTGGACATACTAATGACTGATATTGCCTACACTTTTTCAAAGTTGAACTTTGTAAGTTCCTGAGTTGTGTATGTTATGTTTGGAAACATGCCTGTTGACACAAAAAAGGATATTTCTAATGTGACCAAAAAAAAGGGTCACATTAGACCCAAAAAGATGTTGGTTTGTTCAAAAACCCTTTTCTAACTCACATGTGAATGTGCTTTGAGTAAAATGTTTTCTACTCAACAATGTGTGGCTTCTTCTTTCAATGCTCAAAAGCAGTTTTTGTAGTAAGTTGGTGTTTACAGTGACAATGGGGGTTATTTACTAAAGGCAAATCCACTTTGCACTACAAGTGCACTTTCATTGCAGTTTCAAGTGCACTTTTGGAGTGCAAAGTGGATTTTCCTTTAGTAAATAACTCCCACAGTGCTTTTTAATTTGCCACAATCACGCCATTTTCCTGACTACCAAAAAAATCACAAAAGAAAGAAACACAAGCAGTAAATACAAGGAAATATTATTTCAGTTTATCCAAAAATATTTATTTTTAAAATGTTTCTTGAATGTGTGGCATATAAATGGCCCCCCTACCCGCAAAGTACTCCAGATATTTTTGTCTCACTTCGCGGGCACTTTGGAGGGGCAAGCCAGGATGGCCATCAGGGTTGAAGTATCAGGAAAGCTGGCCTTAATCCCAACTGAGGCCACATAGTTTGTTGCATGTTTTCGAAGAAAATTGTGCAGAATGCAGCAGGCAAGCACAATATGGTTCAGTTTATATTCCGCCATGTGGATTGGTGTCAGAAATAGGTGGAACCGGCTGGCCATTATCCCAAAAGCATTCTCCACCACTCTTCTGGCTCTGGCCAGCCGGTAATTAAAAACCCTCTGGTTCGGGGTGAGGGTCCTCATAGGGAATGGCCGCATAATATGGTCCCCCAATGCAAATGCTTCATCTGCGACGAAGACAAACGGGAGTTCTTCCACGTTGTCTTCTGGAGGTGGCAAGCCCAAGCTGCCATTCTGGAGCAGTTGGTAAAACTCCGTCTGGGCGACGACTCCACCATCTGACATCCGGCCATTGTTCCCCACATCCACATACAGGAACTTGTAGGGACTATGTGGACGTGTTTCCCATCTATTGCCCCTCTTCAGTTGGGAAAGTCCAGATGCTGGGCAAATTGGGAAGCCACAGTCTGCCATTCCTGTGGCATTGAAGGAAACTGTGGAGTCAAACAAGAAAAAACGAATTAGTCATTTTGCACATAACATTGCAAGCAGACTAGACACAAACATTCTTGGCCAACATCAGTATAACATTTATTTGAAGTAGTATTTAAAGACAAATATATAAAATACACTTATCAGATTACTTACCCCCTCTGATGGCCCATTGTAAACATTTAATGGTAGGGGATGTTTTGGACAGGTAACCCTCTCCACTTCATTGAGAGCTGAATGTATAAATAATGTGTGTTTCTCTGGCCAGCCCCTCCTTACACTATTGGAAGCCCACTGGACAGGTAAGAAGTGTCATAATACAAAAATACGAATACACACTGTACAAATTGAAGCACTGTTTTACATTCTGAAATTACCTATCAAGATAATAGGAGAACAAAACTTTAAACAGTATCATTTGAAAGTATTCAGGCAGGCCCTTGCACTACATGCTTTGGTGAATTTATCCATAAATATGACCACAAAGAGGTAGGTATAGTGTGTATGGGTTTGGCAAAGTCATCAGATAGAGGATTGGTATCAGTTGACTTAGTGGTTGGGGGGAGGGTTCCAAATGATTTTGGGACCCCCCAAAAAAGCCTCTGGCACTCTGCATGAATTTAAGCACACAAATAACATTTGAACACATTTTAGGGGGTGTTTAGGGTAAAGCAGTACAATGGAGCTGACAAAATACATTGTCAAGTGACTAGGCTAGGTATGTATGGGCCCAGGATAGCATGCTGGGGAAGTTAGTGAAGGCAAATATGCATGAAGGACAAAAAAGGAAGTTTAAAAAACTCGGGGGGGGGGGATGAACTGTTACAAAGCCACTAGTGCTTTCAACAAAAAAGGCAGCTTGTGGTTCAATTTCCTGTTCTGGGTGGAGTTTGCCTTTAAGGCTGATTAATGAATGTTGATGAGAAATATCTGCAGAGCCTGAAAACATGACCTGTTGGGGCACTAAGAAAACAGCAGCTTCAGGTGTGATGATAAAAGCTGGAATCTGGCTTCTTTTTCAAGAGGCAAATGCCATATTTAAATACCCATGCTGTTGCCATTCAGCATTGTACCACTAGCCTGTTGGAAGAATGGTTACATGTAATCTGCAATGTTTTTTGGTCTGATGTCTTTTGTAATTGTATGTTAAAGGTATTTTTTTTTTTATCTTTAATAAATGCTTGTTATGTGAAAAAAAAACTCAAGCATGCATGAGGACAAAGGGGACATTCATAGCATATTACAATTATGGTAATTAGGGAATGATGAAAGAAATACAATACATTAGCAAACATTTAATACATATAATGTGATGTTACCTTAATATAGTCCTTCTGCAGGACCTGTATAATGACAGAACAGGTCTTTGGAGATGCCTGTCGATAACTTGATGTCCTGGAGACTTCTTCCCATCGCCAAGTACCGCAACGTGATGACTAGCCTCTGCTCGGGAGTGATGGCTTGCCGCATGCAGGTGCCCTGCCTGCTAATATAAGGGGACAGCAAAGCCAACAAATGGTGAAAAACGGGGTGCGTCATCCGGAGATAAATCCTGAAATCATCAGGATTATTTCTCATGGATCGCCCACTACAAAAGGCATATGAGAGAATTGGTCATGCTGGAGCAACCAATTCTTGGTCCATTATTCTCCACCCTGTTCATGGACTGGGCTTGGGTCAAAGCAAGAACCCCAACACCAAGCCCCCACACAGCACAAACTCTACGAGGAGTACGTAACAGCAACATGGCTTCAAAACGGTCAGCAGGTCAGAATGAACTAACAGAATGCACTGAAAAACAGAAAGGCCTGAGAAGAGTGAGCTGAAAATCAGAAACAAGCGGACAAGAACGCACTGCAAATTCAAATACGTACTATAAAATATGCACTGAAAAACAAATGCAAACTGACTACATGCAATGAAAACCAGATACAAACCCACAAGCACAAACTGAAGAGCAGCAATGATCGAAAATGCACAAGTCTAAAAAGCATGAATCGTCTCTCACCAAACTTCTACTAACACGAGATAAACACAAGATTAGCAGAAGGAGCCCAAAAGGGTGGCGCACTGGCTATTGAACTTCCTCTTTCTAGTGCTGTCATACGTTTTGTACGTCACTGCTTTCTTGACATTCGGAATTTCTGACCAACTTTGTGTGACCGTGTGTATGCAAGACAAGTCTGAGCCAACATCCGTCGGGGAAAAAAAACATGGATTTTGTTGTCAGAATGTGCGATCGTGTGTACGGGGCATTAGTGTCCATCAGTGCCGCCTATCAGTGCCAATCAGTGCCATCTGTCAGTGATCATCAGTGTCGCCTATCGGTGCCCATCAGTGCTGCATATCAGTGCCCATCAATTCTACATATTAGTGCCTCTTCATCAGTGCCACCTCATCAGTGCCCATCAATGCTACCTCATTAGCGCCCATCAGTGAAGGAGAAAACTAAATTTTATGACAGAAACTAAGAAAAACTTTTTTTTTTTTAAATCTGATTGACGTTTTTTTTTAGTTTGTTTAGCAAAAAGTAAAAACCCCAGAGGTGATCAAATACCACCAAAAGAAAGCTCTATTTGTGGGAAGAAAATTATAAAAATTTTGTTTGGGTATAGTGTTGCATGACCACACAATCCAAAGTGTGACAGTGCTGAAAGAAGAAAATTGTCCTGGGCAGGAAGAGGCGAAAGTGCCATTGAAGTGGTTAAATATCGTGCCTGGGGGTCTGCCTGTAAAGTAGCTCATCTTTCCCATGTTTATAACAGTAGCACAGCAAAATTACATTTCTAAAGGAAAAAAATGTAATTTAAATTGCTTGCGGCTGTAATGTATTGTCAGATCCAGGCAATATACATAAAATATTATTGAAAAAAACAGCGTGGGTTCCCCCCCAGTCCATTACCAGGCCCTTTGGGTCTGGTATGGATATTAAGGGGAACTCCATGTCAACATTCAGGTCTGGTATGGGTTTTAAGGGGAACCCTGTGTCAAATCCGAGCATGCAACCTGGAAGTCTGCAGGAAAAGGGGGGGGGGGGAATGAAAGAGTGCCCCCCTTCCACATGCTCTCAACTTTGGGAGGGTGCGTTGGGGTCCCTCCCAAAGCATTTTCTCCCCATGTTGATGGGGACAAGGGCCTCATCCCCCACAACCCTTGCCTGGTGGTTGTGGGGGTCTGCGGGCAGGGGCTTATCGGAATCTGGAAGCCCCCTTTAACAAGGGGGCCCCCAGATCCTGCTCCCCCCTATGTGAATGGGTATGGGGTACATTTTAATCCAACTCATTCACCCAAAAAGTGTCAAAAAAGTAAAAATGACAGGAGACAGTTTTTGACAATTCGTTTATTAAGAAAAAAAAAAGTTTCCCGCAATGTCATCAATCTTCAATCACGGCACAGACGGACCCGAAAAATATTTAAAAAAACCCTCCACCTCTATGGGAGGCATCCTGCCGACTGCTATCTCTTGGCTGTGACAGCTGTTATACAGGCAAGGGTGGGGCCATCTGGTGATGTAAACGGGTGACCCGCCCCCTCTGATGTCACATGATGTCAGAAGAAGACAGGGTCACTCAGTTATGTAACAGGGTGGCCCCACCCTTTGCCTATATAACAGCTGTCAAAGCAAAAAGACTGCAGATGCGGGGAAGCCAGAGTTTTTGCGTTTTTTGGGGGGGACCGTTGGACGCTGTGATTGACGTTGGATTTACATCACGGGACACTTTTTTGTCAAAAACTGTCTCCTGTAGTTTTTACTTTTTTGACACCTTTTTTTGGGAATGGGTAGGGGTAACCCTACCCATTCACATAGGGGGGCGGGATCTGGAGGCCCCAGAGCACCCTTCTCATATTGAGGGTATGTGGCCTGGTACGGCTCAGGAGGGGGGCTCTCTCGCCCCCCCTTTTCTTGCCGCCTGCCAGGTTCAATGCTCGGATAAGGGTCTGGTATGGATTTTGGGGGGACCACCACGCCATTTTTTTTTTCATTTTGGCAAGGGGTTTTCCTTAAAATCCATAACAGACCTGAAGGGCCTGGTATGGATTTTGGGGGGGATACCCACGCCTTTTTTTTACATTTTGGCATGGGGGTCCCCTTAACCACTTCCGGACCGCCGCACGCCAATGTACATCCAAACTTTGAAGGGGGAAATCGTTGTTATGGAAGCAGCTAGTTGCCATAACCCCGGTATCCCCGTTTTCATGTGGCGGCCGGCTTTCTGATAAAAGGGGTCCCTGAGGTGGATTCGCCGCAAGATCACTTTTACCGGTGGCGGGAGAGGGCCCCCCTCCCGCCGCGATCCGCTGCCCTCCGCCGCTTACTGGAGCTGTCGGTAGCGGCGGAGGCGATCTCGTCCATCTCCCTTCTGTGCCTGGAGACGAGTGAGGCTAAGATGGCGTCCACTCGTCTCCATGACACTCGTCTCCATGACATACGCCTCTTAAAAAGGCATATTTTTTTCAATGTAATTTTTTTTAAAGACTTTTTTTTTTATTTATTGCATTTTAGTGTAAATATGAGATCTGAGGTCTTTTTGACCCCTGATCTCCTATTTAAAAGGTCCTGTCATGCTTTTTTCTATTACAAGGATGTTTACATTCCTTGTAATAGGAATAAAAGTGACAATTTTTTTTAAAACAGTGTAAAAATAAATAATGTAAAATAAATAATAAAAATTTTTTTAAAAACCCCCGTCCCGACGAGATTGCGCGCAGAAGCGAATGCATATGCAAGTAGCGCCCGCATATGAAAATGGTGGTCAAACCACACATGTGAGGTATCACCACGACCGGTACAGCAAGAGCAATAATTCTAGCCCTAGACCTCCTCTAACGCAAAACATGCAACCTGTAGAATTTGTTAAACGTCGCCTATTGAGATTTTTGAGGGTAAAAGTTTGACGCCATTCTACGAGCGGGCGCAATTTTGAAGAGTGACATGTTGGGTATCAATTTACTTGTTGGCGTAACATTATATTTCACAATATTAAAAAAAATTGGGTTAACTTTACTGTTGTCTTATTTTTTTGTGATTTTTTTTTCAAAAAAAGTGCGCTTATAAGAACGCTGCGCAAATACGGTGCAAAAAAAAAGTATTGCAATGACCGCCATTTTATTCTCTGGAGTGTTAGAAAAAAAAAACATATATAATGTTTGGAGTTCTAAGTAATTTTCTAGCAAAAAAACTGTTTTAAACATGTAAACACCTAAAATCCAAAACGAGGCTGGTCCTTAAGTGGTTAAAATCCATACCAGACCTGAAGGGCCTGGTATGGATTTTGGGGGGACCACCACGCCATTTTTTTTTTATTCTGGCACTCGGTTCCCCTTAATCATTTCAATACACTGTGCTTTATATACTACACTGCCTGCACTGACTGAATATAGAGTCTACACTAAATATGAAATGCAGAGTGTGAGATAGATAGATAGATAGATAGATAGATAGATAGATAGATAGATAGATAGATAGATAGATAGATAGATAGATATATCAAATACACTGCCACTAACTAACCTGCCTGCCTAATCTAGCTCAATCTATCTACATCCCCACACTATACACGGCCGCTATGTAAGCAGCCTTATATAGTGTGGGGAGTGGACTTAGTCCCCCTGACCCATGATTGGCCAAAGGCACCCTGCTTTTGGCCAATTATGGCTCTCTCAGCAGAGTGAGCTGTGATTGGCCAAAGCATGCAGTTCAGGTGCATGCTTTGGCCAATCATCATACAGCAATGCACTGCGATCTCGCAATGCATTATGGGGTGTTCAGCAGTGCTCGAATTTCCCACGAACGCTCTGTATTGGTGTGAGAAGAGGAGAGAGAAACACAGCAGCAGCATGAGCTGGCAGGAACCTGAGTGCCATAAGTGCCAATAGTGTTCATTGGTGCCACACCAGTGCCCCTACAGTGCTGCACAGTGTCGTCAGTGCCCCTAAAGTGCCAACAGTGCTCATCAGTGCCACTACAGTGTTCATCAGTGCTCATCAGTGCTCTACAGTGCCACTGCTGTGTCCTGCAGTGCCATTACAGTGCTGCACAGTGTTGTCAGTGCCCCACAGTGTTGTCAGTGCCCCTACAGTGCCAACAGTGCTCATCAGTGCAACTACAGTGCTATCAGTGCCACTACAGTGCCACTGCAGTGCTTATCAGTGCCACTGCAGTGCTCATCAGTGCCCTATGGTGCCACTACAGTGCTCATTAGTGCCCTACAGTGCACATCAGTGCCATCAGTGCCCTACAGTGCGTGCTTATCAGAGCACATCAGTGCCCTACAGTGCACATCAATGAGTGCTTATCAGTGCCTGGTGCTCCAGGTCCTTCAAAAGTGTAATAGGTAGTCAAGAAATTATGTGTAATTTATGCTGCTAGAAAGCCTGACGGTGCTCCTTGCATGTTGGTCTTCTGTATGTGGCAAGGCGGAGCCACCCGGTGACCCTGCCCCCTCTGACACACGGGGACTTGACGGGGACTTCCCTGTGGCATTCCCCGTGACGTCAGAAGGGGACGGGGTTTTGTCAAAAACTGTCTCTTGTCATTTTTAACATATTTGACAGTTTTTAGTGAAATGGTAGGGGTACTTTTGTACCCCCTTACCATTTCACACAGGGGGGAGGGCCGGGATCTGGGGGTCCCCTTGTTAAAGGGGGCTTCCACAATCCGATAAGCCCCCCACCCGCAGACCCCCACAACCACCGGCCAGGGTTGTGGGGATGATGCCCTTGTCCTCAACATGGGGACAAGGTGTTTTGGGAGGCTACCCCAAAGCACCCTCTCAATGTTGAGGGCATGTGGCCAGGTACGGTTCAGGAGGGGGGGGCGCTCTCTCATCCCCCCTCTTTTCCTGTGGCCTGCCAGGTTACATGCTCGGATAAGGGTCTGGTATAGATTTTTGGGGGGACCCGCACGCCATTTTTTAGAAATTTTGGCCAGGGTTCCCCTTAATATCCATACCAGATCTGAAGGGCCTGGTATGGAATTTAGGGGGACCCCCACATCATTTTTTTTTTTGGTTCGGGGTTCCCCTGTGGGGAACTCCCATGCAGTTTTTATCAATGAACGTTTATGTGTATTGTCGGACCGGCAATTCATTTATAGCCGCGAGTAGTTTTAAATGCCTTTTTTTCCTTTGAAATGTCATTTTGCTGTCAGACTGTTCTAAACACGGGAAACATGCGCCCCTTTACAGGCATGCTATAGACACCCCCCAGGTACAAAATTTAAAGGAATATTGCACTTTTATTGTTTCACTTTAAGCATTATTAAAAATCACTGCTCCCGAAAAAATGGCTGTTTTTAAAACTTTTTTTTGCATTGATCCTTGTCCCCTGGGGCAGGACCCAGGTCCCCAAACACTTTTTATGACAATACCATACATATAAGCCTTTAAAATTAGTACTTTTGATTTCTTCCATAGTGTTTTAAAGGGTGTTCCACGGCTTTCGAATTTGCCGCGAACACCCCAAATTGTTCGCTGTTCGGAGAACTGACAAACAGCCGATGTTCGAGTCGAACATGAGTTTGACTCAAACTCGAAACTCATCCCTAATAAGGACTCATTTACCTCCAAATTTCAATGATTCAGTCCTTCAGCCATGGTAATTGATTATTTAACTGATTACCTGATTACTTAACAAAACCGTGTAACCACATTTTTATTCATACATGGAATAAATACGCAGAACCATGCTCTGGTACCTGGACCAACCTTGTGAACTTACTCTTTATCTATTCTTTCTCCTTCCTTTTCTCTTACTTCTTTTTTTTATCTCATTTTATGTTATGGTACAATATTTGTTCATCCATATCTGCTCTATATTAATACATACTAGACCGATATATGTACTAAGTTTTTTAAGATATCTTTTGTTAGATATTTATAGTTACAACTTTCATACTTATCAGATAATTAATTAACTGCTCTATGTTACTTAATTAAATGTATGTGATGAAGTTTAATGCAAACAATAATATACTATGTTACTCATATATATATAATTTGTTTTATTGTTTAACAAAGAGCTTATGTTTATACATCCTTGTACATGTAACCAATGGACTTTCATTTTATTGTGCAATCAATAAACCTTTTTGACAAGGAAAAAAGGACATGTTCAAAAGACTTAATATGCTTCATAGAATATACGTTTGGGTGTTTGCTTTCCAAAATGGGGTCATTTTTTGGGTGTTTCTATTGTCCTGGTGCTCCAGGGCCTTCAAAAGTGTAAGAGGTAGTCAAGAAGTTAGATATGTAATTTATGCTCCTAGAACACCTGACAGTGCTCCCTGCATGTTGGGCTTCTCTGTGTAGCTAGGCCGTGAAAAAGTTTTGGGGTGTAGTTGCAAGTATGCTGTGTGAGGGAAATAACCTGTTAATATGACAATTTTGTGAAAAAAAAATCTTCATTTTGCAAAGAATTGAGGGGAAAAAATTAAAAAAAAACTTCAAAAAAAACTGCCCCCCTTTCTTTTCCCTTGTCAGACATTTCCCCTGTTAAACTCTCATGTTGTGAGGTGTGAAAGCTCAGCTTCAGCTCATTGGGACCCCTGCTATCTGCTCAAGTTTGCTGCAGTGTGTCATGGCTGCGCTACTATGCAGCCATCACTCTAAGCTGCAGGCCACATCCTACAGAAAAAGCTTTTGATAATGTTAACTTGCGATGACTATTTCTAGTACTGCGTAGGGACTATGTCCAATAATTTGCACATTAAAATAGTATCATTAGTAATAATCAGAATAGATTTATGATGGATCATCCTTGCCAGACCAATCTGCTAACATTCTATGAGTTAGTGAGCTGCCATTTAGATACGGGAATACCTTTGGATGTGGTATATATGGATTTTGCAAAAGCATTCAAAATACGGCAGTTCCCCATAAACACTTAAGGGATAAGTTCACCTTTGTTCAACTTGTTTTTTTTTTATAAACTCCAGCTCCCCTGTGTACCAATATACCATTAATGTACTACTTTTGCAAAAATATCAAAGCTTTCCATTAATTCTACAGACAGACACTTACTTTACTGTCCTCAAGGATGTTTGTACAATCAGATTGCATAGTGTATGGCCATCTTTATACACCTAAAATTACTAGTTGCGCTTTCAGTGCCATTAATTGTTAACAACACACCAAACACAGAAGCAAACACACATTTTGCCATGTGAATAAGCAAGTGGCAAATGCTGCAAAATGCACAGTAATAAACACACAAACCACTAAATGCCAAAATGTCCCATGAGCCACATGTAGTGCAGCTAATTAAAATCAACAGGTTGCCCTATGCGTGTCACAGGAAAAACAAGCCACAAAATGTGCACTCCCACTATGCTAGATGTGAATGGGGCCTGAAAGTGAAATTGGTGAGTTTACACAAGAACAATGAGGCTCCATTCACATCTGCGTGTTTCCTTGCATTTCAGAAATGCGCTGCACCAAAAATCACAGTAGAAAATGCAACAAGCTCCTCTCTTAAAAAAAGTTCTGAAGCTTCTTTGGCTGTGATTGTTGCGTGTAGGGCAGCCTATTCAGGTGGATGAGTGAAAATGCTCCAAAACACCTCCCATCCTCTGGAATGCGAGTTCCCACTATGCAGAGATGTGAACGGGGCTTGACAGCTGAGTGTTTCTGTCCACTCCCCCTTATGTACTGTACTTGTATAAAGATGGCCATACACTATGTAATCTGCTTGTATATTGTGTATTTAGTGAGAAGGGTGATCACTGATTGATTGCATTTCATTTAAAAAACGTGCAGCTGGGAATGGGTGGGTAGGTAGGAGGGTAGAAGATGCAGGGTGTGTGCTAATAAGATTAGCTGATCAACTCCTTCCTGTGTCATGACCTAAAGTCTGTCCAGGAAGTAAGGCAGAACTAATGGATATGTTTGGAAACATTGATGAGGAAGTAAGCATATGTAGAATTAATGGAAAGCTTATAAATGCAAGTTACTCACTTAGAGGAGAACCATTGGGGTATTCCAGGATGGAAAAAGATATGGGGGTCCTAGTAAATCACAGGCCCAGCTCATTCAATGCCAAACTTCAGCAAGCAAAGCAAGCAGAATATTAGCATGCATTAAAAAGGGGATTTACTCAAGAGATAAAACTATAATGGGGCGTACACACGGTTGGACTTTTCGACCGGACTGGTCTGACGGGCGCCGACGGACCAAATCCGGCAAACAATTCGATCATGTGTGGGCTTCACCAGACCTTCAGCGGACTTTTCCAGACGCAAATCTGACAGACTTTAGATTTGGAACATGCTTCAAATCTTTACGTCGTAACTCTGCCGGACCCAGAAATCCGCTCGTCTGTATGCTAGTCCGACGGACCAAAACTGACGCTAGGGCAGCTATTGGCTACTGGCTATCAACTTCCTTATTTTAGTCCGGTGTACGTCATCACATACGAATCCGTTGGACTTTGGTGTGATCATGTGTAGGCAAGCCTGGTCGTTAGAAAGTCCATTGAAAGTCCGCCAAAAGTCAGTCGAAAGTCAGTCGAAAGTCTGTCGAAAGTCCATCGGACAGGCTGTCGGACTTTTGTAGCTGAAAAGTCCGACCGTGTGTACACGGCATAATTCTACCACTTTACAATCTCTAGTCTGGCCACATCTTGAATATGCCACCCAGGCCTGATCAGTAGTCCTCAGAAATAGAGAGAGTCCAGAGAAGAGCAACACAGAAGGTTTTACTTCCTCTGTTTCCCTGCAAAGGTAAAGCATAATGGGCTACTATGCATTGCATAGTAACTACTACGCATCGCTTACCTGTAGGTGAAAGTGGTCTGTTAGGGCTCTTTCACACGGACGATCCGTATGTCCGTTTTTCATCCTTCCGTTTTCGGATAAAAAACGGACATACATGTATCCCTATGGAATAGTGGATGTCAGCGGATGAACGTCCGCTGACATCTGACCCGCTCAGATCCGAAAAAGTGTAATAGAGGAAAACCCTACTTTTCCATCCGTTTTCGGATCGGATCGGGCGACGACGGACTCTACGGTCCGTCATCATCCGATCCCCCATAGGGGAGACCGGCGTTCTGACCTGTCATCTTCCTGCTCAGCGGGGATCTGCGGAGCGATCCCCGCTGAGCAAGCGGGTGTTCACGGGGCGGATCATCACTGATCCGCTCCGTTTGAAAGAGCCCTAAGGGTTTACAACCACTTTAAGGACCAAGCCTCTTTCTGAGATTTGTTGTTTACAAGTTAAAAACAAGGTTTTTTTTGCTAAAAAAATTACATAAAACCCCAAACATTATAAATTTTTTTCTAACACCCTAGAGAATAAAATGGTGGTTGTTGCAATACTTTCTGTCACACCGTATTTGCGCAGTGGTCTTACAAGCACACTTTTTTTGGAAAAAAAAAATACACTGAATTTTTTTGAATTAACCATATGCCGACCAGGCCATAGCCAAAAGACGGCTGCTTGGCATCCATGGATGTCCTCCCAGAATCCCACTCTTGCGCGCCCCCCAGAGGACCCGGCACATCACGAATCACGGCTGATCGCGGCCGTTTACCATGTGATCACTCATGTAAACAAACCGGGGTCATGTCATGATGCCAGTTCCTCGCTCCCCTCTGTGTACCGATCGGTACAGTGTGAGGGGAGAGGGGGAGGGATCGGATGGCAGCAGCGCTGTGGGCTGGATCTGTAGTGCCCACAGCGCTGGTCAGCAACAAATACAGTCACATCCATCCATCCATACTCAGCACTACTCTGCAATACCCCGCACTACTCTGCAATACCCTGCACTACTCTGCAATACCCCGCACTACTCTGCAATACCCCGCACTACTCTGCACTACTCTGCACTACCCCGCAATACCCCACAATACCCCACAATTTTTAACCACTTCCCGCCCGACGGCCGTCATATGATGTCCTTGATTTTGTGCGTGGATATCTGAATGATGCCTGCAGCTACATGCATCATTCAGATATCAGCTTTTTCAGCCGGCGATTCCCCACACCATAAGAATGATCATAGTGGCTGTTTCACTGCTTGATCGTTCTTACGGGAGGCGAGAGGAGACGTCCCCCCCTTCGGTGCTTCTACCGACTCACCGCTACGATCGAAGCCAGGATGTTTTTTTTTTTTTTTTTTATTTCAGGCTTCCCAGCCTAGAGGTGAGATGTGGGGTCTTATTGACTCCATATCTCACTGTAAAGAGGACCTATCATGCCATATTCCTATTACAAGAGATGTTTACATTCCTTGTAATAGGAATAAAAGTGATCAAAAAAAATTTTGGGGGAAAAAAGTGTCAAACTAAAATAAAGTAAAATGAACAAAAAAAAAAAAAAAAAATTAAAAGCGCCCCTGTCCATGTGCTCGCATGCAGAAGCGAACGCATACATAAGTCCCGCCCACATATGAAAACGGTGTTCAAACCACACGTGAGGTATCGCTGCGAATGTTGGAGTGAGAGCAATAATTTTGGCCCTAGACCTCCTCTGTAACTCAAAACATGTAACCAGTAAAAATTTTTAAAGCGTCACTTATGGAGATTTTTAAGTAGCGAAGTTTGGCACCATTCCACGAGCGCGTGCAATTTTGAAGGGTGACATGTTATCTATTTACTCGACGTAACTTCATCTTTCACATTTTGCAAAAACATTGGGCTAACTTTACAGTTTTGTTTTTTTTTAAAGCACAAAACTGTTTTTTTTTTTTTTAAAAACGTGTTCGAAAAATTGCTGCACCAATACCGTGTGAGTTAAAAAGTTGCAAAAACCGCCATTGTATTCTCTAGGGTTTTTGCTAAAAAAGCATATATGTTTTGTGGTTCTATGTAATTTTCTAGCAAATAAATGATGATTTTTACATGTAGGAGAGAAATGTCAGAATTGGCCTGGGTGCTCCAGAACGCCTGAAGGTGCTCCGTGCATCTTGGGCCTCTGTATGTGACCACGCTGTGTAAAAGTCTCACACATGTGGTATCGCCATACTCGGGAGTAATAGCAGAATGTGTTTTGGGGTGTAATTTGTGGTATGCATATGCTGTGTGTGAGAAATAGCCCGCTAATATGACAATTTTGTGGAAAAAAAAAAAGAAAAAAAAAATATTGATTTTGCAAAGAATTGTGGGAAAAATGACAACTTCAAAAAAACTCACCATGCATCTTTTTAAATACCTTGGAATGTCTTCTTTCCAAATAGGGGTAATGTGAGGGGTATTTGTACTTTTCTGGCATGTTAGGGTCTCAAGAAATTAGAGGCTGTCAGTACTTCAGATGCGATCAATTTTCAGATATTGGCACCATAGCTTTTGGACTCTAACTTTTACAAAGACCAAATAATATACACCAAGTTGTACTTATTTTTACCAAAGATATGTAGCAGTATAAATTTTGGCCAAAATTTACGAAGAAAAATTACTAATTTGCTAAATTGTATAACAGAAACAAAGAAAAATTCATTTTTTTTAACAAATTTTCAGTCTTTTTTCTTTTATAGCGCAAAAAATAAAAATCCCAACGGTGATTAAATACCACCAAAAGAAAGCTCTATTTGTGTGAAAAAAAGGACAAAAATTTCATATGGGTACAGTGTTGTATGTCATTAAAAATGTGAGAGCACCGAAAGCTGAAAATTGGTCTGGTTAGGAAGGAGGTTTAAGTGCCCAGTGGTCAAGTGGTTAAAAAATAAGACAACAGTAAAGTTACCCAATTTTTTTATATTGTGAAAAATAGCGTTATGCTGAGTAATTTGATACCCAACATGTCATGCTTCAAAATTGCGCCCGCTTGTGGAATGACGACAAACTTTTACCCTTAAAAATCTCCATAGGTGACGTTTAAAAAATTCTACAGGTTGCATGTTTTAAGATACAGAGGTGGTCTAGGGCTAGAATTATTTCTCTTGCTCTACCGATCATGGCAATCCCTCACCTGTGTGGTTTGAACACCGTTTCCATATGCGGACGCTAGTCACGTATGTGTAAGCTTCTGCACGTGAGCTCGTCGGGACGGGACGTGTTTAAATTTTTTTTTTTTCTTATTTATTTTACCTTTTTTTTTTTTACATTTTTACACGGTTTAAAAAAAAAAAAAAAAAAAAAAATTGTGTCACTTATATTCCTATTACAAGGAATGCTTGTAATAGAAAAAAGCATGACAGGACCTCTTAAATATGAGATCTGAGGTCAAAAAGACCTCAGATCTCATATTTACTCTAAAATGCAATAAAAAAAATTGTCATTTAAAAAAAAAAAAAAAAAAAAAAAAAAAAAAATGAAAAAAAATTGCCCTTTAAGAGCTATCAGCTGAAGTGACATTTTGACGTCGCTTCCGCCCTGCAGTGATATGGAGACAGGTGGTGGCCATCTTCCCCTCACTCGTCTCCATACCCAGGCAGGAGAAAGACACGATCGCCTCCGCCGCTGCCGATGGCTCCGGTAAGCGGCGGAGGGCACCGTATTGCAGCGGGAGCCACCGATAAAAGTGATCTTGCTGCCAATCCGCTGCAGAGACCACTTTTATCTCAAACCGGACCGCCCGCTGAAGACGAGGTTACTGGGGTTATGGCAGCTAGCTGCTGCCATAACAATATCCGCCTTCAAAGTACCGACGTATAACGATGGTGGGCAGTCCAGAAGTGGTTAAGAGGAGATATGATAATGATATCCAAATACCTGAATGGTGATTCTAGCACAGGCAGAAATCTATTCAGTTTCAGGGAGCTTAGGAGGATATGCGGCCACTCATAGAAATTGGAGAAGTGGTTCAACCATAAATTGTAGGGGGCTCGTTACGGTTAGAGCAGTAAGGATGTGGAACTATCTCCCACAATCAGGTGTCAGTGGGAAGTGTTAATAGTTTAAAAAACTCTTAAATGGGCATCTTAGCGAATACAATATACAGGGATATAGTAAATGATATTGACACAAACACACACCCCCCCCATACAGGTTGAACTAGACAGACTGAAGTATTTATTCAACCTTACCAACTATGTATTTATGCTGTATAAAACGAAATATATAGCATAGGAGTCCAGGGACAGCTTGTAAGCTTGCTAAACAAAATGTATACTGCTTCTACAGATTAGAATATATATATATATATATATATATATATATATATATATATATATATATATCTCACTAGGTTCTAATTCACCCTCCTTACCCATATTGAGAGGCACATGTCAAGTATGCCCCTCTTTCTCCACTGCTATTCAACATAGCTATAGAGCCCCTATCTAGACCTCTACAGAGAACAGTTGAAACATCGGGAAATCAAATTCTCAACACCCCACTCAAGATATCTCTGTTCACTGAGAACATCATGTTTTTGACTTCTAATCACACCAAATGTAGCACACCCCTATAGGGACTGCTGATGAACTTGGATCCCCCACTCCTGCACATGCAAGCACACCAAATTTTCACAAGCACCCAGAGTCAGAGAATAGTCCATGACTTTGATTTTTGTTATATATTGAGGGTTAATAACTTGGAGAGGGATAGGAGGTTAAGGGATGTCCGCTTGATTTCAGCAAAACTTCAGGGACATCTTCCCATATACAGTCTATATACAGCCTCCTTTTTTTTGTAACACAGTGTAGTTAAACAGCTTGTAACTCTTCCTCTGTGGTCACTGATCCCAGCACCACCTATTCAGGCACTGCCAACCCACCTGGCTGCAGCTGCCCCTTTCACTACCGCCCCTATCTAATTTTTCACACCAGTCCACCTGACTGACTCACAGGAGATCTCTCAGGGAAGGATAAAGACTTAAGCACACCGCTGTCTTCAGGGAGACTGACTACATGTGGCAGTCTTCCCCCCTGTGAGGTCCCAAACAGTGTTGACTCATTACTCTGTCCTCTCTCTTGCTTCCTTGTCTCCAGGAAAGACTCCTCCTGTGTTTTTTAGCAGGATCCTTCCAGCACCTGACCCACGGCCCAAGGTAGGACACCCCCCTAGACTACGGGGTACCCCCAAGGGCAACCGACAGCTTTTTCAACACTGTATCTCCATCTTCCACCTGACTGCCCTGCTGGCATATCTATTTATGGAGTGGTCTCAGCAAGCCTTCCTCTGAGGATTGGCTGAGGCTCAATAAATATTCAGGGCACCACCCACTAGACCTCCTAACCTCCACCCACTAGATCTAGAAGATTCTCTAACCTTCTAGACAAGGGTGGGGGCACCATAGAGCTGCCAGGATGAGTCACCCAGCCCTGAACCTTAGTGAACCCTGACCCAGATTCTATAGCTCAAGCTTAGCCCAGAGCTAAACTAAATTTACTCTACTTCTAGCACACAATAGTGGGTGCTGCACAAAGTATTCAAAAAATAAATTTAATTCTAAACAATTTTGGTGAGTTTCCTTGTCTCTCTATAAACCCTTCATAATGTGAAATTCCTTCCCTGACTAATACAAAAAATAAAAAACATATCATTCAATTACCAACTTTTCCATTGCCAAGGAACATATTTAGGACTAAAAATAGACAAGCCGCCATTCCATTTATTCAATAAACTAAATCTGTCTGCTCCTTCTCAAACACTCCGATGTCTAAAAATAAAAAAAAGCTATTGCAATCTTTATTTGACAGTGAAGGAGACCTCATACTGCAATGAGGAAACTGCCTCTAACAAAAGAAGATGGAAGGGGGGCCATGCAAAATGTATGAATCTACAATCATGCTTGCATACTAAGACATGAAATCAACTATTTGAGGGGCTCATCTAGATTATCAGACTTTGATCTAGAATCTTACCTTAAAAAACATGGCACCTAATGGTACTTTTATCATCTACTTCCCAACATCCCTGCATCAATTAGACACAACAAGTGATAACCTAGAGAGAATTGAGAAAATGTTTGAAAAAATCCCCTACGTTTTCAACCCGTTACCTGTCAAACAAAATCCAGCCTTCCCACAAGGGGAATATTACCCTGCTTTTAAACCTAGAATCGTTTTAAGATATAGGTGTCCGTTTATGAAGCAGTGATCAGCGGTAATCCCGAGGATCACCACTGATCACAGTCCATAAACAGTTTATGAAACAGTGATAATCAGGGGAGAACATGTTTGAACTTGTTCTCCCGCCTATTATCTCTACACACGGAGAATCCTCATGAATGACACAGTAACGGCCAGTTTATGAAGCGGTGATCTCACCGCTTCACTGGCGATCTGTGTCAGAATTCACACTCCCAGGTTCACCAGCTCAGAGGTGGTGAATCGGGGAGTGAAGAGGAAATCTCGGGGGATCTGAGGAGGAAGGAGGAAGATTTTTAACTTCCTTATGCCTCGTTCAGACCCCCCAACACTGTAAGCATGTCCCCCTGTCATATTTATGTGTATACACATACATATATATATATATATATATATATATATATATATATATATATATAAAATGTGTGTGTGTATATACATATGTATATAATGTAGGGGGACTCATTATTTTATTAACATTAATCCACGCCTTCTGTCCGTGTATTGAGCGGTGATAATTTATCACTGCTTAATAAACTGACATTCTAGGTATTCTGGTGCTGTAATCTAGTAAAGTCTCACGAGATTCCAGTATCAGGGGCTGTTCTCCACTGTTTGAAGCATTTGTAGATCACTTCACTCCTCCAAAGGTGAAGCAATCTACAAAGCTTCATAAACAGGAAAACAGAGGAGAAAGATCTTCACTGTGAATGCCGGAGAACGAAGCAGTGAATAGATTTCACTGCTTCATAAACGGACACCGCAATCCTTCCAACCATACTTTTTCACAGAAATCTGCACCCATTTTAAAATCCCAATGAGAGATTGCTTATATTATCTCCAGATTTCAGCTTACTGGAAAAGTATCTCTAGTAACCCAAGCACAGATCTCCAAATGAACATCCTAGACATTTTGACGGGTAGGCTGGATGTATCTATCTCCTATATATAACCTTCCTTGTATAAATTAAAAGAAAAATCAAAATTAGAAAAATCAATCTTACTGAAATAGGCAAATGACTTCCTGAACAATGACTTAGTTGACAAACTACTACCTGGGTATAGTATAATCTGCAAGGTCATTCTAAATGAATCATGGATGGAGACCTGATAAAAAGTCTTACGTAGGGTTTAGGTCTCATTTCATTTGCACACTCCAAAATCCAACTCAGCAGACCAAATATATTAAAGAAAGTTGAGTCCAACCTCATACCTTTAGATCTCACGTTAACATTATTCAGGTACTGGGAGAACCCCAAAGATTCTCAAACACTAAGATGCAATAGAGATGTGTACTGGCTTTCCCAAGACCCACCAAAACTGATGAAAGTACAATGTGACCTCTGAGATCTTCTCTATACTGAGAGATTGGCTTTGGTGGAAACTACCAATAAAGAATATCAAACCAAACTGTTTTTTCAATGATGGCTACAATTTATTGACAAGATGTTTGATACATTGGAGAAACAAATGGTACTCTAAACCTTTAAATATACAGCACAAATGCCAAAGAGGTGCTTTGAAGGAACATATACACCTTCTAATCGAATGCCAGAATTAGGGCCAAAATAAAAGGCGCTTGTGTACTACATATCATAAAACAACCCAAGATACCATCATTTATGTAAGCTAACTAGGCTACGGGTTATTTGTTTCATTACTTGGTTAAAGAGTAGTACAGTTTCTTAAAGAATTTTTAGAATTTGTAGTTTTGTACCAGATGATTACATTGCTATACTATAAGACATACTGCCAACCAATTTATAGGCTCATATGCAAGTTGACACATAGATTTCCCTCTGTAAAAGGCTGATAATAATGGTCAAACAATAACAAAAATCTTATTGATATGTACCTTACTTATGCTCAAAATACAAACTTTTCTTCTGTATAAGGACTTGGATTATCTATGAAATATAGGTTATTACCTGAATTTTGTAATATACCTGGAGAAAATGTATTTTCTTCTGTCTTTGTAAAATGACAAACTCCTAATAAAATATATAAAAAAAAAAAAAAAAAAAAAAAAAAAACAAAATGAAACATTGTGCTCAGTGTGCATTCATGCAGCCCCATCAATAACAATATATTGACTTATAGGGCCCAAAACTCTGCTTTGTATTATTCTAGGTTGCACAAAAAATATTATTAACATGTTCACACCTAAGGGTAAAACAAATGGTAACAGCTAAGCACAATTTTGCAATTTTGACATGTGTTAGTAAAGCTGTACATATCATCACAACTACTTTGTGTATCCAAATAAGAAATGGCTGAACCTCACGTGGGCTCCGAGTAAAGTTTATTGGAAAATGAAAATATCCAAAATGACATCAGCAGTGGTCAAGGTAGATGCGTTTCACAAAACAGAAATATGCTTAATCATGATGTGAAACGCGTCTCCCTTGATCACTGCTGGTGTCCTCTGATGTCATTTTGGATATTTTCATATTCTAATAAACTTTACTTGGAGCCCACATGAGGTGCAGCTGTTTCTTATTTTGACAATTTACCATGGAGGCGATCCGGGGCTAGGTGTATGTTCCAGTGGGTGTATCAGTTACAACTGGAGCGATGAGTTCTTTTCATTTGTACTTTGTGCATCCAGGTGGATTATACCTTGTTTTTTTTCAGGACAAATTGGGCTTTCATTTGGTGGTAAATGGTAATGTATAACGCCTGATTTTTTTGTATTATTATTATTATTATTATTATTATTATTAGCATAGGAAAACTGGTAAAAAAAAAATATTTTTTCTTAAATGTAGCTGTTTTTTTGCTTGTTATTACCATAACATACCACCAAAGAACAACCCAAAATAAATTCTCCTGCTCTGGACAATTATAGCAATACCACATATGTGTATGTTAGTTGTATGTACCCATAGTACAGCCCAAAAACAATAGTGCACATTTTGCTTTTTGTTTTTATCCCATGTAAAACACACTGACGCTAACTGACACTGATACTAATTTAGAAAATGCGTTTTAAAAAAAAAAAAATTCTGACCAAAATATACTGACCATGACCTTTGGAACAAAGCCCAGTCCAGTGAGGCCACATATTTGCGTACTGTAAGCGCGAAGGGGTTAAATATAAATTAATGTTATCCATTGATTTTGCCACCTTTGGAACTTTCCAATTACCCACCACTTTCACTAAGCAGAGATTTTAACATTTTGTGGGACACCACTGAAATAAACAAGGTGTGGAATAAACTGGATGTGTGAGCATCCATAGTGCATGTGTACATGGTTTACCTGTTTATTCAAAACAGAAATGTGATTTGTATCTCTAGGTTCTGACAGTGAAAGTGTTAAATGTTTTTTTTGCAATAAAACAACTATGATGAATTTATTCAGCAAAGGGGAATAGTATAGTGTGAAGATGGGCACCACAGCACAGATGGTAAGTTTTATTTATATTATGTGGATTTTTTTTCTAACCCCAAGGATCACATTGTTTATTTCCTACGGCGTCCATATGATGTTGTGCATATTGCATTATAGCCCTTGGGTTACGCTTCATGTTGTAGTACAATGGAAAACATCTTGGAGTTATGTGCAGATGGAACACAACAAGGAAACTGTAGCCTCAATTCAAATTACCACATGGGCTTTTCTTTCCTTTTCCTTTATTTCCACATTTATTAGGCAAATTAATATAAAGCACTGTGAAACAACAAGAAATGCTATAAACACAAAAGGATTTTTCTTATTCACATTACAATGTGCAACATTACATTATTATGTTTTGGTTGTAATGTCATAGTTCTGTTGCACTAAAATATGCATATGTTGCAATAAAATATTTTTCTTTATATGACCAAAATATGAAAATAGAGTATAATATAGTACAATAGACTATTAACATATGCAATTAATGTTGCATAAATATCATTTAAAATTATATGTATTAATATGTTTGTATTATTCTATGTGGAAATTTGGAAATTGATGGCAGAAACTGGTGTGTTTACATTACATTGATGTCTACAGATTTTAGAAACGTTTGTTATGTTCACCATGGGAGTCAAAAATATTTGTGGCAAAGGGTACCTGAATTGACATAAATGCACACAAAACATCTTGTGCTAATAGATTGTAAACATATAGCAAAAGAAAAATGTGATGACTGTCAATTTTAAGCAAAGTTTCTGTGCAAGGCTTTTTCCCTTATCTTAAAACCCACGAAAGGACAGACATCCAATGTCAGAGATTGGATTGCTTGAACCTGAAGAAAGGGCTCTAGTACTACACGGGGACACAAAGATCCTTGCTGGTTCTAACAGAATAAAAAGGTAGAGGGCCTGCTAGGATTTAGTAATAAAGATTGAGGAATGGGAACTCATGTTCTGTGACCAGAACGTAAAAAGATTCAAGCACAAGAGCTGGATGAAGGAGGTTGTTCTACATAACAGATGTTGTGAAGGTTATTGGAGTCTTGCCTGAAGAGGATGCCATAATAGCCATAGATAGTAGTGTAAATAATTGTATATAGATGAACACAAGGCTGGCCAGAGATAGTGGGGTAAATAACTGCTTATAGATTAAAACAAGAATAAGCCAATAAAGCCAACATTTCTGACAGAAATAGATATATTTATTGAGATAGACATTATACTAACAACCTTCAGCATTCACAGTCTTTCCTCCCCTTCGGTTGTATACTGTCCTAAATATGATTGTGCAGTCCAGTAAACAGTTTAACTATGCTTTCCATGCACTCCACATTCTAAAGACTTGGTCAAACTTGTACCCCTCCTTTCCACATAAGCCTGCATATGGATACTTGTGAAGGAGGATGTAGCCTTTACTCATCTATGCCAACAAACAGCACTGAAGCTGAAGGGTAAGAAGTTCTCTATGCTGGCATACTGTAGATTAGAAAAAAATAATAATTTTAAGTACTGATGGACCATAATTTCTATTTTTATTTTCTTAATTTATGGCTCTCATAAAACCATCAAACTTCAGAATATATATATATGGAACAACAAAAATTGGACAATGGTAATATGTTCAACTTAACCAATTGGCTATATGGGTGACATAACAATGCCAAAAAAAGTGTTCAAAAACTGAAAAAAATAACACCCGTGAGTCTTAAAAACTTAAAAGGTGCATGTATTGTCCATCCATAAATGTGAAATCTTCAGTGTAAATGAAGGATTTGTGCAGAATCCACCACCGTTGTATAGAGAGTTACTGCTTACCGTAAGCCCGTGATCCCCCACTACAGAGGATCAAGGGAAGCCTGTAATAATAAAAACCCTCCAGGGCATAACAGATGCAGCCAGTACCCTTTGACTCGTCAGTGGTGATAGTGTCGTCTCCAAAAGCGCCTAACGAAACCATTACTCCTCAGATCGCCTCACTCCATTCTCAGCCCATGGGTGGATATGCATGGCATGTAAAAATATAAGCACTCAAATAGTGTAAAAACTTTGAGATTTATTGAATAAAAACAGTATCAAACTTACATTTAGGAATCAGAAAGAACACGCCTGTATGTCTGGTGCGCCGGCCGACATACACTCAGACAAGCCCGTCCTTCTGGAATCACAAACAATGGCATGAGGTGACGTCAGTGCGTCGCTCTTCCCTACGCGTTTAGTAATAGAATTACGTTGTCATAACACAATTGCGAAATGCGTAGGACGGAGCGACCTGCTGACATCACCTCATGCCACTGTTTGTGATTCCAGAAGGACGGGCTTATCTGAGTGTGTGCCGGCCGGTGCATCAGACATACAGGCGTGTTTTTTCTGATTCCTAAATGTAAGTTTGATACTGTTTTTATTTATTCAATAAATCTCAAAGTTTTTATACTATTTGTGTGCGCTTTTGGAGACCACACTATCACCACTGAAGAGTCAAAAGGTACTGGCTACATCTGTTATGCTCTGGAGGGTGTTTATTATTACAGGCTTCCCTTGATCCTGTGCAGTAGGGGATCACGGGCTTCCGGTAAGCAGTAACTCTCTACACAACAGTGGTGGATTCTGCACAATTCCTTCATTTACACTGAAGATTTCACATTTATGGATGGGCAATACATGCACCTTTTAAGTTTTTAAGACTCACGGGTGTTATTGTTTTCAGTTTTTGAACACTTTTTTTGGCATTGTTATGTCACCCATATAGCCAATTGGTTGAGTTGAGCTTATTACCATTGTCCAATTTTTGTTGTTCCATGTGTGGCGGTGTATTTGACATTCTAGTTTCTTGCCCATTAATACACAAGGTTGCACATACATGGACATTTTACCACTTTCCAACAATTGGGTTAGTGTGTCAGTTTGTACTTATTTAATTTATTTACTTTTCACATGTTTAGCGCGATTCTATATTTTTTTATTTTACTTTACTACACTAAATACCCTGCCTAATCTCCATTCATAAATACTATATATGGCTGCTGTGTAAGCAGCCTTACAGTATATAGTATGGGCCGTGGACTTACAGCAACATAGAGGATTGTTTGAAATTGTCCATAAAAGATGTTATATTCAGAAGATCAAATAACAGCCTGTAGTGGAGTAACTGCGTCTAAATAAACGCATGTGGATGTGGGAAACACAATACCTCTACAAGGTAAGCGGACCTAATAATAGATAAATACTCTGAATACAAATGTGAAAATTGACAAATACATATAAATGCTTCAAAGTATAAATGCAAATTCAAATGTGAAATATGACAGATTAACGCATCAAAGTGCACAGGTACCAATAAGCATAACTGAATCACAACATTACTAGATGTGCAATGAATAAATGAATATAAACGCATCAAAGTGCAAATGTGAAAATTGACAAATGCATATGTAGCGGGCACCTACTTTTAGGTAGGTGACCTTTTTGGCTAGTTTACAATGTCAGATAAATTTAGGCAGGCTCGTGCTATTACAGCAGGCCTGTTTGTTCATTTCTCATTTGAGTGGCAGGTAGTTTGTATGCGAGTCTCAGCGCATGAGTCACATGGGTTTGAGAGGAGTCTTCTGGTTCTAGCGTGGAGAAGCCAGCCTGGTTCCCGGAGGGGAGAGGTTTCCCCCTCTGGGGAGCCAACGGAGCCCCCCCTGGTGAGGAGGGTGGGGAACCGGTCTCCATAGAGGAAGAGACGACACTGTACAGCATGTAGTCGCTGGTGTCATCGGCTGCTCCTGCGGGGAAGGGAGCGAGCCAGAAAGGAGAAAAGGGAACAAAGAATCATTGCGGAAGAAATAGCAACAAAGCGGAAGGAAACTCGGCGATCGATCGTTTATGAGTGGCATATGGACTATTGATCACGTGAGTGAAAGCCCAAGGGTAGGGTACTGCCAGAGGCTGAGGGATGTTGGTACGCAAGTCAGTGAGACAGGTAGTGATGGCCTGTGACTCTGGTTTCAGCAATGCCCCGGGATTCCAAATCAGTCAAGCGGGAGAAGTTATTTAGAGTGACTTTTTCTCAGCTCAACTTGGGAGTACCATGCAGATGGGAAGTAGTGGTAAAAAGGTAGCAGTGAAGCTGCAAGCACACATATAGAGAAACAGACTGTTCCTGAAAAGTTCAGCAGATAAAGGAGTTATTTAGAGTGACTATTTATCTATCATTCTCTATCAAATCTACTTCCATCTTCCCTGATTGAAGAAATCACACAAAGTGATTCCCTATTAGCTGAAATTGATTCTAGTTCTTCCATAAGAGATAGTGAAACGATGATAATGTAACAAAAGAGCATCTCAAAAGAAGTCCTTCTCCCATCCCAGTTCATGTTAATTAATAAAGCAAGAGAAAAAGCATTATGGACTGTGTTTTTGAATCTATGGGTTGCGAGGGTTGATTGGTAAACGTGAATTACGGATATAACAATTATTTAGCAGCTCCTTTGGGGGTAAGCGCTTCACATATAAAACGCATCAAAGTATAAATGCAAATTCAAATGTGAAATAAGACAGATTAATGCATCAAAGTATAAATATATCAACGGATCCGCGCTTGTAGAATAACTAACACCTGCAGCCCCCCTAAGTGGGAAAGGGACACCTATGTGATCCCCCAAAAAGTACAGTTCAAAGTATAGGGAGTGGCACTGTGTTAGGAGTGTGACTGGAATTTAACAAAAAGTTCAAGTGTATAAAAAAATTTTTTGGCATGATCCAAAAGTTTTTTAACAGGAAATTCTTTTCTTATTTTAGTGAAAACACCTTAATAAGTGAAAAAATGCTTCTATATGTGCAAAAAATCGCAAATCTTAAACAACACCATTAAATAACATAAATACATTTTCATATTGATAAATATAAAGTGTTAAATGCCAAAGGCAGTGATTGTCAAACAATAATGTATAAGTGTGCAATGATCATACCCAGTAAAAAATTATTAATAGTGTGTCAAAATCGCATCTAAAAAAATCGCAACTAAAAAAATCACAGCTAAAAAAATCAGAAAACCATATGTTATTTAGTGCAAAAATGTTCATAACAATTGTGCAGAAAGTTCTTCTTTAAGTGATAAAGTGCCGTGCTGTAACAACTGATGGTCCCCCCAATGTGGTTGCACTCACCGGAGCGCTCCACCCCTGCAGGGGTACGAGCGTATACTGTTAATCCTGTCACTCCAGTCCCGTGGATGTCAATTTCCTTCCACGCGTCCCAATCCAAAAAAACAGCTGTACACACAGGGAGGTGGGGTCTACCTGTCCCTTGATGTATTAAAAGGTCCCCTCTGGATATCCACAACTGCATTCAACAGGTGGCCTGGAGCAGACCATAAACGAAGAACCTTTCTTCGTTTATGGTCTGCTCCAGGCCACCTGTTGAATGCAGTTGTGGATATCCAGAGGGGACCTTTTAATACATCAAGGGACAGGTAGTCCCCACCTCCCTGTGTGTACAGCTGGTTTTTTGGATTGGGACGCGTGGAAGGAAATTGACATCCACGGGACTGGAGTGACAGGATTAACAGTATACGCTCGTACCCCTGCAGGGGTGGAGCGCTCCGGTGAGTGCAACCACATTGGGGGGACCATCAGTTGTTACAGCACGGCACTTTATCACTTAAAGAAGAACTTTCTGCACAATTGTTATGAACATTTTTGCACTAAATAACATATGGTTTTCTGATTTTTTAGCTGTGATTTTTTAGTTGCGATTTTTTAGCTGCAATTTTGACACACTATTAATGATTTTTTACTGCGTATGATCATTGCACACTTATACATTATTGTTTGACAATCACTGCCTTTGGCATTTATCACTTTATATTTATCAATATGAAAATGTATTTATGTTATTTAATGATGTTGTTTAAGATTTGCGATTTTTTTGCACATATAGAAGCATTTTTTCACTTATTAAGGTGTTTTCACTAAAATAAGAAAAGAATTTCCTGTTAAAAAACTTTTGGATCATACCAAAAAATTTTTTTATACACTTGAACTTTTTGTTAAATTCCAGTCACACTCCTAACACAGCGCCACTCCCTATACTTTGAACTGTAATGCATCAAAGTGCATAGGTACCAATAAGCATAACTGAATCACAGCATTACTAGATGTATGAATTAATGAATATAAATGCATCAAAGTGCAAATGTGCCAATATGCATAACTAAATTACAATATTGCTCAAATGTGCAAAATATAAACGCATAAAGTGCAAATAAACATACTTATTACAATTTAAATATATGAGCATGTAAAAAGTGCTAAGTGCAAAAAATACAAAACAAAAAGTAATCTGGTGTCACACAGTTCATGTGTAAAAAAAAAAAGTCCTCAATGGAACCAAAAATGGTTCACTATGAAGTCCCTCAAAAGGTATAAGGCTCCATTCACACTAGCGCGTTTTTTGATGCATTTTGCAGAAATGCATGGGAATTTTTTAACATGGGTTCCTATGGAACATGTTCACATTAATGCTTTTTTGTATCTCTGCGTTTTTGGAAAGGGTCGGGGACTTTTTTTCATGCAAAAAGCAGCGTTTTGCATGTAATGGATTTCAATGGACAAGCATCAAAAACGCAAGTGCACCGTTTTTGCAGCGTTTTTGCAGTGTTTTTGGTGCGTTTTTGGTGCGTTTTTGGTGCGTTTTTGCCGTTTTTTTTTTTTTTTTTTTTTTTGTAATTTTTTTTTAAGACTGTAAAAAAAAAAAAAAAACACGGCAAAAACGCAGCAAAAACGCTACAAAAACGCTGCTCAAAAACGTGCCAAGCATGAAAAAAAAACCTCCAAAAACGCTCAAAAGCAACATGCATAGGTGTGAATCGAGCCTTAAAGGTGCCTAAACGTAATATCCACTGGTGATACAATCAACTTGCTAGTAACTCTCAAAGTGCCACAGACCATGCAATGGTGCGATTCGGTGACCCCAAAGGTAATGCTCTCACCTCAAAGCATGTGACCAAGTCTCTAGACAAAGTCAAACCTTGTAAACCACCCCGGGTTCTATGTAGATCGCAGGATCCCAGGCTCCAATGCAGTAAAGAGTATATAGATGGGAAGAAAAAAACGACATAGTATAATACTGTTTTAACATTTATTAGAAGATATAGATACTTTCTCCAAAAGGGGTACTCACAATATATAGGTGCATCAGTGAACCACTCTAAACATGGCAAGTATGATATTTTACGTGAGGGTATGGTGTGCGTCTCCTCAATAGACAGCTCAGCTGTCTCTCGCTCCGTCCTGGCCCTTGGGGGGGGAGGGGCCAGGACAGAGGTTTTTTTTCCTGTCTTTTTATATGCAGTGCACCACACTGCTCTTCTGGCTTTATTGTCAGTCTGAGAGCGGCTGTGAATGGTGTTGCAGAGTGTGGGGACGTGGGCAGCTTGGAATGGGAACTGTCAGACGCCATGCAATGGTGTAAATGGTCTTGGAGGTCTGCAGTTGAGAGGGCTTCTCTCCCTCTCTCTCTCTCTCTCTCTCTCTCTCTCTCTCTCTCTCTCTCTGCAGTACTGCCAGGTAAAGGACTTACCTCAGATTCTGACTGAGTCTCCTGTCTGCCTCTGAATGTGCTCTCCTACTATGCTGTGTACTTCTGTGGGTTTGACAGTCTGACCGTTTTTTGTCTCAGACTCTGACTGTGTCTGCTGTCTGCCTTTGGAAGTGCTGCCTGAGCTCACCTGTGGCTGCTTCTGAAGAGAGTGGATGAAGGCAGATGGGTCTTAAGGAGACAGTGTACCTGTTTTTTGGTGAGAGGTAATATGCTTTTCTCCATATATTTTGTGCAAATATGAGCTTGACACATCTGTTAGTGGCACAGAAGAAGAAGAAGTTCTGCATTATTTTAGGAGCACAAACTCTGAACGCAAACGTTTCAAAAAAAACATAAGACCCGCCAACGATCATTTTATCCTGACCAGGACGACAACACCTAACAGGTTGTCACATTTATTAAGCATGTGGTCAATACACTATAAATGAGTCATTTCCACTTACCCTGTGAAGGGACAGGATCCAGGAAATTGGCACATGCGTTTATGCCAGCATGATAGAAAATGTCTCACCCAGCACAGGGTGCATTTTGGGCCTGCGTGCAGTCTGCAGTGGCAGAGAAATGAAATTGCACAGGTTGCCTCACAAGGATGGTGGTTGTGCAAAATTCTAAGCTATATTAAGGCGGCTATAGCAGAAAGTATGCTGCAAATATCCACACCACAAGCAACACCCATGGTGATTGAGCGTAAATCACTTGTTGATGGAGGATGGTCTTTTCCCACAATGATAGAGCGTCAAGCACTCATCGATGAAGGATGACAGAGACCCCATCATTAGACCAATTTACAGTAACAGGTTCTCTAAGCTTTATCCATATAATATGGCTGCTATATGTTTATGTACTGCACTTCCAGGGGTGGATGCTGTCCTCTAGTGTCCGGTGCAACAAGTGTCTTTGTCTTTTTATAACTTGGTTGCCTTCAGAGATCTTATGGATGAGCAAGTGGACTTGTTCACACCAGATGCAGTCCAGTGGGTTTTTATTCTGCATCAAGAACGCATGGACAGTGTTTAACTTTGATTCCAATTACTTAGTTCACACCAGTACAGTGTAGTCAACAAGAGTAGAATGTTGCATTGTTTCTTTTATGGAACACATCTGGAAAGTGGCAAAACACATTGAGAATGCATCAAAAACACTCATGCAGAAACACATCTGGAATGCAGAAATTGTGGTGATCTGGCCATCAGGCTTGCATAGAATCTATACAGTGACAGATTTTGCCTGTCAACCAGCAATAGTTAACTTTGATATATAAACTTTAGAAATGGCATTACATTCAACATTGGAAACTACAAGATTTGACACAGTTTCTGGAAAGAGTGAAACCTAGTAACTGATTTGTGGTTGATGCTTTTGATAGACCTAGTACAAGTGCTGGTGCACTCAGTCACTGCTATGAGAGCATTGTGGTTTTGCCACTGGAGGGCAGGCGGAACCTCTACACAAGCCTTCGACGTTTCCTAGAATGGGAGGTTATTGTTCGGCCAAACGCTGAACACCACAATTAAGCGAATGACTGGAGAAAAAAAGTCTGGACTGT
Source organism: Aquarana catesbeiana (assembly GCF_042186555.1). NCBI lineage: Eukaryota > Metazoa > Chordata > Amphibia > Anura > Ranidae > Aquarana > Aquarana catesbeiana. The sequence continues at coordinate 351,982,333 of NC_133328.1, read as the reverse complement.
GGCCACAGAGGTAGTAAGAGGAATACCGCCATACTTCACTCAAGCCCACTGAACTTCAGAGGGTGCAGGAGGCCAAATCTTATAGGACAGGTTGCAGATCTAATAGACCACAGTGGAGTTGTCTTTTGACATGAAATCAAGTCCAGAGCAAGCTGCTAAGGTGGAAAGTCTTTTTTTTTAAGGTGCGTCCAACCAGTCTCTTACAGTTGGGGCCTGAATGAAGTTGATTGTTGTCCAAACCCTCCAGAAGGAGGCAACAATCACCAAACACCAGTGGGTCCAGAAGACAGGTGGGAGGACAATGAAGAATTCCAAGGATAACCACTGAATCCATTTAATTTATGTCCAACAGATCTCAGAAGAGATAATGTTTGCAAGACTTTTATACTGCTAAAAGGCCATCAAAGAAAGTGATGCAGAAAACATAGAATCATCTGGGAGCCTTCTGGCCTGTTTCAGTTTGAAAGAATCAAATGTGTTCATATACACCAAGTGGTTCAAGATGGAGTCCATGCAGACAGTCACAGGTACAGTTCAGCAGGAGGACCAGTTGGTATCAATCGACCGGCTGACTCATACTTCCATGTAGGGATGAGCTTCGAGTTGGAGTCGAACTCATGTTCGACTCGAACATCGGCTGTTCACAAGTTCGCCGAACAATTTGGGGTGTTCTCGGCAAATTCGAATGCTGCGGAACACCCTTTAAAAGTCTATGAGAGAAATCAAAAGTGCTTTTTTTAAAGGCTTATATGCAAGTTGTTCAAGAGAAAAAGAGGGCGGTCTGGATGCTGCCTCTTAATATAACACAACTCCATCCCTATTAAACATTCAAAACAAAAGAAAATTTGCCCATGGGACTTTAAATGAGTTGGTCATATAGGTCATGATGAGTAGTATAAAGAGTTTTTGGAGTTCCAAAAACATAATTTATAATGAGCATAAAAACATCATAGGGCATGATTAGACCATTGACATATTGGTTACAGTATAAAAATACATGGTATACACATACAACTTAGTACTCGACGCGTTTCGCGAGCTCTGCTCGCTTCCTCAGGAGTTGGTGTATATGCAAGATATCTACAAAATAATAGGTATCAATAAGATATAACATTCAATAATGATAATGGTCAAAAAAGAAGTACGTGGCCTAAAGGAAATACCCCATACTTGCATTATGGTCAATAGGTCCATAGGACTGATCTACAAAGGCAACAGCGGAAGGTACTCCAACCGGGAGCTGAAGGTGCGTAGCCCGCAGTAAGCCGAGCGGGGGTCCAGTAGGAGGCGGACATGGCGAGGAAAAGGAAGAAAAGGAATGTTGTATATCCTAGGATGTCCCAGAGGCCACATATGTCATGACAACTGTAATAAAAATTATATATATGTATGTATCTTCTAGAGTAATATAAGGGTATAAATAGTATGATGTCGCTCTTATGTAGAGAAATCCATGACATAATAGGTGTGGGTGCAAACAGGAAAGAAAGGAAAATGATAATAAGAGAGTGTAAAGGATGCATGGTGTGAAAGGAAAAGAAAAGAATTGTGTTCCTTGGTGTGTCTCAATAGCCATATATAGTATGTTCACAATGTTGGCAGTAAAATGTATGTAGATCTAATGGTAAACACCATAAAGGTGAGATAAATATGTAGAGATAAGGTATCTTTGGATGTCCATGTAGTATACTAGAATGAAGAGAGAACACAAACAAGCAAGGGTGGATATGAACACAATACGAGGAGTAAGATGAAGACATACCAAGATATAGGAAGAAAAACTAGAGAGATGTGTCTTAGTAATAAGTAATGAGTATAGCATTCCACACATAGTATGTGCAAGGGAGGTTGAGTAAAAATAAAAGGACATAATACATGATAGTGATGTGCTTACCCATGTGTAGGACCTCTCAGATACGAGGGAACAAGCCAAGTGAGGAGAGAGAGGAGAGTTCGCCATGTCACAGCCTCCAAACTTAAACCCCCGAGCGGGAGCTTTGGGCTACGCCCCTAACGCCATACGAACGTGGCTGAGGTGGATGCCCGCGCTGCGCATGCGCGAGCTCCTCCAGCCAACGTGATGACGCACTGCACGCCAAATCGTGGAGCCGCAAGGATGCGGAAGTCACACGATGGGTGTAGGTGTATGGCGCCAATGTAAAGGTGGCCCCGCCCATACAAACTAGGAGGGGAGGGGACAGCAGGGGAGAGGGTAGCCCCCCATTTATACATCGCAGCTACCGGAAAAGATAAACGAAACCGCGGCCACCGATGGACACCGCACATAGGAGACACTACCATAAATCAGCCAGAGAGGCATAAATGAATGATATAGTACTCATATATAATGTATACTGGCAATTGGTAATAGTAAATATGACCATGAGAGCAGCAAACGGACCAAGTGGGCTAGTAGGTGTCTTCCACCTTAATAATTCAAGAGAAAAAGAGGGCGGTCTGGATGCTGCCTCTTAATATAACACAACTCCATCCCTATTAAACATTCAAAACAAAAGAAAATTCGCCCATGGGACTTTAAATGAGTTGGTCATATAGGTCATGATGAGTAGTATAAAGATTTATTGAAGTTCCAAAAACATAATTTATAATGAGCATAAAAACATCATAGGGCATGATTAGACCATTGACATATTGGTTACAGTATAAAAATACATGGTATACATATACAACTTAGTACTCGACGCGTTTCGCGAGCTCTGCTCGCTTCCTCAGGAGTTGGTGTATATGCAGGATATCTACAAAATAATAGGTATCAATAAGATATAACATTCAATAATGATAATGGTCAAAAAAGAAGTACGTGGCCTAAAGGAAATACCCCATACTTGCATTATGGTCAATGGGTCCATAGGACTGATCTACAAAGGCAACAGCGGAAGGTACTCCAACCGGGAGCTGAAGGTGCGTAGCCCGCAGTAAGCCGAGCGGGGGTCCAGTAGGAGGCGGACATGGCGAGGAAAAGGAAGAAAAGGAATGTTGTATATCCTAGGATGTCCCAGAGGCCACATATGTCATGACAACTGTAATAAAAATTATATATATATGTATGTATCTTCTTGAGTAATATAAGGGTATAAATAGTATGATGTCGCTCTTATGTAGAGAAATCCATGACATAATAGGTGTGGGTGCAAACAGGAAAGAAAGGAAAATGATAATAAGAGAGTGTAAAGGATGCATGGTGTGAAAGAAAAGAAAAGAATTGTGTTCCTTGGTGTGTCTCAATAGCCATATATAGTATGTTCACAATGTTGGCAGTAAAATGTATGTAGATCTAATGGTAAACACCATAAAGGTGAGATAAATATGTAGAGATAAGGTATCTTTGGATGTCCATGTAGTATACTAGAATGAAGAGAGAACACAAACAAGCAAGGGTGGATATGAACACAATACGAGGAGTAAGATGAAGACATACCAAGATATAGGAAGAAAAACTAGAGAGATGTGTCTTAGTAATAAGTAATGAGTATAGCATTCCACACATAGTATGTGCAAGGGAGGTTGAGTAAAAATAAAAGGACATAATACATGATAGTGATGTGCTTACCCATGTGTAGGACCTCTCAGATACGAGGGAACAAGCCAAGTGAGGAGAGAGAGGAGAGTTCGCCATGTCACAGCCTCCAAACTTAAACCCCCGAGCGGGAGCATTGGGCTACGCCCCTAACGCCATACGAACGTGGCTGAGGTGGATGCCCGCGCTGCGCATGCGCGAGCTCCTCCAGCCAACGTGATGACGCACTGCACGCCAAATCGTGGAACCGCAAGGATGCGGAAGTTTTTCCTTTCATTTTCCTTTCTTTCCTGCTTGCACCCACACCTATTATGTCATGGATTTCTCTACATAAGAGCGACATCATACTATTTATACCCTTATATTGCTCTAGAAGATACATACATATATATAATTTTTATTACAGTTGTCATGACATATGTGGCCTCTGGGACATCCTAGGATATACAACATTCCTTTTCTTCCTTTTCCTCGCCATGTCCGCCTCCTACTGGACCCCCGCTCGGCTTACTGCGGGCTACGCACCTTCAGCTCCCGGTTGGAGTACCTTCCGCTGTTGCCTTTGTAGATCAGTCCTATGGACCCATTGACCATAATGCAAGTATGGGGTATTTCCTTTAGGCCACGTACTTCTTTTTTGACCATTATCATTATTGAATGTTATATCTTATTGATACCTATTATTTTGTAGATATCCTGCATATACACCAACTCCTGAGGAAGCGAGCAGAGCTCGCGAAACGCGTCGAGTACTAAGTTGTATATGTATACCATGTATTTTTATACTGTAACCAATATGTCAATGGTCTAATCATGCCCTATGATGTTTTTATGCTCATTATAAATTATGTTTTTGGAACTTCAATAAATCTTTATACTACTCATCATGACCTATATGACCAACTCATTTAAAGTCCCATGGGCGAATTTTCTTTTGTTTTGAATGTTTAATAGGGATGGAGTTGTGTTATATTAAGAGGCAGCATCCAGACCGCCCTCTTTTTCTCTTGAATTATTAAGGTGGAAGACACCTACTAGCCCACTTGGTCCGTTTGCTGCTCTCGTGGTCATATTTACTATTACCAATTGCCAGTATACATTATATATGAGTACTATATCATTCATTTATGCCTCTCTGGCTGATTTATGGTAGTGTCTCCTATGTGCGGTGTCCATCGGTGGCCGCGGTTTCGTTTCTCTTTTCCGGGAGCTGCGATGTATAAATGGGGGGCTACCCTCTCCCCTGCTGTCCCCTCCCCTCCTAGTTTGTATGGGCGGGGCCACCTTTACATCGGCGCCATACACCTACACCCATCGTGTGACTTCCGCATCCTTGCGGTTCCACGATTTGGCGTGCAGTGCGTCATCACGTTGGCTGGAGGAGCTCGCGCATGCGCAGCGCGGGCATCCACCTCAGCCACGTTCGTATGGCGTTAGGGGTGTAGCCCAACGCTCCCGCTCGGGGGTTTAAGTTTGGAGGCTGTGACATGGCGAACTCTCCTCTCTCTCCTCACTTGGCTTGTTCCCTCGTATCTGAGAGGTCCTACACATGGGTAAGCACATCACTATCATGTATTATGTCCTTTTATTTTTACTCAACCTCCCTTGCACATACTATGTGTGGAATGCTATACTCATTACTTATTACTAAGACACATCTCTCTAGTTTTTCTTCCTATATCTTGGTATGTCTTCATCTTACTCCTCGTATTGTGTTCATATCCACCCTTGCTTGTTTGTGTTCTCTCTTCATTCTAGTATACTACATGGACATCCAAAGATACCTTATCTCTACATATTTATCTCACCTTTATGGTGTTTACCATTAGATCTACATACATTTTACTGCCAACATTGTGAACTTACTATATATGGCTATTGAGACACACCAAGGAACACAATTCTTTTCTTTTCCTTTCACACCATGCATCCTTTACACTCTCTTATTATCATTTTCCTTTCTTTCCTGTTTGCACCCACACCTATTATGTCATGGATTTCTCTACATAAGAGCGACATCATACTATTTATACCCTTATATTACTCTAGAAGATACATACATATATATAATTTTTATTACAGTTGTCATGACATATGTGGCCTCTGGGACATCCTAGGATATACAACATTCCTTTTCCTCCTTTTCCTCGCCATGTCCGCCTCCTACTGGACCCTCGCTCGGCTTACTGCGGGCTACGCACCTTCAGCTCCCGGTTGGAGTACCTTCCGCTGTTGCCTTTGTAGATCAGTCCTATGGACCCATTGACCATAATGCAAGTATGGGGTATTTCCTTTAGGCCACGTACTTCTTTTTTGACCATTATCATTATTGAATGTTATATCTTATTGATACCTATTATTTTGTAGATATCCTGCATATACACCAACTCCTGAGGAAGCGAGCAGAGCTCGCGAAACGCGTCGAGTACTAAGTTGTATATGTATGCCATGTATTTTTATACTGTAACCAATATGTCAATGGTCTAATCATGCCCTATGATGTTTTTATGCTCATTATAAATTATGTTTTTGGAACTTCAATAAATCTTTATACTACTCATCATGACCTATATGACCAACTCATTTAAAGTCCCATGGGCGAATTTTCTTTTGTTTTGAATGTTTAATAGGGATGGAGTTGTGTTATATTAAGAGGCAGCATCCAGACCGCCCTCTTTTTCTCTTGAATTATTAAGGTGGAAGACACCTACTAGCCCACTTGGTCCGTTTGCTGCTCTCGTGGTCATATTTACTATTACCAATTGCCAGTATACATTATATATGAGTACTATATCATTCATTTATGCCTCTCTGGCTGATTTATGGTAGTGTCTCCTATGTGCGGTGTCCATCGGTGGCCGCGGTTTCGTTTCTCTTTTCCGGGAGCTGCGATGTATAAATGGGGGGCTACCCTCTCCCCTGCTGTCCCCTCCCCTCCTAGTTTGTATGGGCGGGGCCACCTTTACATCGGCGCCATACACCTACACCCATCGTGTGACTTCCGCATCCTTGCGGCTCCACGATTTGGCGTGCAGTGCGTCATCACGTTGGCTGGAGGAGCTCGCGCATGCGCAGCGCGGGCATCCACCTCAGCCACGTTCGTATGGCGTTAGGGGCGTAGCCCAACGCTCCCGCTCGGGGGTTTAAGTTTGGAGGCTGTGACATGGCGAACTCTCCTCTCTCTCCTCACTTGGCTTGTTCCCTCATATCTGAGAGGTCCTACACATGGGTAAGCACATCACTATCATGTATTATGTCCTTTTATTTTTACTCAACCTCCCTTGCACATACTATGTGTGGAATGCTATACTCATTACTTATTACTAAGACACATCTCTCTAGTTTTTCTTCCTATATCTTGGTATGTCTTCATCTTACTCCTCGTATTGTGTTCATATCCACCCTTGCTTGTTTGTGTTCTCTCTTCATTCTAGTATACTACATGGACATCCAAAGATACCTTATCTCTACATATTTATCTCACCTTTATGGTGTTTACCATTAGATCTACATACATTTTACTGCCAACATTGTGAACATACTATATATGGCTATTGAGACACACCAAGGAACACAATTCTTTTCTTTTCCTTTCACACCATGCATCCTTTACACTCTCTTATTATCATTTTCCTTTCTTTCCTGTTTGCACCCACACCTATTATGTCATGGATTTCTCTACATAAGAGCGACATCATACTATTTATACCCTTATATTACTCTAGAAGATACATACATATATATAATTTTTATTACAGTTGTCATGACATATGTGGCCTCTGGGACATCCTAGGATATACAACATTCCTTTTCTTCCTTTTCCTCGCCATGTCCGCCTCCTACTGGACCCCCGCTCGGCTTACTGCGGGCTACGCACCTTCAGCTCCCGGTTGGAGTACCTTCCGCTGTTGCCTTTGTAGATCAGTCCTATGGACCTATTGACCATAATGCAAGTATGGGGTATTTCCTTTAGGCCACGTACTTCTTTTTTGACCATTATCATTATTGAATGTTATATCTTATTGATACCTATTATTTTGTAGATATCCTGCATATACACCAACTCCTGAGGAAGCGAGCAGAGCTCGCGAAACGCGTCGAGTACTAAGTTGTATATGTATACCATTTTTTTTTTACTGTAACCAATATGTCAATGGTCTAATCATGCCCTATGATGTTTTTATGCTCATTATAAATTATGTTTTTGGAACTTCAATAAATCTTTATACTACTCATCATGACCTATATGACCAACTCATTTAAAGTCCCATGGGTGAATTTTCTTTTGTTTTATATGCAAGTTATTGTCATAAAAAGTGTTTGGGGACCTGGGTCCTGCCCCAGGGGACATGGATCAATGCAAAAAAAAGTTTTAAAAACGTCCGTTTTTTCAGGAGCAGTGATTTTAATAATGCTTAAAGTCAAACAATAAAAGTGTAATATCCCTTTAAATTTCATAGCTTGGGGGTGTCTATTGTATGCCTGTAAAGGGGCGCATGTTTCCCGTGTTTAGAACAGTCTGACAGCAAAATGACATTTCAAAGAAAAAAAGTCATTTAAAACTACTCACGGCTATTGCATTGCCGGTCCGACAATACACATAAATGTTCATTGATAAAAACGGCATGGGAATTCCCCACAGGGGAACCCCGAACCAAAATAAAAAAAAAAAATGACGTGGGGGTCCCCCTAAATTCCATACCAGACCCTTCAGGTCTGGTATGGATTTTAAGGGGAACCCTGCGCCAAAATAAAAAAAAAAGGTGTGGGGTCCCCCCAAAAATCCATACCAGACCCTTATCCGTGCATGCAACCTGGCAGGCCCCAGGAAAAGAGGGGAGGACGAGAGAGTGCCCCCCCTCCTGAACCGTACCAGGCCACATACCCTCAACATTGGGAGTGTGCTTTGGGGTAGCCCCCCAAAACACCTTGTCCCTATGTTGATGAGGACAAGGGCCTCATCCCCACAACCCTGACCGGTGGTTGTGGGGGTCTGCAGGCGGGGGCTTATCGGAATCTGGAAGCCCCCTTTAACAAGGGGACCCCCAGATCCCGCCCCCCCTGTGTGAAATGGTAAGGGGGTACACCCCTACCATTTCACAAAAAAACTGTCAAAGATGTTAAAAATGACAAGAGACAGTTTTTGACAATTCTCTTCTTTCTTCCTTCTTCCTTCTTCCTTCTTGCATATAAGCCTTTAAAATTAGCACTTTTGATTATTCATGTTCGTGTCCCATAGACTGTAACGGTGTTCGCGTGTTTGAACAAACTTTTTTCCTGTTCGCATGTTCTGGTGCGAACCGAACAGGGGGGTGTTCGGCTCATCCCTACTTCCATGTACCGATCAATGCCGAGCACCAGAGGCGTGTGAGATTTGCAGTGACCAGATGTCACTTCCAGTTCAGGTGTCTGCCTTTTACAGAATTGGCACAGCCCCAGGAATCTTTTTGAAGATCTTGTTGGCAGTGGTGGTACCCTGGGCCAGGTGGCACATGAGGGCATTTCAATTTGCCTTCTTTAGCCTATGAGCTGGGCTGTCTATGGATCAGAAAATCTTTGTGCCTCTAAAATTTCAATAAGTACTGGAATTTTGGACATCACCACTGTGCTTTTTTGGAGCCATGCCTCTCAGCCTAGGAGATAGGATGATTCTGAAGCCAGATGCCAATGTCTGGGGATGGGGAGTCCACAATCTAAAGAAACAAATGCAAGGCCATTGGAGCGTGGTGAAGCGCAAACTCCCCAAGTATCTTGAATGGAAGGAAGCCTTTTTCTAGCATTGCAAGCCTTTCAGGATCTTGAAGGGGGCCTGAGTAAGTTTTGACAACAAGACAGTAGTAGCCTTCATTGCCTGAAAGTGGGACACTAAAAGTCTTTTCTTGTTAAATCTTGCAAAGAAGCTTTTCGTGGGGCAGAGGATCACTTACAGTCAGTTAAGGTTGATCTTCTTACCAGGGAAGAAAATCTAATTATTGGTTCGGTTAGGCAGAATTTTTCTTCAACATGTGGCTCATACCAATATTGGCCCTATGCTATGGGGTGTTCCAGCAGTAGTTCTCAGGGAGACTTCACTGAACATGCAGCTTCTGATATTTACAACAGGATACCAATGCAAAGACTCCATCATACAAGAGGTTCACAAAGCCATGGAATTTTCTGTTTGATCTTTGTCTCTGGTCAAATGAAATCCTTCATGGAAAGGTCAGTAACAGCACCCCAATCCAATGAGACTACTTTTAATAGCCTGGCTATAGAATAGGCTACACTAGAGGTGTAGGGATTCTCATCTGAGGTTGTTCAGACCTTGGTGACCAGAAGATCATTCATGAACGCTACGTAGGAGAGGATATAATCAAAGTCTGTTTTGTCTGCTCAGCAAAAGCTTTCTCTACTGTGTTCCCTGCTCTAGCCAATATCCTTGACATTTTACAGTCAGCGATAGAGGTTGGTCTGGCATACAACTCCATTTAGGTTACAGATCTCTACTTTATCTTTTTACAGGCTGCAGATGGGTGCAAAAGCCAGTGACCAGATGCTTCTTCCAGATGACAATCCATATGACCTTGAGGGAAATCCTGGTTCTCTCTGTGGGACTTAGACTTGGATCTGAGAGCACCCTTTGCTCCAATAGGTTCAATTTCCATTGAAGTAACTCATGGTAAAACTAGTTCTCCTGACAGTAACTACTTCAGACAGAAGGATGTTGAAGATTGCAACACTTTCCTGCAAGGGCCCTTTGGTGTCTTTTTTTTTTTTTTTTCTTTTGCTTTTTACCAGAGATGGGGATACCATGTCTATCTTCAAAATTCAATTTTAAAGTGGTATCCAATTTCCAGAAAAACTGGGAAGTAGTCCCTACGAGTTTTCACATGAGAGGCACTGAGTGCACAGCAGGAACACTTCAGTTTTTCTTACACATGGGCAAATTACTAATGGTGTACTTGGTCAAAGGAGGAAAGTGTACAATATTTTCATTTAGCCATCAGGCCCTCGAGTCATTAACTCTTGAGTTACCAGGGTGATTACATTGGCATGCAGAAAATAGGCCTTTCTGCTCTGTTACAATTGCAAGCCTATTTTACTAGAGGGGTGGCAGCCTTTGGGGCAGTTATGCCAGGATTGCTTGGAAGATATAGGTAAGGGCTAGCTTGAAGTTCTGGCGCAGCCTTCATTCAACCTTACAAACTAAATATGTGGTCAGCAAGTTTGGGACAAGAGAGATCAATTCTTTCTGGCTTTAGCAGCTTTTCTTTGATTGTCAGTGTCTCCTTTTCATTTGTTCTCTCCCACCCTATATTAGCTTTGGTATATCCTGTTATGTGCTGACATGAGGATGGGCCAGAAAATGGAAAAATTTTATCGCTTACCGTGATTTTCTTTTCCTGGCCCATCCTCACGTAGGCACAGGACTCCCTCCCTAGTGGCCTGTTGCAGGCTAGGCTTTTTGTTCAAATAATTTTTATTGAAAAGGTTTTTTTTTTTTTACAAAGGTACATAAATGCAGTCATACAAAATTATATTAAAGAAAATCTTGTTACAACTGTAATATCAAACAATAGTAACAATTAAATCTATAACTTTCTTTATTGTAGCTTGAATTGAGTTACCCTTACTGGAATGATGTATATGAGAAATATATATAATGATACGAGTCACAGAAGCGAAGAGAAAATTTAGTTGAAAAACAGGTGGAGAGGGGAGGGATCCTCTGGGCACCCCTATAGGATCACACTGTGCTCACAGAAGATCCTCCCTCCATTTGTTGTATATTGAGCAACTCATTAAACAGTCTAGGTAACTATTAGGGCAACTCGAAAGGTATTGATATGTATTGGTTTGCATAGATAATCAGCTACAAATAGTCTGAATACTTAGAAAATAAAAATTTACACAGAATAATTAGAAGAGAGAAACCGTTTCCATGGAGACCAGTTATTTTCAAATCTTAATGAGTTACCATCCCTGTGCACCAAATTTTTTTCATATTCTGTTATAGTGTTAATTTTAATTTTTATGTCCCTAGCAGTAGGTACATCAATAGATTTCCACCTATATACTAATTCCATTCTTGCTGCCAGCAAGACGTGTGTAGCAATACATCTGTGTTCAGGTTTATATTGATGCATATTTATCCTTAGGATAGCTTGTTCTATCTTTGGAACCACCGTGCATTCAGTTAATTTAGAGAGCATATCATAAACTTTCCACCAACATTTTTTAACCTCTGAGCATGACCATAACATATGGGCTAGGGTCCCTACTTGTCCACACCCTCTCCAACATAAGTTTGAATTATCTTTAGAAAATTTTGCTGTAATATACGGGGTATAGTACCATCTCATCATGAGTTTTTGTGTTAGTTCTTCATAGTTGGCACATCTTGAAAATTTACGATTGTTAGTAATCGCTTGTTTCCACTGGAGATCTGTGAATTCTTTGCCTATTTCTTTTTCCCATTTGATAATTTGTTTATTTTTTGTAAAGGCATCTTTAGAGTGAAGTAAGTTATAGATCACTTTTATTCCTTTCATATTGGGGTTTTTGGATTGGAGAAAGGTCCATATTTTTTCTACTATAGATATATGTGTGGCCTTTGTTGTTTGGAGGTATGAAGAAATCTGGGTGTACGTTAAAAATTCAGAGTTTGTGAGATTAAATTTCTGTTGTATTGTGCTAAATGGTAGCAGCTTATTGCCACACATGATATCTGTTAAATTCAGTATTTTTTTCCTAATCCAGTTGTGAAGATTAATGTTAGGGATTATCCAATGTAGTGTATCTAAGGGGATGGGTACATTTGTTGATGGGTAAAAATCGCTCCCAGATATGCTGATCTCCTCCCAGGATTGTATTAATGCTTGTATTGTTAGTGGGAGGGGTCTTTTACTCTGTTTATGCGCTTTGGCTGCAATTAGAAATGACAATGGTGATAATTTGTTTAAGCGTGATGTTTCTAGATGACACCAGGGTTTTGTAATAGGGGTAGAGAACCAGTTTTTGAGTTGGTCCAAGACTGCTGCAGTGTGATAGTCTTTCAGTATTGGTAAACCCATGCCCCCTGCTGTTTTGTTTTTGGTTTGAATTTCAGGGGAGCACCTTGGTCTTTTCCCCGCCCACACAAAGTTAGATAATTGTTTTTGCATTAACCTGAAGAATGATGCTGGGACTGGTATTGGTAGAACTCTGAAGACATATATTAATTTCGGTAAAATGAGCATTTTGTATGCTGCTAATCGACCTAGCCAGGTCAAGTGGTGTTTCCCTAGTCTGGATAATTCTGGTTGGAAGGAAGAAAGTAATGGGGTATAGTTGATGTTGTATATTTTCGATACTGGGTAAATAAGTTTGATGCCTAAGTAGTTAATTGATTCGTTTGTCCAAGGATATGGTAAGGAGTTTTTGAGGTGATTTTCGAGTTTGATATGTATATGTATTCCTAGTATGCTGGACTTAGATGCATTAACTTTATAATAAGATACTCTGCTGAATTGGGCAAGGACATCATGTGCTGAAGGTAATGATCTAGCTGGGTTTGATAAAGATAAAATGACATTGTCTGCAAATAATGAGATCTTGTGGTGGCGGTCTTGTGATTTAATACCATGTATGAATGAGTGGGATCTTATCTTTTCCGCTAGTGGTTCCATAAGCATGGTAAAAATTATGGGGGACAAAGGGCACCCCTGTCTTGTCCCATTTGTAATGGGAAATGGCTTAGAGAACATACCTTCTGTGTATACAAATGCGGAGGGTGAGGAATATAGAGCCATTATGGCCTTTTGCAGTGGGCCAACAAGTCCAAACTTCTCCATAACTTTGGAGAGGTACCCCCAATGCACCCTATCAAAGGCCTTCTCTGCATCCAAGGTCAGAAGCAGAGAAGGCTCTTTGCTCTCCTCCACCAAATGAAGAAGGTTCAACATTCTTCTGGTGGCATCTGTGGTCTGACGACCCACTACAAACCCCACCTGGTCATAGTTTATCAGTTTGGGTAAAATACTTGACAATCTTTTCACTATCAATTTGGCGTGTAGTTTAACATCTACGTTTAATAAAGATATTGGCAGAAAGTTCTGTGGGAGATTCGGTTCTTTGCCTGGTTTAGGGAGAGTTATGATTGTAGCTGTAAGCATTTCTGGGGGAAAGTTTGCTATGCTTGTTGCAGCTTCAAAAACAGGAATTAGGTGGGGGGTTAGGATGGAGGAGAACATCTGATAATATTCTGAGGAATAACCGTCTGGGCCTGGAGCTTTGTTGCGGGGGAGGTGTTTGATAGCATTTTTTATTTCTTGTAAAGTAAATGGTTGGTTTATACATGATAAGTCTTCTTGTGGTATTTTAGGGAGATTTATTGTTTCCAAAAATTCTGATATCAGCGCGTCATTGGGCTGATAGGTGTCTGGGTCTTTTTTAAGGTTATATAATTGTTCGTAATAATCGCTAAAAGCATCTGCTATTTCTTGTGGGTTGTTAACTTTTCTGTTAGATTTGGGGTTGAGGAGGTATGGTATTTTTTGTTTGATGATTTTTTCTTTTAATTGTGTAGCTAACAGCTTTCCTGCTTTATTCCCGTATCTATATGTCTGAGCTTTTAAGGATCTTAATTGGTGGTTATGGCTGGATATTAGTAGTGTTCGCAGTTCCTGCCTGGTCTTAAACAATGCTTCTCTTACATTTTGTATGGATTGCTGTTTGTTTGTATTTTCTAACTGTTGGATTTTAGCTAATATGGCATTCAGCTTTTCGGATCTCTGTCTCCTTGCTCTGGCACTCATCTGTATAAGCAACCCCCTCACGTAAACCTTATGTGCGTTCCATAACGTGAAGGGATCGAGGGGGCGTTGATGGCAAAAAATTCTTTAATTGCTTTTTCAATTTTCGTTAGATTTTGTGGTTGAGATAGTGTGAAAATATCATTGCGCCATCTGTTAGCCCTGGTCTCGGCGCAGCGATCCCCCACGATCACAGATATCGGAGCATGGTCCGACCATGTAATACAGTGCAGATCTGATTTTGTAATCTGTTGCAGAATAAATTTATCTACCAAAAACAAGTCTATTCGAGAATACGTATGGTGAACGTTAGAATAAAATGTAAAGTCCTTTTCCGAGGAGTGTTGGCATCTCCACACATCATACAAACCCGAGGTTGAGATGAAATCTTGCAGGGTTAATCTGCTTCTTGAATGTTTGGTCTGGCTAGAAACATCTAATTCTCTGTTGGGGACAGCATTAAAGTCTCCACACATGATAATGTGGCCTTGTTTCATTGATGAAACTTTTTTCCATACTTTTTTTAGAAATGATAGTTGTTTGGAGTTTGGGAGATATATATTCACTAAGGTGATTTTTTTGCCGTTAAGTTCACATACTAAGACTATGAATCTCCCTGAGTCGTCCAAATGTACATCCAGACTTTGAAATTGTATTGCGTCCTTAATAGCTATGGCAACGCCCCTTTTTTTGGATGAATAATTTGCTTGAAAAACGTGGGGAAACTTGCAATTTTGAAAAATAGGTGGTTTGGTTGCTGCAAAATGGGTTACTTGGAAACATATTACATCACAGTGAAGATTTTCAGCCTCTTTCCAGGCCATTTGCCGTTTATATGGGCTGTTTAACCCCTTAACATTGAGGGATACAATTTTGATTGGCATGATGAGGCTTTCGGTTATTTTTAGTTATGGGTAGAAATAAATAGTATAAATTCTGGTTACCTTAAGTCCAATAAGCAGCGTGAATAAGTTTAGACCGACGATGTTCAATTGTTGGCAGTGTGGTGGTCTGTAAGGTGGGACTTGAAGTTTGAGGAATCCTCAGGTGGTGGTTGTTTCGGGTATGCTGTGATGGTGATACGGCGGGTGGAGACCTTGGTCAAGTGGTTTGAGTGGTAGTACTTTGGAGCACACAGAGATGGAAGCGGCTCTTGGAAACTTCTTTAAGGAAAAAAAAAAGTTAATAGCAACAAAGTAACAGTATTAACTTGTGATTCTTAAAATAATCTGTGCGGTAGGAATAACTGCTCAACTGAGGGGTGTTTAACAAGTAAACGAAAGGTGGCAATCCCCTGGGCCATCAGGGATACAATAGGAGTAGAGATTTCCTAGAATTAGATTAGGTTTGTGTACCTCTTTCTTTCTAGCCACTGTTGTCGTGGGCATCAGTGTCAGGGATAATGATTTGCCATTCCCGCAGGAGGCGGAGGCCATCTTTGATGTTAGAGATCACATGTGTTGTTCCTTCTCTTATGATCATGAGTTTTGCTGGGTATATCCACCGATAGGTGATATGATGGTTGTTTAATGGCTTCGTAATAGAAGCTAGCTGGCGCCTTTGTTGCATAGTGAATGCTGACAGATCAGCATAAAAGGATAGGTCTTGGAACTCCTCTGGTAGGGAATCACGATTTCTTGTGGCTGCCATGAACTGATCCTTGATGTGGTAAAAGTGGATCCTGACAATAGTGTCCCTGGGAAGGTGTGCGGCTATATGTTTAGGCTTAGGCAGTCTGTGGATATGATCCACAATTAGTTCATCCTGGGGAACCTCTGGAAGGACTGATTTCAGCATTTGTATGAAGTGAGGTTTCAGGTCTGGAGTTTTCACTGTTTCAGGAATCCCACGTATTTTAACGTTGTTCCTTCTAGACCTGTCTTCTAAATTTGCTAGCTTTAGTTTCATTTGCAGCATGTCGTCATCTCTGTCATTATGGGCATTAACTAATTCATTAAAGGTGCAAGCAAACTCACCCATCTTTGTTTCAACATGAGAGATTCTCTTATTCACTGATGATATTTCAGACTTAAATTGTCTAGTCAGAGATTGAATATCTGCATGCAGTGTGGATCTTAGAGATATCAGCATATCTTTAAGTGTGGTGTCCATTATTGGTGTGTTAGCGGAGGGGAAGTCATTTATGGAGTCCTGCAGTTCTCTAGTGTCATCCTGAGATGAGTGCAGGCTTACCTCTTCATCTTCCTCCTCTGTGTGATCCAGCTTTGGCTTGCTTTTGGCTGGGCTGGATGAGGCTGAGGGTGGCAGGGAGTACTGCTCAGCGGTGGGTGAACTGTAAGCTCTGCTTGATCTTCTCCCCTGTGCAGCGTTGCTCTGTGTGTGAGAGCCTCGTGTGCCTTTCCCCTGCTTGCCGCCGCCATCTTGCTCCGGAGACCGCCACTGCCACATGAAGTAATCTGGCAGTTTGTTGGGATAGATATCCTCTTTTCTTTTCCTGGATGTCATCCCTGGTGTTCCCCAAGTTGAACCGCTCTGTTGGTAGCAAAAATCTAGGCTTTGGGTCGCTGTATTTGTGTCTGATGGCCCTTGGCAGAGAGGAGCTCTTTCAGTGAGCGTCCATACACCGCGCCGGCTAGCCACGCCCCCCACAGGCTAGGCTTTTGAACATCTTAGTTGGTAGAGGGGCTGTCTTTTATTCAGCTTGGAACATGTGGTCATATGGGGCTCCAAAGGAGGTGTTAACCCGTTATGTGTGGAAGTAAGGATGGGCCAGGAAAAGAAAATTGCGGTAAGCGATAACAATTTTCCATTATACTGCAGTTCAGAGTATATAGTGTAGTCTGTAAATTATATATAGTGCAGTCCATATAGTGTATATATAAGGCAGTTCAGAGTATATAGTGCAGTCCGTATATTATATATACTGCAGATCAGAGTATATAGTGCAATCCGTACAGTATGTATAATCAAGTTCAGAGCTTATAGTGCAGTCCGTATAGTATATAGTGCAGTCTGTGTAGTGTATATATAATGTAGTACAGATTTTATAGTGCAGTCCGTATAGTGTATATATAATGCAGTTCAGAGTATATAGTGCAGTTCATATAGTGTATATAGTGCAGTCTATATAGTGTGTATATAAGGCAGTTCAGAGTATATAGTGCAGTCAGAGTAGTATATAAATATAATATAGTGCAGGGTATATAGTGCAGTGTAGAGTATATAATAGTGTATTGAAATGGTTAAGGGGAACCCTATGACAGAATTAAGAAAAAAATGGCATGGGGTCCCCCCAAAATCCATGCCAGGCCTTTTGGGTCTGGTATAGATTTTAAGGGAAACTCCATGCCAACATTTAAAAAAAAAAATGGCGTGCGGTCCCCCCAAAATCCATACCAGACCCTTATCCGAGCATGCAGCCTGGCAGGCCAGGAAGGGGGGGGAGGAGCAAGCTCCTCCCCCTCCTGAAGCATACCAGGCCTTTAAAATAGTCCACCAGAGTGTATCCTGTTTCTCATTGTTACCTATACAGCTTCTTTTACCAAAAAACATTTTACTGTATAGGTAACAATGAGAAACAGGATACGCTCTGGTGGACTATTTTAAAGGACCAGTGACAACCCAAACAGGAAGGAGATCGCAGATCCGTAGAGGGGGACACCGATCGAATCCTATCAGTGAATTTATTTTCACTTGCCCATTACCCCTGCAGGGGCTGGGTCTTCCGGTGAGTGGGGACACAAGTGGGGGTTCCAGAAGAAAAGTTTACACAACGATCACAATAATTTTCATGGGATTTTTTTGGATTGCCAAGACATTTTTCACCGTTTTTCTTTGTTTCTTGATGTAGAATTTTAATTTTGCTTGGACACTTACCCCATTTGGACTTTATTTTTGAAAATTTTGGTGCACCATCACATTAATTATTTATTACACCATTGATGCTATTTGTGCATTTTTTAGACATTTTTGTGCGTTTCTCTTGCAATTTTGTTTACTCACGCCAATATTACGCACATTTATATTTTGGTTATATTTTACTTTTTTGAGTGCATGTATTTCTCTTATGATTATTTACAACGCATTTGCACTTTTGTTTTTTATACTATGTGACGTTTTATATTTATGGTATACACATGACATGCTTCATTTAACATCTGTTCATAGTTTTTCTCACATATTGTCACCACACATTCCTTATTAATATACACTTTTGAACAGCGCCATATTCCCCACTAGAGTTTTTTAATTTTTTGGATTTCACCTCGGTGTTTTTCCATTTTCTGGGGGGCTGCATTTCTCTTTTAAATATTGTCCTAAGCGCGGAACATTTTAGTTTACATTGTACATGTACCCATTCACCAATAAAAGTGTCAAAGAGTAGAAAAAAAATTAAAAAGCTCCTCCTAGATGGTAGGCCTCCCGGTGACTGCTGTCTCTTTGCTTTGACAGCTGTATATAGGCAAGGGTGGGGCCACCCGGTGAAGTAACCAAATGACCCTGCTCCCTTCTGAAGTCAATTGACATCATATGATGTCGGGGGGTGGGGTATTCAGTTATGTTGGTGGGTGGCCCCGCCCTTGCCTATATAATAGCTATCAAAGTAAAAAGACAGCAGTTGCGGGAAGCCTCCTCTGGAGGCGAAATTTTTTAGTTTTTTTATTTTTCGGGTTCCTTCAGGCAGCATGATTGAAGATAGATGCACATCATGGGACGCTTTTTTTTTTTTATATATATATAAAGGAATTGTCAAAAAATGTCTGTGGTTTTTACTTTTTGACACTTTTTTTGGTGAATGGGTAGGGGTACAATGTACCCGATACCCATTCACATAGGAGGGGGCAGGATCTGGGGGCCCTTTAACAAGGGGGCTTCCAGATTCTGATAAGCTCCCCGCCCGTAGGCCCCAACAACTAATGGCCAGGGTTGTCGGGAAGAGGCTCTTGTCCCCATCAATATGGTGACAAGCTGCTTTGGGGCCTGTTGAGGGCCTGTAACCTGGTACGGTTCGGGGGGGTGTTAGCTCATCTGTCTCCCCCCTATCCTGACCTCCAGGCTACATGCTCAGATAAGGGTCTGGTATGGATTTTGGGGAGACCCCATGACAATTAAAAAAAAAAATCCCCTTAAGTTCCTCTTAAAATCCATACCAGATCTGAGGGGCCTGGTATGGACTGGGGGGGACCCTATGCTGTTTTTTTCCTTGATTTTTTCATCTATATTGCCAGAAGCCGGCAATACATTACAGCCGCGAGCAAGCTTCAATTACATTTTTTCCTTTTACACTGTTCTACACATCACATAGATGTGCCACTTTACAGGCAGACTAAGGTCACCCTCCCCCGGCACAATATTTAAAGGAATATTTCATTTTTATTGTTTCACTTTAAGCATTATTAAAAACACTGCTCCCGAAATAACGGTTCTTTTAAAACCTCTTTCTTGCATTGATTCATGTCCCCTAGGGCAGTATCCAGGTCCCCATTCACCTTTTATGGCAATAACTTGCATATAAGCCTTTAAAATGAGCACTTTTGATCTTTCATGTTCGTGTCCCATAGACTTTGATAGGGTTTGCATGTTCACTAAAACTTTTTGCCTGTTCACATGTTCTGTTGCAAACAGAATTGGGGGGTGTTTGGCCCATCTCTATTTGGAAATACCAAGACAAGTGAGGCCCGGAGCGAAAGGAAAAAAAAAAAAGAAAAAATAGCGAATGACAGTGGTGAACAGGGGACAGAGCAATTGAAGAATAAGATGGCTTACCCAATTGGGGGGGCAGCCTGGGGAGAGAAGGGGCTACAGGCATTTAAGGAGATGGTCCCACCCTGGCATTCAGTGGATCTCGTGGCAAGCTAACCAACCAGTGGAGTGGCTGCAGGAGCAGCTCTCATCTGTCCTGGGAGATCGGGCCTCCGGGCCAGGGACAGGTGGGCAGGAGTCCACACGAGCTTGGAGGTCTCGGCCTCCAGAGTGCTTCTCCCCAGACTCCCCAGAGCTCGGTGCCACACCGGGAGTCCCTTATGGCCCCTTCAGGACCACCCACAAAGCAATCTGCTGTGCCAGCGGGTTGTGGTCCTGGAAGAAATCCCCTTCAATGGCAGAGCTTGGTGGACTGCATCAGGATCGGGACCAGGCGGGCTCCTCCCCGGCCATGAGTCAGCAGGGGCAGAGCCTTGGCGGGGGGAATCACTCTACTTCCGCGGCCGAGGCTCTGCTTGGGCCAGCCAGCACCAGCAGAGGTCAGAGGTGCAGAAGAACAGTGCAGGGAGACCAGCAGCGAGCACACAGGGCCATGGTAAAGTGACCCAGAAATCGGTGGGCGGATCTGGTGCGAGGAGACAGGGCCAGCAGCAGCTCAGATCCTTGAGATCCAGGGCCAATACTCCTGGAGGGCTGTCGGAGAGGGGAGATGAGGTGACGGAGGAGAGATCGGAGGGCTAGTTACATGGATGCCCTGCATCAATGGAGGCAGGATCTTCGGCTGGTGGGACCCTTCCTAGGCAGCCTAGTAAGTCCATGCTTTCTTCTAAAAGTGCTGTTTTATCTGATGTGGATGAGGATGTGGGTTTAGGGGGAAGGCCTCTGTCCCGTATGGAGTGGGCAGCTCCACGGTCAGATTTGCCCATGCGTTCTGCCCCTTCTAGTTTGGTCCGCGATCACGCCCCTTCCGGGCAAGATGGGGGGGTTGCAGGGGTTTCTTTTGGGTTTGAAGGAGCTGGTGCAGGGGTTTTTTTGGGATGAGTGCCCAAGCCACGCCTGGATCCCGCCTGCTGGGGGTCAGTGGTGGCGGGGGCTTCAGTGTCTGGGGTTGCTCCCCCTGCGGCAGCGTTGGCAAACAAGTCAGCGTTGGGAACAAGGCTGCTACCATGCAAGAGGCAATCAGGCTGCCCAAATCTGCGAAATGTGAGGTTTATGTGTGTTTTGAGGTGCCTCTGGGCACATACCTTAAGCTGGAGGTCCGGGAAAAAAATTTGGAAAGGTGAGTATGTGGAGATATTCTCGCTGCTACCCCTGGAAAAATTTTATCTAGATGAGGTCAAGCCAGAGCAGAGCAAGCAGGAGGATGATGAAAAATGGCAGTACAGGCTTATCTCACGGACTTTCCCTAATTGGCTGCAGACTTTTTCCATTATGGCAAGTGTAGTTGGAGAGAAGAATCTGGAACGCTGTTTGGCGCTCTTTTGTTATCTTGACTCCATTGGTGAGGCCTACAGGGTCTACGGGGATCTGCATGGTTGAGGTACGACGAGCAGTTCCAGTAGCGGAGAGCGATCTGCCCATCCTTGCGGTGGGACCACAAGGACAATAGTTTGTAGATGCGACTTATGACCTCGGTGCGGGCCCCAATCAGTTTTTTTCAGGGGACTGGTGGCTCATCTACTCCCAGACAACCAGCCACAAAGAAGAGGAGAGTCTGTTGGCAGTATAATGAGGGCTCCTGCAAGTTTGGGGGGCTTGTCATTACAAGCACGAGTGCTCTGGCTGCAGAGGTGCTCAACCCTTGTACCACTGCTTCAAGCAGGGGAAGAGCCATGCCGGTGAGTCTGTTAACAAAAGGGATGATGCCAGTGAAGATGGAAAGGATGCGGCCTTTCCACGATAGATACCTGGATTGGGAGGCGGCTCAGTTGTTAGGCTTGGGTTTCTCAGAAGGATTTTGCATACCTTGTACCCTGGTCACTGTTCCACCCGTGTCCCAGAACTTGCATTCGGCCTTGCAACATCCTGTGGTTTCTGAGAAATTGCGGAAGGAATTTGCGTTGGGCCGCATGGGTGGCCCTTTCCCTTCGCTACCTTTAGCGGATCTGATGATCTCGCCCCGGGGGTTGTTATTAAGAAAGATCCCAATAAGTTCTCTCTTATTCACCACTCTTTCTTCCCAAAGGGGGGGTCGGTCGATGATGCGATAAACTCAGAGGTGTGTACGGTATCTTACACTTTGATGCAGCTGTTTTCTGGGTATGACATAATGGGCAAGGGGCTGTAATGGCAAAATCCGATACTGAATCTGCCTTTAGGCTGCTTCCCGTTCATCCAGATAACTTTCGCTAGCTGGTTTGTCATTGGCAAGAGGAGTTTAATGTGGATTGCTGCCTTCCTATGGACTATTCTATTTCATGTGCATTGTTTGACACGTTCAGATCCTTTTGTAGAGTGGGTAGTTTGGGATGTCTCAAGGGCGTATTCCATCATACAATAATTGGATGACTTCCTTTGTGTGGGCCCATCTCCCCCAAAATATTTGCGGTGCTCCTTGCCACGTTGGTGCAGATCGCTGTTCGTTTTAGTATCCCCTTGGCCCCAGAAAAAAATGGAGGGGCCAACCACCGTCCTTAGTTTCCTGGGCATTGTTTTGAATTCCTGTGCCATGAAGTATCAGCTGATGGAAAAGACAAGCTGGTGGCCCTTAAGGAGGAGATTCGTGGGATCCTGGGATTGCGTAAGGTTCAACTTTAGAAACATTGTTGAGTAAGTTGAATTTTGCATGTCGCATCCTACTGATGGGCAGAGTATTTTGTTGATGGCTGTCGGGTCAAATCACCCACTCATTTCATGTGCCTTATAAGGGAGCATCAGGATGATTTGTGAGTGTTGCACTCTTTCTTGGAATCCTTTTAACGGGTGGGCATTGTGGATATCTGGGCCAGTGAGTAACTTTGACTTGGAACTTTACACAGATGCGGCTGGTTCAATGGTTATGGGGCCTTCTTTCAAGGCCGCTGGAGGGCCGGGCCCTGCCAGATTCGTGGAAAGCGGCGGGTTTTCTCCAAAATTTGGTACTCCCAGAATTGTTTCCAGTGGTGCTGGCCATGGAAGTGTGGGGACCTGAAAGTGCGTTTTTCACTGGGACAATCTTTGGGTGGTACAGGTCATCAACTGTGTCACAGCCTCGTCACCACCCATGGTTCGACTGCTTCAATAACTAATGTTGTGATGTTTACAGTTAAATGTTTTTATGCTGTTCACCTCCCGGGAGTTGAGAATGTCATATCTGTCACATTGTCTCACTTTCAGTGGGACAGGCTTCGGGAGTTGGTGCCGGCAGCGGAACAACACAGGGTTCCTTGTCCCAAATGGCTGTGGAGGATTGCCTTGGGGTCATCTCTGGATGGATCAGATGGTCTGTGAGTGATATGATGTTGGCTGCCTATAGTAAAGTATGGCAAGAGTGGTTGTCTTTGCTGCAGCAGGCTGAGTTGGAGCATGAGGGCCCGGCGGTGAGGTTGCTGGGTCCTGTACTTTGTCGCGTGGAACCTTGAGGAAGGGGTGTCGTGTCAGTAGTGGAGAGGAAATTGGCAGGATTGGCATTTTTCTTTAAGTTGCAGGGTTGCCGGGACCTTACTAAGGATTTTTGGGTCCAACAGACCTGAAGGAGTATCGCAGATCTCAGAAGCGTAGGGATTCCAGGTGCCCTGTTTCCTTTGATATTCTGCAAAATGTTTTAGCCCAGTTGGTTTCCCTGTGTTCCTCAGCCTATGAGGTTACTTTGTTTAAAACAACCTTCTCCTTGGTGTTTTTTGGGGCTTTTTGGATTGGCGAACTAGTCAGACTTTTTCCAAGAGGGTCCATGGGGGCATGTTGACTTGGGAGGTCACCTGTGGGGGAGATAGGGTATCCTTGTTTTTGAGAAGGTCCAAAACGGATCAGGTTCGCAGAAGCAGGAGGGTTTAGATTTTTTCTGTGCCTCCTCGCCCTTATGTCCAGTGGGTGCCGTGAGGGAGTTTCTCTCGGTGCGCCCGGATTTGGCTGGGTCCTTTTTGTTACATGCAGATGGGTCCCCCTTGTCCAGATTTCAATTAATTTCTGTTTTCCGTAAATGTTTAAGGGCATTGGGTTTGGAGGAAAAAGAATTCTCCTCGCATTCATTGAGACGGCCTCTGTGGTTGCCCCAATTGAACCCACAACCCAGATGTGGGTTGGATGAGGAAGTGGTCAAGCATATTGGTAGATGGGAATCACATAAGTTCCAGTTATATGTTCCTTCTCACCTGTTGTCTGATTAAAGGGGGGTGTCTCATTTTGTGCATGTTCTGTGTTGGTACGCATGTGTTTGCGTGCTTGTTTGTTTTTATTTGTGGTGCATTTCTTCTCTTTCAGGTGGGGTGCGGGGCCTGATCTGGATATTGGGCCACTCAAATGTCTTTTGGGGGGCCAGGCGAGCAGACATTAGGCCCAATGGGAGGTAATTAGGCATTACCAGGCAGGAAGCCTGCATCTGTTGGTTGGGTGTACTGGGCATGCTATGGAGCAGGATGGTACCGGAAGTGCATCGCTTTGCATGACTGGACAGACCGCCAGACATTCTGGTGTTGCACATTGGTGACAATGATTTAGGACTGAGGTCTATGTTGGACGCTTGATATCAAATTTGATTTCCTGCGGCTCCTCATGGCCTTCCTGGAAATGCTTGTCGTGTGGTCCGACATCATTGCTTGGGCGACTTGGCATTTGGTTAGGTTGGTGGAGCGGCTCGATAAGGCACGCAAGAAGGTCAATAGGGATGTAGGCAGATTTGTAGTTCGGAATGGGGCCTGGTTATCCGGCATTTGGAACTGGAAACGGATACTTGCCGATACCTTCGGGGTGATGGGGTACACCTCAATGTGGTGGGAATTGATACGTAGGCCCTGGGGTTGCAGGATGGTATTTGGAGAGCTTTGAGGGTGTGGAGGGGAACTCAAGGTTAAGGTCTTTCCCTTGTACGCTGTGGTGGGTGCTGGTCTTTGCTGGCAAATTAAGAAACCTCAGATAAGGAAGGGTTCGGGACCCATCAGTAGTATGGGTCCCTCTGGAGTATTCCAGTTAACGTTGGTTTAGCTGGAATTTGGTTAATGGGTGCACTGCGGTCAGTGGGTTGTCTCCGAGCTAGTATGTCAGCTGGAGGCCTATTATTATAGTAAAGGTACCGCAGTGGTTCCTGCAAAGACCAACGAGAGTAGTGGCTGATGGGTTTTTGGTTTTAACAGACGTTTTTCACGGTTTATGTTGATTTGTTAATAAATAGGCTGCTACAGCCAATTTTTACTCCAACTTTGGTGTGGTCTCTATTAATGGGATTTAATGGTATGGATTGGATGGAGTATGGGGTTGGTCTAGCAGTTACTGGTGAAAGATGGAACATCTGTTCTACAATGGTCAAGATGTTGTGTCTCTTATTTGTGTCTGAATGTATGTATGCATGTGTAATGAATGAATGAACAAAGTGCTTATCCCTCCAGTCACCACAGCAAACTAGGTTTAGGGTAGTAGGACTTATTCACAAGGCTGAAGAAGCTGTTAAATTTGGGTGATCGGCCATCTACAAAGAACTGAATAAATTCTATAAAAACAAGAAAAAGGAAAACATTTCCATTATTACATTATGAAAATTTAGCACTCAAATAAAAAGTATGCATTATTAGAAAGTTGACAGATAGTGTAGATCGGCAGCCGACTGTAAAATTGTGCCACATCCAAATTTTAAAACTATACAGAAAAAAGGGGTTCCCCTAATGGTGGACTTTTTAGGCACATATAAAAAGGCGTAAAAGAGTATATAGAGTACAAATATAGTTTATTAAATAGAGAAACAATACAAATATGACAATAATGTAGCATCTATTGTTAGGAATGTGAATCAAGCAGTTTTACATTAGTGTGTATACAGTGTTTAAAGCAGTACTCTTGCATCCGACGTGTTTCGGAGTTAATTAGCCTCCTTCCTCAAGGGTGGGTGTGAGTTAGAGATAGTTCTATATTAGAAAAAATATGTTGAGAGGACAATAGTAAGCATATAAGTATACATATACGTAAAAACATTACATAGTCTACTTTTCATGTAGTTTTCACTTACGTTAACACTGTATTAGCTGACTTGGCATTCCGTGAAACTTTAAATTAAAAACAGTGACAATGACATGGTCTGTCTACCCAGTATGTTCTTGATTCCGAGAGAGAATGTTTATTTG
Organism: Aquarana catesbeiana; assembly: GCF_042186555.1. Classification (NCBI taxonomy): domain Eukaryota; kingdom Metazoa; phylum Chordata; class Amphibia; order Anura; family Ranidae; genus Aquarana; species Aquarana catesbeiana. Next base: position 351,956,111 of record NC_133328.1, on the reverse strand, counting down.
CATATTTAAAATGAAATTTCTATATAGGTAGCGATGAAGTTTCTAGCTAAGTACAAAATGTATGTATAAGATATTCTCTTAAAAAAAAAGGGGTAAGAGAAGGCCCATGAAGGGCGTATAAAAAGATAGAAACTTGAGGCTCCACTGAGGCCGGAGGGCAGGTCCTGCAAGAGAAATGTAATATTGCAAATGTATAGTAAAAGATCATTTTGATCGTGAGGAGTAGAAATTCAAGAATTAATGTGATGTTAAAGAAAAACTATCATAAAAGATTTAGCCCATACCTGGAGGTGGCTCAATAGATGGCGTTTAAAGATGTGTGGTGGGTAGCTAAAAATAGTGACAAACAAATAAATAGAGGTTCAATTAATTGAATAATTAAACCCTAGATATATGTTTCTCAAAGCAGGGGATTGCATAAAAACAGTAAAAAATATTGCAATGCTGTGGCATCTAAATAAAATTAATCTACTTATTTAGAAATTAGTTGGTATGTATAAGGTATATAGGGTGTAATTAATTTTATACTAAATTGAGCCGTTGGATTGTTCAAAAGAGGCCACAGGCAGGATCTTAATGCAAAAGTTTTCAAAAGTATAATCGGTAAGCCTAGGCTGAAATAACAGCCATTTAAAAGTAATTATTTACTTACATGACAGGCATATGGATATGTGTCTGTTCAGGCCGGTGTCATCCCACAAACTGCAAGGGATGTCTGGCATGAAGGCATGCTGTGTATATAAAGCCTCCCTCCCCTAATCAGCTGCTGATGATGAAAATTACAACAGCTGATGGTATGGGAGGGAGAGGAAGCAGGTACGAGTCACGTATATCCCCCCGGGAGGAGTGACCTCCGCCCCGTCCACGGTGGGCATGCGCGGGCACTCACGTTGGAACGTTGCCACGCCCACTCCACCCTCTGACACAGTATGCTTCCCTGGCGGACTGCGCATGTCCGCCGGGATCGCAAGATGGAGGCCAGTCGAGAATAGAAATATACTGTAGCCTCACATAGCACCGCCTTGGGTTGAACAGCCCGGGCGGCTTAGTGTGCCGGGCGAGCATCAAGTTAATTGGACAGTGTAATAATGTGATGTTACAAGAACACCACCTTTTATGCGGAAATAAGAATAAGAAATAAATATATAGTTACCATTGGTGTAGTTTGCATTTTGCGGAACCAAGAAAGTGCTGGTGACAGGCAAAGTCTCACAGGTTAATATGACATTATGGGATAGATAAATATAAATTTACATGACATTATAGAGTAGGGTATACAAAATACAATGAACATGGACAAAAGGGTCAATCAAATCAAACTGGGATAGATATTTAACATGATAAATAAAAGAGAGATTTGTGGCAGGATCAACTATAATTTTCTTTTCATTCACAGACATTATAGTATAATAGTCGAAACAGACAGTAATAGCAGTTGTTATAAACAAGGGACACTTCTACAGGTGTTCGAGCATTAGGCCAGAGGCATACATAATCTGAAGATGTAAAAATTAGGATGGTAAACTGAGAGTATATATAAATTCGAGTTGCATAAAGTAATATATGCTTAATGGGCCCACCATAAAGTGTAATATTTGTGTGTGTGTGTATATATATATATATATATATATATATATATATATATATATATATATATATAGGCATATTCATATGCATATTGAATTGCATCTAAATATTCATTGCCAGTTAGACCCGAGATATTTATGATTTCCATGCTGTAAAAGATGTATTACTAGAATAATTGTATGCATCAGGGATTCATCATTGGCTTATTAGTTCCAACCATAGAATATGGGTACAGGTGGAGGAAAATATTAAAGTAATAAAAAATAAAGAGAGAATACTAATCAACCGCCTGCATCCAAGTCCCAGAAGGAGACCCTGGAACAATGAAGGGGACAGTGTTAATTATTGTTGGTATTATTGGTAGTTATCCCCCTGAGGAGAAACCCTCAAGAAACGGCTTGAACCAACTTGTTTCATTCAAGCCCAGTGGCTGGGTAGCCTTTAATTTATATATCCATTGAGATTCCATTTGTAATAGGATCTTATTCCAGTCTCCCCCTCTGAGACCCGGGTGCACGTGGTCTAAAATGGGAAACCTTATTTTTGGAAACTTTCCATTATGTACTAATGTGGTATGTCTCCCAAGGGGGAGATCGGGGTCGCAGGTTTTCATACATAATATATGTCTGTACGCCCTTCTCCAAAACTCCACTTTTGTTTTGCTAATATAAAAGCATGTGCATTCGCATAGAAGCATATATATTACCCCATAGGTTTTACAATTGGCAAAATGCTTAGGGTAGAAGATCTGACCGTTCGGAAGGATAGGGTTTTTTCTGTGAGCATGAATTTGCAATAATTGCATGCCCCACATATTAAAGTTCCCTTGTATTTACAGTGAGATTTATTTAGTTCCCCCTTATATTCACTGGTGGTGATTCTATCCCTCAGGGATGTGGCCCGATTGAAAGTAAAGAGAGGTTTGGGAGGAACAAACGGTCCCAATGCTGGATCACATTGTAACATATGCCAGTATTTTTCTATGATGCTTTTAATTTGTTTTATTGGTTGCTGTATTTTGTAATGATTCTGATGGCATTGATGTCATTTTTGTTTTTAGATTTCTCAGTGTAGAGTAGCTCATTTCTTGATTGTAAGGAGGCTTTTTTAAAGGATCGTTTTAGTGAAGTGTGAGAGTAGCCTCGTTGTAGCAATCTCTCCCGTAATTTGTTTGCTTCTATTTTAAAGGGTTTATTGTTTGAGCAGTTTTGTCTTACCCTGAGGTACTGGCTATATGGGATCGAGTCCATGAGGGTTTTGGGATGGAAGCTGGTGGCATGCAGGATTGCATTGCTCGCAGTGGGTTTCCTATACAGCCTGCTCAAAATGGCTCCCCCTCTCCTCTATAGGCTTCTACATCCAAAAATGTAACACTGTGTTTGTCAAACGACATGGTAAAGTTTAAATTGAAATCATTACGATTCATCCTCAAGAGGCATTGTTGAAGTAAATCTGGTGGTCCGTCCCAGATGATGAAAATGTCATAGATGTACCGGTACCACCCAAGGATGTGGTCCGTGTACATCGATAGAGCCTCATCACCTAGGAACATGGCCTCCCACTCCCCCAGGTACAGGTTGGCATACGATGGGGCACAACATGTCCCCATCGCAACCCCCTGCACCTGGAGGTAGTGGGAGCCATTGAAAGTAAATAGATTATGATTGAGGATGAATTCTAAGAATGAAATAATAAACTCTCCATGTACAGGATCCACATTTTTAGCTTTATGCATAATGTGTTTTATAGCCGCCACGCCTTTTTCATGGGGGGTTGAGCTATACAGGGATTTGACATTGACTGTTACTAATAGTGCACTTTTGGGGATCTTCAGTTTGTCAATAATTTGCAAAAAATGAAGTGTATCCTTGACAAAGGAAGGTAAGGATGAAACAAACGGTTTTAGAACTTTTTCCACTAATTTACTGGCATTCTCACTAATAGCCCCCACACCGGAGATGATTGGTCTTCCGGGTGGGTTCTGGGTATCCTTGTGGATTTTTGGTAGTGCATAAAATACCGGGGTACAGGGAAAGTTATTTCTGATAAATTCCCAGAGTTTTTTGGTAATTATAGAGTTGGAGTAGGCCGTGTCTACTAACAGATCTGTCAAGGATACACTTCATTTTTTGCAAATTATTGACAAACTGAAGATCCCCGAAAGTGCACTATTAGTAACAGTAGATTTCAAATCCCTGTATAGCTCAATCCCCCATGAAAAAGGCGTAGCGGCTATAAAACACATTATGCATAAAGCTAAAAATGTGGATCCTGTATATGGAGAGTTTATTATTTCATTGTTAAAATTCATCCTCAATCATAATGTATTTACTTTCTGTGACGGGAGGGCCCGTGGAACTCAGAATACATCTTATGTCTAAGTCACCCTGTGCCATCCTGGCACAGGGTGAGTGAGAAAATATATCTTGGACTACTTAAAATGGGACAGTAATATTTGTCCACAATATCTCCCAGGATGTAAGTAGAGACTATTATTGGTTTGGTTGATTCTGAACTCAACCTGTTAATTGAGTGAGCTGATCACATTAGCCTCCAGGACTGGCTAGGAGCCGAACTGTTGATGAATAGGCTGAGGAGGGGGGAGATTGTTGTTTGTATTGTTAATTGTAATTAGCTCCAGCTATTGTGTTTATACTACTGTGTGAAGCTCGGTGCCCACAAGTCTGTCATCTGGTCTGGGTAAATTTTTTAGTTAATTAGCTCATGTTAATTATGTTAATTAGGTTACAGTTGTATTGTTAGAGGAGGTTCCAATGGCATATAAAGTCTTGTAATTTTGATTCTAAATAAAACAGTTCATGGTAGCAACAAGCAAGTGTCGCCTTGTTTTGTGCTCAGAGCAGTTGGAATATCTGATATCTGTATACAGACTGGGAGGAAGTGGTATATGACGGAAGCACTCAAGCGGAGTGTGGGACGTTCCGTGACATTGGTGGCAAGCAGCGGGAAAGCTTACTGCAGTCTGGGACATCCAAACTTCCATCTGGATTCAAGGTCCAGATAGCAGGAGAGGAGAGGTACAGATACCAGCCGCCATGGATGAGGAATTCAGAAGGAGGTTGCGAGAGATGCAGATATAGTACAGAGGACCAGTATCGGAGCAGGTCCTGCTGGGATGGTGTGATTCTATTCCCTGCAAACTCTGGAAGGAAGCGCTAGCCCGTGAGCAGCGACACCAGGGAAAAGTTCTCCCCTCCATCGAGGAAAGGTACTGGTTGCAGTATGGACTGCGGGTGCGGTTTTTGGGAGAAAAACCACACAAGAAGCAGACAGCTGAATTAAGCAGGCTGGTCTGGGCAGAGATAAAGCTGGATGAGAGCTACAGAGCCCTCCGGTGGCATGTATCCCAAGCATGTCCCTGGATAGCGGATGACAGCCCAACGGAAGGCTTAAGCTATGGCGGCTTGGGACTGTTGTATGTGAAGCTGACAGGGGACCCTAACTTTGGAAGTGATTTGGAGTGGCGGGTGGACGAAATCATGGATTTCAGAGAAGGGCTACTGAACATTTCGGAAGTGCACTGGGCACAGGAAGATTTGGAGTTTCTGGCCATTCAGGAATGGGAGCTAGAGATTGCCTACAGGCGGCTGCTAGACATTCCTCAGTGCCAGGGCTGGGCTCCCTTTGCCTGGGACTATCAGGAAATACCAGCTGACAACCCGGAAATCCTGGCTGAAGAGTCGGCAATGTGGCAGAGCAATAGTGTGCTTTGCCAACCTGCCCCCACAGCTAAGGAGGCGGAGGTCTTATGGCGGATGCAGCAAGTGCTGACTGACCTTGATGATCCTGTTTCTGCATGAGATGATCTTGGATGGAGGAATGTGCCCGTCCAGCAGCATGCCAGAGAATCTGCAGCGGAAAATCTGGAGATTGCCATCCCCAAACCTGAAGTGCTGACAACCGGGCAGAGCTCTGCTAACCTCTGCCCAGCACTGATAGCATCTTCTGGATTCCATGGACAGGAGATGGTGAACCTCCATCCCCAGAGTCCAGTTGCAGAGACAGGGGATTTGATAGACTTTTCTGCTGAGGAAGAACCATCGGGTGAGCCCCCAGCAGAAGAGTTGGGATTAGGGCCAAACTTCATTGTGCTCTGCTCAGCACTGATGGCATCTTCTGAGTTCCACGGACAGGAGATGGTGAACCTCTATCCACAGACACCAGTTATAGAGGTAGGGGATTTAATAGACTTTTCTGCTGAGGAAGAACAACCTGATGAGCCTCCAGCAGAAGAGCTGTTATTGGGGCCAAACTTCACTGTGCTCTGCCCAGCACCAACAGCAGTATCTATAGAGTTACCATAAACTTCTCCAGCTGAAGATCTGGCAACCGGACAGAGGGTCCAAGACCTCTGCCCCACACCTGTGGCAGTTTCGGAGGCCCAGGGTGAGAAGGTGGCAATCACTTCCCTGCAGCAGATACAGGGGGAGAAGGGAGAGGAGGTGTGTGTTGTCCCTCCCCAACAGTTGGTCAGGGTGGAGGAAGCGGCCTTCCCTCCCCAGCAAAGATCAGTGCACCTGGGAGACAGTACCATAGACATGTCGTCCAAGCAACCAGATGAGGGAATGGAAAAGGAAGCAGCCGGCTCACCTCCCCAATGGCAGCTACACAGTTTGGGAGTGGAGGAAGCAAGCCTCCTGCCCCAACGGTTAGCCGGAGCGGAGGATGCAGAGTCCCCAGCAGAAGTGCTGGCAACAGGGCAGAGTGTTACCAACCTCTGCCCAGCACCAGCAACAACTACAGAGTTCCAGGGAGGCGGGGAAGTCAGCCTCCCTCCCCAACAGTTAGCTGGAACAGATGGTGTGGGGTTTCCAGCAGAAGGGCTGGCAACAGGGCCGAGGACTGCTGGACTCTGCCCTCGACTAACAGAGGATGGATTTCCTGTGAAGGTGGATGGGACTTCAGTCTCCACCTGTATACCCCAGGGATGCTGGGCAGTGGGCCCCGATCCCCAACAGCATGACAGAGTGAGCCCAGACACCCTGTCTTCTCTCCAGCGGCAGAAAGGACTCCAGGGAGAAGGGCCAGTCCAGGCCTCTCCCCAGCGGCAGATATGTTCTCTGAGAGAGGCAGAGGTTGGCTGGGTGAGTAATGCTTTGTTTGGAACAATTTATTTGGGGTACTGTGTGGGTACAGGCAGTAGAGGACTGGAACTACTTACTAACTTTGGAGTCAACCCGTCTGGGGTCTCCTCCTGTGTTAGTCTTCTGCCGAAAGGGGAGAGATGTGACGGGAGGGCCCGTGGAACTCAGAATACATCTTATGTCTAAGTCACCCTGTGCCATCCTGGCACAGGGTGAGTGAGAAAATATATCTTGGACTACTTAAAATGGGACAGTAATATTTGTCCACAATATCTCCCAGGATGTAAGTAGAGACTATTATTGGTTTGGTTGATTCTGAACTCAACCTGTTAATTGAGTGAGCTGATCACATTAGCCTCCAGGACTGGCTAGGAGCCGACCTGTTGATGAATAGGCTGAGGAGGGGGGAGATTGTTGTTTGTATTGTTAATTGTAATTAGCTCCAGCTATTGTGTTTATACTACTGTGTGAAGCTCGGTGCCCACAAGTCTGTCATCTGGTCTGGGTAAATTTTTTAGTTAATTAGCTCATGTTAATTATGTTAATTAGGTTACAGTTGTATTGTTAGAGGAGGTTCCAACGGCATATAAAGTCTTGTAATTTTGATTCTAAATAAAACAGTTCATGGTAGCAACAAGCAAGTGTCGCCTTGTTTTGTGCTCAGAGCAGTTGGAATATCTGGTATCTGTATACAGACTGGGAGGACGTGGTATATGACGGAAGCACTCAAGCGGAGTGTGGGACGTTCCGTGACACTTTCAATGGCTCCCACTACCTCCAGGTGCAAGGGGTTGCGATGGGGACATGTTGTGCCCCATCGTATACCAACCTGTACCTGGGGGAGTGGGAGGCCATGTTCCTAGGCGATGAGGCTCTATCGATGTACACGGACCACATCCTTGGGTGGTACCGGTACATCGATGACATTTTCATCATCTGGGACGGACCACCAGATTTACTTCAACAATGCCTCTTGAGGATGAATCGTAATGATTTCAATTTAAACTTTACCATGTTGTTTGACAAACACTGTGTTACATTTTTGGATGTAGAAGCCTATAGAGGAGAGGGGGGAGCCATTTTGAGCAGGCTGTATAGGAAACCCACTGCGAGCAATGCAATCCTGCATGCCACCAGCTTCCATCCCAAAACCCTCATGGACTCGATCCCATATAGCCAGTACCTCAGGGTAAGACGAAACTGCTCAAACAAATTACAGGAGAGATTGCTACAACGAGGCTACTCTCACGCTTCACTAAAACGATCCTTTAAAAAAGCCTCCTTACAATCAAGAAATTAGCTACTCTACTCTGAGAAATCTAAAAACAAAAATGACATCAATGCCATCAGAATCATTACAAAATACAGCAACCAACAAAAACAAATTAAAAGCATCATAGAAAAATACTGGCATATGTTATAATGTGATCCAGCATTGGGACCGTTTGTTCCTCCCAAACCTCTTTACTTTCAAACGGGCCACTTCCCTGAGGCAAAACAAAAGTGGAGTTTTGGAGAAGGGCGTACAGACATATATTATGTATGAAAACCTATGACCCTGACTTCCCCCTTGGGAGACATACCACATTAGTACATAATGGAAAGTTTCCAAAAATAAGGTTTCTAATTTTAGACCGCGTGCACCCGGGTCTCAGAGAGGGAGACTGGAATAAAATTCTATTACAAATGGAATCTCGATGGATATATAAATTAAAGGCTACCCAGCCGCCGGGCTTGAATGAAACAATTTTGTTCAAGCCGTTTCTTGAGGGTTTCTCCTCAGGGGGTAGGGAACAATAACTACCATTATCCCCTCCATTGTTCCAGTGTCTCCTTCTGGGACTTGGATGCAGGCGGTTGATTAGTATTCTTTCTTTCTTTCTTTCTTTCTTTATTTTTTATTACTTTAATATTTTCCTCCACCTGTACAGCATATTCTATGGTTGGAACTAATAGGCCAATGATGAATCCCTGATGCATACAATTATTCTAGTAATACATCTTTTACAGCATGGAAATCACAAATATCTCGGGTCTAACTGGCAATGCATATTTAGATGCAATTCAATATGCTATGAATATGCCCATATATATATATAAATATTACACTTTATGTTGGGCCGATTAAGCATATATTACTTTATGCGACTCTAATTTATACATACTCTCAGTTTACCATCCTAATTTTTATATCTTCAGATTATGTATGCCTCTGGCCTAATGCTTGAACACCTGTAGAAGTGTCCCATTTTTATAACAACTGCTATTACTGTCTGTTTCGACTATTATACTATACTGTCTGTGAATGAAAAGAAATTATGGTTGATCCTGCCACAAATCTCTCTTTTATTTATCATGTAAACTAACTATGCCAGTTTGATTTGATTGACCTTTTTGTCCATGTTCATTGTATTTTGTATACCCTACTCTATAATGTCATGTACATTTATATTTATCTATCCCATAATGTCATATTAACCTGTGAGACTTTGCCTGTCACCAGCACTTTCTTGGTTCCGCAAAATGCAAACTACACCAATGGTAACTATATATTTCTTATTTCCACATAAAAGGTGGTGTTCTTGTAACATCACGATATTACACTGTCCAATTAACTTGATGCTCGCCCGGCACACTAAGCCACCCTGGCTGTTCAACCCACGGCGGTGCTATGTGAGACTACAGTATATTTCTATTTTCGACTGGCCTCCATCTTGTGACCCCGACGGACAGTCGCAGTCTGCCGGGGAAGCATACTGTGTCGGCGGGTGGAGTGGGCGTGGCAACGTTCCGACGCGAGTGCCCGCGCATGTGTGCCATGGACAGGTCAGCGTTCACTCCCCCCGGGGGGCCATACGTGGCTCGTACCTGCCTTCTCTCCCTCCAATACCATCAGCTGTTGTAATTTTCATCATCAGCAGCTCATTGGGGAGGGAGGCTTTATATACACAGCATACCTTCATGCCGGACATCCCTTGCAGTTTGTGGGATGTTACCTGCCTGAACAGACACATATCCATATGCCTGTCATATAAGTAAATAATTACTTTTAAATGGCTGTTATTTCAGCCTAGGCTTACCGATTTATACTTTAGAAAACTTTTGCATCAAGATCCTGCCTGTGGGCTCTTTTAACAATCCAATGGCTCAACTTAGTATAAAATTAACCACACCCTATATACCTTATACATACCAACTAATTTCTAAATAAGTAGATTAATTTTATTTAGATGCCACAGCATTGCAATATTTTTTACTCTTTCTTTGCAATCCCCTGCTTTGAGAAACATATATCTAGGATTTTATTATTCAATTAATTGAACCTCTATTTGTTTGTCACTATTTTTAGCTACCCACCACACATCTTTAAACTCCATCTATTGAGCCACCTCCAGGTATGGGTTAAATCTTATATGATAGTTTTTCTTTAACCACTTCAGCCCCGGAGGGATTTACCCCCTTCCTGACCAGAGCACTTTTTACAATTTGGCACTGTGTTGCTTTAACTGCTAATTGCGCGGTCATGCAATGCTGTACCCAAACAAATTTGCGTCCTTTTGTTCCCATAAATAGAGTTTTCTTTTGATGGTATTTGATCACCTCTGCGTTTTTTATTTTTTGCGCTATAAACGGAAAAAGACCAAAAATTTTGAAAAAAAACAATATTTTCTACTTTTTGTTATAAAAAAAATACAATAAACTCAATTTTAGTCATACATTTAGTCCAAAATGTATTCAGCCACATGTCTTTGGTAAAAAAAAAATGTCAATAAGCGTATATTTATCGGTTTGCGCAAAAGTTATAGAGTCTACAAACTAGGGTACATTTTCTGGAATTTACACAGCTTTTAGTTTATTACTGCCTATCTCATTTCTTGAGGTGCTAAAATGGCAGGGCAGTACACCCCCCCCCCCCCCAAATGACCCGATTTTTGATTGCTGAGAGACATGTTGAGCCCATTGAATATTGATTTTTTTTGTCCCAAGTGATTGAATAATGACAAAAAAAAAATTTACAAAAAGTTGTCACTAAATGATATATTGCTCACACAGGCCATGGGCATATGTGGAATTGCACCCCAAAATACATTTAACTGCTTATGCTGAGTATGAGGATACCACATGTGTGGGACTTTTTGGGAGCCTAGCCACATACGGGGCCCCGAAAAGCAAGCACCGCCTTTAGGATTTCTAAGGGCGTAAATTTTTGATTTCACTTCTCACTACCTATCACAGTTTCCAAGGCCATAAAATGCCAAGATGGCACCCCAAGCTATTTGCTGAGAGGCATGGTGAATATTTTGCAGCTCTCATTTGTTTTTGAAAATGAAGAAAGAAAAGAAAAATGTATTTTTTGTTTTCTTTTTTCAATTTTCAAAACTTTGCGACTAAAAGCGAGGTCTGCAAAATACTCACCATACCTCTCAGCAAATAGCTTTGGGTGTCTACTTTCCAAAATGGGGTCATTTGGGGGGGGTTTGTACCATCTGGGCATTCCATAGCCTCCGAAACTGTGATAGGCAGTGAGGAGTGAAAACAAAAATTTACGGGGGCGTGGCCTGACCAGCAACGGAGATGGACGCGCACTAGAGGAGCTCCGCAGATGACAGAGCCTAAAGCCGGTCACCCTTCACTTGCACATACCTGGCAATGGGAAAATCGAACCTCCAGACACCCCACTCCAGGTCCCGACGCAACACCGCCGCCTCCTCAGCTGGCCGGAGCATATCGGAGCTACTTAAAGCACAGCCAGCACCACAAGGCAGTGCAGCAGGCCCCAAGATGGCGCGGTCACAACAGGACATGGATGATTTCAGCGAGGACTCACAGTCCGCTACTGAGGAGCCAGGTAGGGGACGTAACCGCACAAATAAACCCCTTACTTACGCAGACATGTCCAGGTTTGCCACGGACATTAAATCTACGTTCTCTGCGGCCATCACGGACTTAAAGTCAAACTTGCTCGTCTAACTGAGAAAATTGCGACGGTAGAAGCCACAGGAAAACTCAGGGACAGAGCGCTGCATCAGTTGGAATCAGTTGCAGATTCTCATGCCACTCATTTCATAGAAATGAACCGCCACTTAGAGGACCTAGATAACAGGGGGAGGAGGTGTAACATACGTGTAAGAGCAATCCCAGAGACAGTGGACCCTGATCAAATAATACCGGCCCTGCAAAGAGTCTTTAACTCCCTACTAGACAAACAAGAAGACACAGATATAGAATTTGTGAGAGCACACAGGGCCCTCAGAGCCAGAGGACCGGACACTGCATCGCCCAGAGACATTATCTGCTGTCTCCAGAGCTACCCACTTAAGGAGGACATAATGAGAAGGGCACGCAGAAACGATCACATTGTTTGTTTTTAATGGAGCTCGTATCATGCTGTTTCAAGATCTTTCGCAAATAACTAAAAAACCTCAGAGCCCTGAGCCCTCTCCTGGACAAGCTCAGGGAACGCGACCTGCGATACACGTGGCGATTCCCTTTTGCTCTGGTAGTGACACACACTGGAAGACAGCACATTCTGCACTCACCATCGGATCTACCGGAATTCTGCGAGGGGTTGGGTATAGAGCTGATAGACCTGCCAGAGTGGTACCAGGAATTTACTTTACCACCACCCGCCAGAAGTCCTCCTACCTCATCCGCCTCCACACCAGAAAAACAACAACCAAAGTGCTTGAAAAATGTGGCAACAACCAAAACTGGAGTACACCGAACCAACTGCAGACCCCCTCCAGGCCTCAAGCAATGGAATAACATGCGGTCCCTTTCAACCAGACGATTAAGACTCTCACAATCACCACAGATGCCTAACCCTGTTACTCATGAAGCATCTCTTGGCTATTATGTGTAACTGGGACACAAACACTTTACAATCCCGGCCTTATGGACTTCACCCAGTAGAAGGGGAATTTGCCGGATTGCACAGCGCAAGAACCATCCTCAAGCACTCCTCATCAGTGGCTGCTACAGCACTCGTTTAAATTTGAGGGACAAGACGCTGGGAGTAGCCCCTTTTGTTGCACCTACTGACTGTGTTTGCACTCTTAATGATTATTTCACAGTTGCGGCTACAGTCACACGAAATGGAGGTCTTCGCATACAGGAACTTTCCTGGACAGTGGACACTCCTCAGCTCACGGTCTTACCGTAGAGCAATATGAAAACACTCAGGATCTGTGTCCAAGGCAGATACCGTTATGGGAATTACACTGAAACGTTCACGGAGTTATGGGACAGGCCTCACTGTGCCAGGTTAACTACCCGACAACCTTGTTTTTTTTTTTTACTTTTTGTTATTAATTTTTAATTCTTACTTCTATGTTTTTTGGGTGACCTAAGTTGACCAATTCGGTCACTTTTTCTTTGTTCTTGCCCATCAGATTAGGCTGTGTCGTTTGATTCTCCTTTTTTTTGTTGTGTCTCCTCATCCCTCAGAGATTGTATTTCTTGCTGTTTTTGCTTCTGCTCAGGTCTGATAGAGTGTTGGCTGAGGCGGAGACGGTTATAGAAATACCACCCTGGTTGCGACCTCCTGCCCACCCACGAAGTACACTTGGGACAAAAGTTTTGACCCAGGTGCACTACCTTCTTCATTTTACTTTGGAGACTGAGATAAGTTTTCTAAAGTTGATTGTTTGTTTCTCTCTGCTGCTCCAGATATCAAGGAGCTTCTTTCTATCTTTAGATCTTTTCTTGCTTGACTTAACCTTATATCTTTTACTCCCTCTACATCTGTACCCCCTAAAAGTTACCTCTCCCTGGTCTGTTGCGGAGTGATCTACACACCAGATAATTTCGATTTATTTTGCAGTGTCTGAGCTTAGCATTTAAACCCCACATCCTAGAGATGGCTTACTCGTCACTTGGGGTGTCGCCTTTGGTGATCTCTCACAACATCAGGGGTCTGAACATACCGGAGAAGCGTGTGTCACTACTCCGGGAGTTAAAGAAAGGTAAGCCACAGTTTGTTTTCCTGCAAGAAACGCACTTCAGAACAAACCAAATCCCAAGACTCACAAACTCGTTTTTAACAGCGGCCCATCATGCAACCAACAATGTAGCAAAGACTAAAGGAGTGTCTATTCTAATCAGCAAAGAGGCTCCCTTCACACTTACAGACCGATTAGTGGACCCGGAGGGACGGTTTATCTTCCTTAAAGGAACTTACAGAGACAGGACACTAACGCTGGCAAATGTTTATTTTCCCAATTCAGCCCAGATAACCTTTTGCCAGAAGGTCATACATGAACTCAAGGGTTTCTCAACGGGACTTCTAATCCTAGGAGGGGACTTCAATATCCCACTAGACCCTACAGTTGATTCCTCCACGGGGAAATCCTGCATAACCTATAGAGCACTTAAAAAAATGAAACAACTCCTAAACACTCTGCAATTAGTGGATACCTGGAGATTCCTACACCCAGAGACAAGAGATTTCACTTTCCATTCGATCCCTCATGACCGACACTCACGCATTGACCACATCTATATATCTCAAAGGGACTTGCAGATAGTGACAGGGGCCCACATCGGTATACAATCACTCTCAGACCATGCCCCCACATCTTTGAAAGTTGACCTAAACACACCAAAGGTAAAACCCAACACATGGAGATGGAACACCTCGCTGTTAACTGACCCGGAATTGCTGCCTCGTATTCGAGCAGCGATATCGGACTACTTTCTAAATAACACTACCCCGGGCATGGACCCTATGATGATTTGGGAAGCACACAAATGCACGGTAAGGGGGGAATTGATTAACTTAGGCGCCCAACGTAAAAAGACCAGAGACCAGGAAATAAATAGGCTAACAGAAAAAATACGCCAGTTAGAAGCCACCCATAAACACTCCTTAGCTACACGGTCAGCCCAGGAACTTTTAGACACGCGTAAGGCCCTTCAACAAATTTTTGAGACCCAAACTAAGAGATCATTATTTTTCAAAAAAAAAGTTTACTATGAATCAGTCGACAAGACAGGTAGACTGCTGGCCAGGGCTCTAAAGGATGCAACATTACAGGTGTCAGAACACAAGACGGCAAAATGGCAGTCACCTCGGAGGCCATAGCTACGCAGTTTCATCAGTACTACTCGAAACTCTATAATCTGCCATCCCAACACAAACCCCCCACAATCTCAAATGAGAGAAGACAGGCGATACAGGACTATTTAACTGACAGTGGACTCCCCCAGCTGGCAGAATCAGAGGTGTCCCTTTTGGAGGACCAGATATCCCTGGCGGAGATTCAGGCGGCTATCAAGGACTTGAAGCCGGGGAAAAGCCCAGGACCGGATGGTTACACGTCCGCCTACTATAAAACATTTAGTGACATCCTTTCAACTTCACTAATGAAGGCGCTAAATTCTCTCTCTTTGCTCAGACAGGTGCCGCCTGAGTTTCTGTCAGCGCATATAACACTAATACCTAAAGCGGACAAAGATACTTCTGACTGTTCAAATTATAGACCCATCTCCTTACTAAATCTAGACCTCAAGCTTCTAGCCAAAATCATATCAAACAGACTGCAGCCCCTTCTTCCCACCTTGGTGGGTCCGGAACAGGTTGGGTTTATGCCAGCCAGAGAGGCAAGAGATAATATCATTAAAGCTTTACTTCTGACACACGTGGCACATACCCGGGGTGTTGAGGGCCTTATCCTGTCCACAGACGCGGAGAAGGCCTTCAACAGGGTCTCCTGGGACTACATGTTAGATACCTGCCGACACGTGGGCCTGGGACCCCATATGATGACGTGGATTGCGGCACTCTATCAGAACCCCTCAGCTAGGATAAAAATTAATGGCACACTATCAGATAGAGTGCAGATCTCAAACGGGACCAGACAGGGGTGCCCCCTGTCACCATTATTATTTATTTTATCCCTAGAACCATTCATTAGACGGGTTAATAAAAACAAGTCGATAACTGGCTTTGAGGTGGCCGATAAAACCTATAAGACGGCCGCGTACGCGGATGATCTACTGTTTTTCCTAACTAAACCTCATACAACAATCCCAAATCTAATTAAAGAATTCGCACTTTTTGGTTACATGTCTAACCTTAAAATTAACTACTGCAAGTCCGAAGCTATGAACATTACACTGACGGAGGACACCCTCAATAAAACAAAAGAAAACTGTCCATTCCGCTGGGTTACTTCAGCCCTCAAATATTTAGGGGTTAAATTAACACCACACCTGAAAGCTACTTATGACCAAAATTTCCCCCAAATGCTACAAAAGATCACGACTGACCTACAGAAATGGAACTCCAGGTATTTTTCGTGGTTTGGTAGGGCCGCCATACTTAAAATGACGATCCTGCCATGACTACTGTATTTGTTAAGAGCACTCCCTATCAGAATCCTGCGGAACTTCTTTAAAAACCTTCAATCCCTCCTGTTACGATTCCTTTGGAACCACAAAAGGCCCAGAATTAAGTTTGATCACTTAACTAGGCCCAAGGACTTGGGTGGAATGGGACTCCCACATTTTCAGAATTATTACAGGGCAGCCAATCTCACCAGGCCCGGATTTACTCCCTTTGCCGCCCCAAGGCCGGGTCCTTCAATGCCCCCCCCCCCCCACACACACACACATACACACACACACCACATCCTTTATCGATGACTTCTACAATAGATCAATTAAAAACATATCTCTACATACGAGAACACTGAAAATAACTGGCTTTAATTGTACAGACTAAAAATACTTCAGGGTAAGCGCGTGAGGGGTAAGGATTTTTCGCAGGCAAATTTTCAAGGCAATGGCTGGTGTTAGTGCTTCAATCATCCCTGGCACCATGGTTGTTATGGTGTCAGGATGATTGAAACACATTATTTCTATCATTACATTGTAATATAAACTGAAATAGTTCAACTCACCATAATGCAGAATCATTGGGAGCCCTGAGCGTGTCACTTGCCACCATCTCTTGCCACTTGCCACTATGCCTGCCACCAGATGGGGATGTCACTTGCTACGCTGCCTGCCACCAGATGGGGATATCACTTGCCACGTTGCCTGCCACCAGATGGGGATGTCACTTGCCACGCTGCCTGCCACCAGATGGGGATGTCACTTGCCACGCTGCCTGCCACCAGGTGGGGATGTCACTTGCAACGCTGCCTGCCACCAGATGGGGATGTCACTTGCCACGCTGCCTGCCACCAGATGGGGATGTCCCTTGCCACGCTGCCTGCCACCAGATGGGGATGTCCCTTGCCACGCTGCCTGCCACCAGATGGGGATGTCACTTGCCACGCTGCCTGCCACCAGATGGGGATGTCACTTGCTACGCTGCCTGCCACCAGATGGGGATGTCACTTGCCACGCTGCCTGCCACCAGATGGGGATGTCACTTGCTACGCTGCCTGCCACCAGATGGGGATGTCACTTGCCACGCTGCCTGCCACCAGATGTGGATGTCCCTTGCCACGCTGCCTGCCACTAGATGAGGATGTCACTTGCCACGCTGCCTGCCACCAGATGGGGATGTCACTTGCCACGCTGCCTGCCACCAGATGGAGATGTCACTTGCTACGCTGCCTGCCACCAGATGGGGATGTCCCTTGCCATGCTGCCTGCCACCAGATGGAGATGTCACTTGCCACGCTGCCTGCCACCAGATTGGGATGTCACTTGCCACCATGCCTGCCACCAGATGGGGATGTCACTTGCCACGCTGCCTGCCACCAGATGGGGATGTCACTTGCCACGCTGCCTGCCACCAGATGGGGATGTCACTTGCCACCATGCCTGCCACCAGATGGGGATGTCACTTGCCACCATGCCTGCCACCAGATGAGGATGTCACTTGCCACCATGCCTGCCACCAGATGGGGATGTCACTTGCCACCAGATGGGGATGTCACTTGCCACCAGATGGGGATGTCCCTTGCCATGCTGCCTGCCATCAGAAGGAGGAGGGCGGAACAGCGGTGAGGGCAATGAGAGATGTCATCTTTCTCCCCCGCCGCCGCACCGCTGACATTACTTGCTACTCTCAATTTTTTCAAAAATGGCGCCGGGCGGTGCAATTACGCTACTGCGCATGCGCCGCCCGGCCGAGCGCTTACGAGCTTTCCCGAGCTCGGCCGGCTTCGGAACAGCGCATGCACAGTTGCGTGGTCGGCTCGCGGCCATCTTTTCTATGGGCACTGGTGCCCTTAATACAGGGCCGATCCTAGCGTCACCGGCGCCTGGGTGCAGAAATATTTTTGGCGCCCCCATATGGGCGTGGTCATCTTACCAACTCCTCCCCTTTACAAATGTTTCTATGGCAACGACTCAAACACAGAGATGCTCCCCTAAGAAGTCTTTGTTACCCTGGGATCCTCCTGTGATCTTTTAATAAAGAAAACACAGGAAGAGCGTACACTAATGAGACCTGGAGGGGGATCTCTCTGATGCACACAGAGAGGGCTTCTGTTAGAGAGTCTGTTAGAAAGAGCCCCCAGACATAGTACAGGAGATGATCAGAGACTGCAGACATAGTACAGGAGATGATCAGAGACTGCAGATATAATACAGGAGATGTTCAGAGACTGCAGACATAGTACAGGAGATGATCAGAGACTGCAGATATAATACAGGAGATGGTCAGAGACTGCAGACATAATACAGGAGATGGTCAGAGACTGCAGACAAAGTACAGGAAATGATCAGAGACTGCAGACAGGATATAAGAGATGATCAGAGACTGCAGACATGGTACAGGAGATGGTCAGAGACTGCAGACATAATACAGGAGATGATCAGAGACTGGGGACATAGTACAGGAGATGATCAGAGACTGCAGACATAGTACAGGAGATGATCAGAGACTGCAGACATAGTACAGGAGATGATCAGAGACTGCAGACATAGTACAGGAGATGATCAGAGACTGCAGACATAGTACAGGAGATGATCAGAGACTGCAGACAGGATATAAGAGATGATCAGAGACTGCAGACATAATACAGGAGATGATCAGAGACTGCAGACATAGTACAGGAGATGATCAGAGACTGCAGACAGGATATAAGAGATGATCAGAGACTGCAGACATAATACAGGAGATGATCAGAGACTGCAGACATAGTACAGGAGATGATCAGAGACTGCAGACATAGTACAGGAGATGGTCAGAGACCGCAGACATAATACAGGAGATGATCAGAGACTGCAGACATAATACAGGAGATGATCAGAGACTGCAGACATAGTACAGGAGATGATCAGAGACTGCAGACATAGTACAGGAGATGATCAGAGACTGCAGACATAATACAGGAGATGATCAGAGACTGCAGACATAATACAGGAGATGATCAGAGACTGCAGACATAATACAGGAGATGATCAGAGACTGCAGACATAGTACAGGAGATGATCAGAGACTGCAAACATAGTACAGGAGATGATCAGAGACTGCAGACATAATACAGGAGATGATCAGAGACTGCAGACATAGTACAGGAGATGATCAGAGACTGCAGACATACTACAGGAGATGATCAGAGACTGCAGACATACTACAGGAGATGATCAGCGACTGCAGACATACTACAGGAGATGATCAGAGACTGCAGACAGGATATAAGAGATGATCAGAGACTGCAGACATAGTACAGGAGATGGTCAGAGACTGCAGACATAATACAGGAGATGATCAGAGACTGCAGACATAGTACAGGAGATGATCAGAGACTGCAGACATAGTACAGGAGATGATCAGAGACTGCAGACATAGTACAGGAGATGATCAGAGACTGCAGACATAGTACAGGAGATGATCAGAGACTGCAGACAGGATATAAGAGATGATCAGAGACTGCAGACATAATACAGGAGATGATCAGAGACTGCAGACATAGTACAGGAGATGATCAGAGACTGCAGACAGGATATAAGAGATGATCAGAGACTGCAGACATAATACAGGAGATGATCAGAGACTGCAGACATAGTACAGGAGATGATCAGAGACTGCAGACATAGTACAGGAGATGGTCAGAGACCGCAGACATAATACAGGAGATGATCAGAGACTGCAGACATAATACAGGAGATGATCAGAGACTGCAGACATAGTACAGGAGATGATCAGAGACTGCAGACATAGTACAGGAGATGATCAGAGACTGCAGACATAATACAGGAGATGATCAGAGACTGCAGACATAATACAGGAGATGATCAGAGACTGCAGACATAATACAGGAGATGATCAGAGACTGCAGACATAGTACAGGAGATGATCAGAGACTGCAAACATAGTACAGGAGATGATCAGAGACTGCAGACATAATACAGGAGATGATCAGAGACTGCAGACATAGTACAGGAGATGATCAGAGACTGCAGACATACTACAGGAGATGATCAGAGACTGCAGACATACTACAGGAGATGATCAGCGACTGCAGACATACTACAGGAGATGATCAGAGACTGCAGACAGGATATAAGAGATGATCAGAGACTGCAGACATAGTACAGGAGATGGTCAGAGACTGCAGACATAATACAGGAGATGATCAGAGACTGCAGACATAGTACAGGAGATGATCAGAGACTGCAGACATAGTACAGGAGATGATCAGAGACTGCAGACATAGTACATGAGATGATCAGAGACTGCAGACATAGTATAGGAGATGATCAGAGACCGCAGACATAGTACAGGAGATGATTAGAGACTGCAGACATAGTACCTGAGATGATCAGAGACTGCAGACATAGTACAGGAGATGATCAGAGACTGCAGACATAATACAGGAGATGATCAGAGACTGCAGACATAGTACAGGAGATGATCAGAGACTGCAGACATAATACAGGAGATGATCAGAGACTGCAGACATAATACAGGAGATGATCAGAGACTGCAGACATAGTACAGGAGATGATCAGAGACTGCAGACATATTACAGGAGATGGTCAGAGACTGCAGACATAGTACAGTAGATGATCAGAGACTGCAGACATAGTACAGGAGATGATCAGAGACTGCAGACATAGTACAGGAGATGGTCAGAGACTGCAGACAGGATATAAGAGATGATCAGAGACTGCAGACATAGTACAGGAGATGATCAGAGACTGCAGACATAGTACAGGAGATGATCAGAGACTGTAGACATAGTACAGGAGATGGTCAGAGACTGCAGACATAGTACAGGAGATGGTCAGAGACTGCAGACATAGTACAGGAGATGATCAGAGACTGCAGACATAGTACAGGAGATGATCAGAGACTGCAGACATAGTACAGGAGATGATCAGAGACTGCAGACATAGTACAGGAGATGATCAGAGACTGCAGACATAGTACAGGAGATGGTCAGAGACTGCAGACAGGATATAAGAGATGATCAGAGACTGCAGACATAGTACAGGAGATGATCAGAGACTGCAGACATAATACAGGAGATGATCAGAGACTGCAGACATAATACAGGAGATGATCAGAGACTGCAGACATAATACAGGAGATGATCAGAGACTGCAGACATAGTACAGGAGATGATCAGAGACTGCAAACATAGTACAGGAGATGATCAGAGACTGCAGACATAATACAGGAGATGATCAGAGACTGCAGACATAGTACAGGAGATGATCAGAGACTGCAGACATACTACAGGAGATGATCAGAGACTGCAGACATACTACAGGAGATGATCAGCGACTGCAGACATACTACAGGAGATGATCAGAGACTGCAGACAGGATATAAGAGATGATCAGAGACTGCAGACACAGTACAGGAGATGATCAGAGACTGCAGACATAGTACAGGAGATGATCAGAGACTGCAAACATAATACAGGAGATGATCAGAGACTGCAGACATAATACAGGAGATGATCAGAGACTGCAGACATATTACAGGAGATGGTCAGAGACTGCAGACATAGTACAGGAGATGATCAGAGACTGCAGACATAGTACAGGAGATGATCAGAGACTGCAGACATAGTACAGGAGATGATCAGAGACTGCAGACATAATACAGGTGATGGTCAGAGACTGCAGACATAGTACAGGTGATGGTCAGAGACTGCATTTCCTATGGACGTTAGTAAATAATGGCCAATCGACCCTCTCACCTGACCCAGCGATACAGCAACGGTTCCTCTGATCAGGAGTCAGCTCACTCTGAATTGCCCGTGGTGACTCCGCTGGATAGCACCCAGATCTGTATTCTGACAATGACTCCATTCCTTTCTCCACCAGGGATGGTGCTAGGCTGTGTGGCTTTCTCTCTGGTGGCGCAGGGCAGCGGGGTTCTCTCTCTGATGGGGTTCCCTCAGCAATGTCCTCTCCCTCTGGAGTCCTGGGTGTACTTCCCTGAAAGCTTTCCCGGACTCCTGGCTCTCTCTCTCCCATTCAGCTGAGCATGCTGTGTGAGCTCCAGTTTCCGTGTTACAGTGGGGCTGCCAGTCCTCGGGACTACATGTCCCACAATCCTCTTCTCTGCTCCTTTTTCTATTCTGTTTCTTCCCTGGGCATATGAAGGCGGGAGAAGATACATAGTGGGCAGCTGTGCTGGCAAGCGCTGCTCACTAGTACAGCAGCGTGCGCGAGAGGGAGGGGGGAGAGGGGGGAAAGAAGAGCCCGCAGCTGCATTGGCATCACTAGGGTTGGGGTCACTCCCCCTTCCACCAACTATAGTCGCCCCTCAGTACAGACCCCCTCCACTAAGTATAGACCCCCTCCATCAGTGAAGAACCCGCACTAAGTATAAACCCCTCCCTCAGTACAGACCTTCCTCAGTACAGACCCCCCCAGGAAACCCCCCCTCCATTAGTACAGACCCCCCCAGGACAGACCCCCCTGCATTAGTACAGACCCCCCCAGGACAGACCCCCCTCCATTAGTACAGACCCCCCGGGACAGACCCCACCTCCATTAGTACAGACCCCCCTCCATTAGTACAGACCCCCCAGGACAGACCCCTCCTTCATTAGTACAGACCCCCCTCTATTAGTACAGACCCCCCTCTATTAGTACAGACCCCCCAGGACAGACCCCCCAGGACAGACCCCCCCTCAATTAGTACAGACCCCCCAGGACAGACCCCCCTCCATTAGTACAGACCCCCCTCCATTAGTACAGACCCCCCATTAGTACAGACCCCCCAAGACAGACCCCCCTCAATTAGTATAGACCCCCCAGGACAGACCCCCCTCCATTAGTACAGACCCCCCAGGACAGACCCCGCCTCCATTACTACAGACCCCCCAGGACAGACCCCCCTCCATTAGTATAGACCCCCCCAGGACAGACCCCCCTCCATTAGTATAGACCCCCCCAGGACAGACACCCCTCCATTAGTACAGACCCCCCCTCCATTAGTACAGACCCCCCAGGACAGACCCTCCCTCCATTACTACAGACCCCCCAGGACAGACCCCCTCTCCATTACTACAGACCCCCCAGGACAGACCCCCTCTCCATTACTACAGACCCCCCAGGACAGACCCCCCTCCATTACTACAGACCCCCCAGGACAGACCCCCCTCCATTACTACAGACCCCCCAGGACAGACCCCCCCTCCATTACTACAGACCCCCAGGACAGACCCCCCCTCCATTACTACAGACCCCCCAGGACAGACCCTCTCTCCATTACTACAGACCCCCCAGGACAAGACCCCCCCTCCATTACTACAGACCCCCCAGGACAGACCCTCCCTCCATTACTACAGACCCCCCAGGACAGACCCCCCTCCATTACTACAGACCCCCCAGGACAGACCCCCCCTCCATTACTACAGACCCCCCAGGACAGACCCCCCCTCCATTACTACAGACCCCCCCAGGACAGACCCCCCCTCCATTACTACAGACCCCCCAGGACAGACCCTCCCTCCATTACTACAGACCTCCCAGGACAGACCCCCCTCCATTACTACAGACCCCCCAGGACAGACCCTCCCTCCATTACTACAGACCCCCCAGGACAGACCCCCCCTCCATTACTACAGACCCCCCAGGACAGACCCCCCCTCCATTACTACAGACCCCCCAGGACAGACCCTCCCTCCATTAGTACAGACCCCCCTCTATTAGTAATGACCCCCCAGGGCAGACCCCCCTTCTCCATTAGTACAGACCCCCCCCTCCATTAGGGTACAGTACATAAAAACACCCGGGCGGCAGCTGGAGAGGAGAGGACAGTGTGCAGCCACGCCGCCCGGGTGGAGAACAGAAGTGTACACAGCAGGCAGCAGGAGTGAGAGACACAGAGAGGAGGAGAATGTGTCAGCACGGACCGCTCCTCCCCCCCTCCCCCCGCGCGCGACATCACTCACGGCTGGTCTCTCTCCACACAGAGACCAGCCGCTCTGCCTCCCTTCTCATCTCCGGCTTGAGCAGTTAATACAGCGGCGCCTTTCTTCTTAGAACACTGGCAGAGAGGCGCCGCTGTACACAAACAAGAGGAGGAGGAGGAGGGAGGGGAGCACTCTGGCGCTTCAGCGCCCCCACCTCTCTGGCGCTTGGGTGCACTGCACCCCGTGCACCCCGTCTAGGACCGGCCCTGCCTTAATAGACTGTAATCGGCAGCACGAAAGGGGAGGCGGCCGCGAAGTTGCTGCAGGAGCGGCGCCGCCCCTACACCACTGCTGCCCCGAGGCCTGGCCTCGGTGGCCTTGTGGCTAATCCGGCCCTGCATCTCACGAGAGTAATTGACTGGCACTGCCACGGTGCATCCAAAGATTGGGTCGCCCTGGAAGAGTAATTGAACCATAAGTCCTTACAATACGCTCCGTGGATAGCCTGGAAGTGCCAACCTCCAGCAACAAAAAAATCACCCATTAACAGGCACCACGTTGAGCGTATTCCAGACTGTGACAATTAAGACTGATCTGACATCACCTCTAAGTCTATTGACCCCACTGCTCAACAACCCGGGTTTTACTCCGGGACTGGACGGTGGGGATATGCGACCCACTGACATAAAGAAACAGATCACTGGGGGGGATTGCTTCAGTAACAACAGAATTAAAAGCTACACTGAGCTGAAAGAAGATAGTAATCTGCCACTACTTCCTGTATGGGCCTACTTTCAGATCCGTAGCTATGTCACAAGCAAAACTAACAGGCCCCTTTTTCAAAGACCAATGATGGATCTAGAATCAATATGTCACAAAGGGGACATTGTTAGTAAGGCAACTTCAACCACATGCAACTGGCTACAGTATTCTAAAACGTCCTCAGACGATAAGTTTAGGAAAGACTGGTCCAGGGCATTACAAAGAGACATTACAGACAACCAATGGTCCACAGCTTGTATCCTCTCCCATAAATGCTCTATCAGCACAAAAACTCAAGAGACAGCTTATAAACTCTTGACACAGTGGTACGCTACTCCACACAAACTTAATACATGGTTCCCAGAGGTGTCAGAAAAATGTTGGAGATGCAGAGAGAAGACTGGTACGCTCATCCACATTTGGTGGCAATGCAGGGCACTAGACACTTTCTGGAACACGGTGAGAGAAACCATACGGCGGATCACGGAGACGAGAATTAAGCTAGATGCGGCTTGCTGCTTACTCCACATTTCTAATTTTCCATATAAAAGATATAAAAACTCTCTAACAAAGCACTTACTGAACGCCGCCAAAGCCTTAATACCGCTGCACTGGAAAAGCACGCAAGCTCCCTTGATACGAGACTGGCTTCAGAAAGTTTCCGAGATCTGCCAGATGGAAGATGCTGTGGCACAAGCCTCAGACAACATTGATAGATACAACACCACATGGTCCCCGTGGATACACTTCAAGGTTTCAACAGATTATGACCGCCTGAGGAACGGTTGAGACCTTTTAGAAGTTTGCCTAAGCCCACACTGACAACGCACGACGACCAGGGAGAGAGAGTCTTTGTCGACTCCTGGTAATTTGTCCTACCCCTTTCTTCTGTTTTCCAGTTCATCTCTTCTACTCTATTACTCTAAATCTTTACTTATATGCACAGTCAAGGTTGAGAGAGCAGGTGTACTCGTTGTTATGTAGACTAAAGCAACTCAGATAACCAGCTGGCGAGTGAAAGATAGACCCTCATCAGGACCCAGTATACTGTTAAAATTACGCCAATGAGGAATATCACTGTTCTATGCAAGTTATAGGTTATTGATAAATGTAGCAAAACTTAGCTTTACTGTTGTGTATGACAACTTGTGCTTCTGTAACACAATGTTTCTGAAATATGGCTTTGATTGTGAACACATTTAAAACTTTAATAAACCTTTTGATGGAAAAAAAAAAAAAATGTACACCCTTAGAAACCCTGAAGGTGGTGTTTGGTTTTTGGGGTCCCGTATGCGGCTAGGCTCCCAAAAAGTCTCACATGTGGTATCCCTGCACTCAGGAGAAGCAACAGAATGTATTTTGGGGTGTAATTTTACATGTTCCCATGGCATGTTTGAGCAATATATCATTTAGTGACAATTTTGTGCAAAAAAAAAAAAAAAAAATGTCTTTTTCCCGCAACTTGTGTCACAATATAAAATATTCCATGGACTCGACATGTCTCTCAGCAAATAGCTTGGGGTGTCTACTTTCCAAAATAGGGTCATTTGGGGGAGTTTTGAACTGACCTGGCATTTTATGCACAACATTTATAAGCTTATTTTTTTTTTGTTTAGTATATTTTTATTGAAGAAAGATATACCATATGTACAAATATAACGCAATGTACTTAACACTTCTAGCTTTTCAGCAACATAAGATATAGTACTCATTGAATCCAACAATTAGAAAATTGTAGTTGGTACATCCAGGAATAGACATATAATCAACAAAACAGCTGATTGGAAAAAGGATGTTAACTAAGTGAGCACCATAATCTAAATATAATTAAATAGAAAGTATTGCTTTATTTTAATAAAGGTAAACATCTGGAAAAAGTAATGTTAGAGAAAGAAAGGATAGAGAAGAAAGAATTGAAGATGGGAGGGGAAGAGGGTAGGAAGTTGCTGGTATGCTAGACCAAGTATTGAGCAGAGGGGAGGATTAACCTAAGTAAGTGCTGAATGGCTACTCTAGAGTATTATGTTTAAGGGGTTAGAGCAAGAGATTTGTATATGTGGTGGTAGACTGAAATGTTTTCCAAGGTTCCCAGATTAAATTGTGTTTCTGGGAAGTCCCCCTAATGTTGTGGGTGATGCTCTCCATGAGGTGTACATCGTCAACCGATTGTAGCCAGGCTTTCATAGAAGGAACAGCTGGTTGGCCCCACAAAGTGGGAATTAAGGCCTTGGCGGCATTCAATAGGTGAGGAATGATTGAGCGTTTATACGACTTTATGGGAGTTTTTGTGACATGAAAAAGGATAGCCCATGGGTCATTTGGTATATGAACATCAGCGATCTGAGCAATCAGATTATGAATATCATCCCAATACGGTCTGATCAGTGGGCAAAACCACCATATGTGTGCATGAGTAGCTTTGTTCCCACAGTTCCTCCAGCACAATGGGAAACTGGCGGGGAACATTTGGTGTAAACGAGCTGGGGTGTAATGCCATCTAGTGAGCAATTTATAGTTGACTTCTGACATTCTTGAGGCTAAGGACGAGGTATGGGCTAATAGTAGAATCCTATTTTTTTGGTTGTCAGTCAGGGAGAGATCAAGATCAGTTTCCCATTTAGTCAAATAAGGGGGGGGGTCAGGGTTTTGAAGAGTAATAAGGGCTTTGTAGAATAAAGAGATGCTATGTAAAGGGGGGTCTTTTGGATAAAATATTACTTCTATATCGTTTAGGTCACTGACGCCCCTAAGTGGAGTAGGAAGAGAGCTTAAGAAATGTTGTATTTGGTGGTATCTCCACCTATCTAGGAACGTGGCGGGTTTAGGAGTGAGGATCGCAGATAGGGGTTTAAGTACATTGCCATTTAGAATGTGATGCAATAGGAGGGGTTCTTCTGCCCTCCAGGATTTAAAACCTGGGTCCAGAAGGCCTGGCAGAAATTATGTGTGATTGAGGAGAGGTAGTAAAGGTGAGTCATAGTCATCCAGGAATATTTTTTATGTAGTGCGTCCCATACGTCCAAAGAGGAGATGGTAAGGGCCGAAGTGGAACGGGCAAGGTTCCTGTGGGAGCGTGGTATCCAGGGAGCCATTGAAAGGTCTACACCGCTTAGGGAATACTCAATCTGTACCCATAGCTTTGAGTTAAGGGCATATTTCCATTCAGCAAGTCTGGTCAATACAGTTGCCTGATAATATGCTTTAAAATTAGGAAGTGCCAGGCCACCTGAGCATTTAGAACAAAACAATATCTCCCTGGATATTCTAGGATGTCTGTCCTTCCAAATAAAGCGGGAAATCATGGACTGTAAAATAGTGAAAAATCCCACAGGGACACCTAGTGGTAGCATTTGAAAGAGGAAGAGGATGCGAGGTAATATGTTAATTTTAATTATATTAACCTTCCCCAACCAGGTATGGGATAAGTTAGACCAATTTCGTAGGTCTGTTCTGACTTTGTTTAGCATGGGAATGTAATTGCATCGAAAAAGGGATTGAAGATTAGATGTAAGATAAACACCTAGGTATTTCATGCAATTTGATTCCCATCTAAAAGGAAAAAGGGTTTTAAGGGAAAGAGTCTCGGACTTAGGAATGTTAATGTTTAAAATTTCGGATTTAGACAAATTTATTTTGAAATTAGATATTGATTGAAACGTAGTAAATGCATACATCAAATTCGGAATCGAGATTCGAGGTTGTTGGATAAAAAATAGTACATCGTCTGCGTATGCCGCGTATTTGTGGGATCTGTTGCTTATTTGTATGCCTTTGATATTGGCATTGTTCCTGATTGTGGCGAGGAAGGGTTCTAAAGTGATAGCAAAAAGGAGAGGGGAGAGGGGACATCCCTGCCTGGTTCCATTATGTAGGACAAAGGGATCACTTAGCGTTCCGTTAATCCTAACTTGAGCAGAAGGGTTAGAGTAAAGGGAGGAAATACGGTAGAACATTTTTGGACCCATACCAAAGTGGCGTAAGGTCAACTTAAGGTACTCCCAGTCCACCCTATCAAAAGCTTTTTCTGCATCAGTGGAGAGGAGCAGGGTGGGCTGGGAGTGCCGCCGAACATACTGAATTAGGGATATTGCCCGAAGGGAATTATCTTTTGCTTCTCTAGTGGGTATGAAACCTGTTTGATCCGCTGATATCCAATTTGGTATAAGGGGAAGTAATCGGTTTGCCATTACTTTTGCGAATAACTTAATGTCAACGTTTATTAATGATATTGGTCTAAAACTATTACAAAGGGTAGGGTCTTTGTCTGGTTTGGGAAAAAAAAATGTCTTTTTCCCGCAACTTGTGTCACAATATAAAATATTCCATGGACTCGACATGTCTCTCAGCAAATAGCTTGGGGTGTCTACTTTCCAAAATAGGGTCATTTGGGGGGGTTTTGAACTGACCTGGCATTTTATGCACAACATTTATAAGCTTATTTTACACATCACGCACTCTTCTAACCACTTGAAGACAGAGCCTTTTCTGACACTATTTGTTTACATGAAAAAATAAAATTTTTTTGCAAGAAAATTACTTTGAACCCCCAAACATTATATATTTTTTTAAAGCAAATGCCCTACAGATTAAAATGGTGGGTGTTTCACTTTTTTTTTTCCACACAGTATTTGCGCAGCGATTTTTCAAATGCATTTTTTGGGGAAAAAACACACTTTTTAACATTTTAATGCACTAAAACATACCAAATGTTTGATTAAATAAAAAATGGGATTTTTAAATACAGCTTACCTGTAAAATCCTTTTCTTGAGAGTACATCACGGGACACAGAGTATTCATTACATAGTGGGTTAGATAGGCACCATTGGTGATTGGACACTGGTTAACCTCAATTAAGAAGAATTCCTCCCTTATATAACCCCTCCCATACGGGGAGGACCTCAGTTTTGTAGCAAAGCAATATCCACCTGATAGAATCTGGTGAATGTATGGACTGAGGACCAAGTCGCAGCCTTACAGATCTGAGCCATGGAGGCCTGGTGATGCACTGCCCAAGAAGCACTAACAGCCCCAGTTGAGTGCGCTTTCACATGAAAAGGAGGAGTCTTCCTCTTTATATCATAAGCCTGAAAAATAACCTGTCTAATCCATCTAGAAAGAGTGGATTTTGACGCTGCTTGGCCTTTCTTATGGCCATCCGGCAGAATAAACAAACAATTAGTTTTCTGAGTGGTCGCCTGCAGATAGACACTGGCTGCTCTAACCACATCAAGAGTGTGCAAAGATTCTTCCTCCGCGGACTGCGGATCTGGAAAAAAGGATGGTAGGATTACATCTTGATTCAAATGGAATCCTGAAACCACCTTAGGTAAGAAGGAACGATTAGGACGCATAACAATCCTGTCCTTGTGAATAATTAAATATGGCTCTTTACAAGAAAAAGCTACCAATTCTGATACTCTCCTAGCAGAGGATATGGCTATCAAGAAGACTAGGTGCAGTGGCTCAAAGGGTTGTCCCTGTAAAGCCGACAACACCAAATTCAAATCCCATGGGCATACTGGAGGTTTGACTGGCGGATTCAACCGCAGTGCCCCCTGAATAAAGGCCCGGACAAGGGAATGTGAAGCAATTGGCTTCTGACCAGAGTGGAAAGGACTGACTCCGAGAGCCCACGGTCTTTTAAAATGTGGGTCTCAGCAGCCAAGCTGTCAAATTTAGACTTCGAAAAGCAGGGTGGCAAATCGGACCCTGTGTGAGCAGATCTGGCCGGAATGGGAGGACCCAAGGCCTGCCCACTGCCATCTTTACGATCTCTGCATACCAAGGTCGTATGGGCCAAGCCGGGGCTACTAAAAGGACCAACTTTGCTTCCCTTATGACCCTGCCCAGGAACCGCGGAAGAAGTGGGTTCGGAGGGAAGGCATACATTAGATTGTACTGATCTCATGAGATTGCCAGAGCATCTGACCCCTGAGCAAGTACATCCCTTGTTCTGGACACAAATTCGTCCAGCTTCCTGTTGAATCTGGATGCAAATAGATCCACATCTGGTGTTCCCCACCTTTGACATATGATTTGGAATATGTAGGGACCATTCTCCTGGGCATAATTGCCGGCAGCTTAAAAAATCCGCTTGCCAATTTACTACTCCTGGGATGAATACCGCAGACAAGCAGGGAACATGGCTTTCTGCCCATGCAAGAATGCGATTCACCTCCCTTTGTGCATCCAGACTTCTGGTGCCTCCTTGGTGATTGATGTAAGCCACAGCCGTGGCATTGTCTGATTGTATCCAAATAGGATGACCCTGTAGCCCGTAAGACCAGTCCATGAGGGCCAAGTAAATTGCCCGAATTTCTAGAATATTTATGGGCAAGCGTCTCTCGGTTGCAGACCATCTTCCCTGCGTGCACGTTTCTTCCAGAACTGTTTCCCAGCCTGTCAGACTGGCATCTGTGTTTATGATCTTCCATTGTAGTGGAAGAAAGGCTTTGCCTTTCAAAAGATTTTTGGTTCGCAACCACCAATTGAGGCTTTTGCGTATCCCTGGGGATAGGCACATTGGAAGATCCAAGGCATGAGTCTTTTTGTTCCAAGCTGTGAGAATGCTTCTCTGCAGGGGCCTTGAGTGAAACTGGGCAAATGGAACAGCCTCGAAAGTGGCAACCATCTTTCCTAACAGTCTCATACATAGCCGAATGGATGGACTCTTTTTGCTTAATACGAAGCGGACTAGAGCTCTTACGGCCTTGACCTTTAGCTCTGGTAGAAACACCCTGCCTTGAGCGGTGTCTATGATCATGCCTAGATACTCCCACCTTGTTAAAGGTTGCAAAGAAGACTTTTCTAGGTTGATTATGCAGCCTAGTCTTTCCAAATGTCTTACTGTCTTGAAAACAGTGCGGTTCAGGTGTGCCACCGATTGCTCTATGAGTAGCAAATCGTCTAGATAAGCTACCACAGTTATGTCCTGAGCTCTTAGATTTGCTAAGAGAGGGTCTAGAATTTTTGTAAAAATTTGAGGAGCTGTAGCGAGACCGAAAGGAAGGGCCACAAACTGGAAATGGTGCTGGTCTACCGCGAACCTTAGATATCTTTGGTGAGCGGGAAAAATCGGCACATGAAGATATGTATCCTTTATATCTATTGATGCCATAAATTCTCCCCCCTGCAGGGTGGAGACCACCGAACGAATTCACTGCATTTGGAAGGATCAAGTGTGTAGAAACTGATTCAGATCCTTTAGATCTAGGATGGGTCTGACATCTCCATTTGTCTTTGGAACGGTGAAGAGATTAGAGTAAAACCCTGAACCCTAATCTTTTGGGTTCATTTCTACTATCACTCCCTGGGATAGTAAGCGATCTAAGGCCAGTAGGGGTTATCGCTTTACTGGGTCTTTGAGAACTCTTGACCTTAGGAAACGAGCTGGTGGAAGCTCTAGGAACTCTATTTTGTAACCTAGAGATACTGAAGAGACCACCCACTTGTCTTGAACCTCTTCCCGCCAGGCTCCTGAAAACTGTAAGAGCCTTCCCCCCACTCAGCTGAGTGGGGGCGCCCCTTCACAGCAATGTTTTGGGGCTCTGCTTGACAGACTTTCGTCCCCAAGCCTTTTTCTGCCCTTGGGTGTGACCCTGGGCCATTCCTCTGAAAGTAGATTGGGAAGGCCGTCGCCACTGCTTAGAGCCTGATGTTCCAGGGGAAAGGGAAAGAGACCGTTTGAATGGTGGACGTTTATGCCTCTTAACTCGTAGGAGTGTAGATTTACCACCTATAATTTTTTGGATAAAATTATCTAGGTCATCCACAAATAGGCGTTCCCCTTTGAATGGGAAGCCAGCTAAATATCTTTTGCATGAAAGCTCTGCTGCCCAACTTTTAAGCCAAAGGGACCTGCGCATGAGTACCAACAGGAGAGACAAACAAGATGCTTGCTGGGCAGAATCCAGAATGGCATCAATCATAAAACACAGCACCTGTGGAAGGTCTGCATAGTTCTCCACTTCCTCACTGGGAAGGGGGCCAAGCATCTGCTTAACCTGTTCCTTGAGGATTTGACACAAACCCACAGTTGTGACTGTAGGTTGGACTACAGTGCCAGCCATGGAGAAGGAGGCTTTTAATAAAGTTTCCAGCTTTTTATCAGTTGGATCTTTAAACACCTGAGCATTGTCAAAGGGACAGGTCAGGTTTTTATTCACACAAGAGACAGCCGCATCCACAGATGGGACCTCCCACTTCTTGGTGAAGCTTTCCTCCAGAGGATAAAACATAGAAAACCTTTTAGGAGGAGTAAACAGTTTATTGGGATGTCCCCAGTCCTCATACAACAATTTATCCATTAAAGGATGAATTGGAAAGGAAAACACAGTCTGTGGGATCTTTCTGACTCCCAGGGAAGAAACAGAGGATGTAGCGGCCTCAGCAGAGGGCATTTTAAATGTGGAACGCACTAGTTCAGTATAATACTGGACCTGCTTCTTGAGTGCCTGAGAGGAAGAAGCTCTCTCCTCTTCCTCTGAATCCTCAGACCGCTCTTGATCCCTATCTCTGGATAGGGATCTCTCCTCATTGTCAGAAGATTCATCTGAAAGAGAAAGTGCAGCAGAGGGAGGATCTACCCCTTTTTCTGCTATTTTTTAAGGAAGCTGAAATAAAATTCATAATTCTTCCCTCAAAACCCTCCAATGTAGCCCTAAGGGAATCCTCTGTGACATATGCTGGTGCTGTAACATTAGGAGAGACTGAAAAACCTGACAGGGACACTGACTCGTCCTGTGAGGCTGGCTCCAATCTTGCAGGGGGGGATGGTAATCTGCAGGCATCTTTAGGACCCCTAGACACAGGCGGTGACTTTCTTGCACCTTTGTTACCTCCCCCCGAGACCCTCTTACGAGGAGACATAGTCCCAAGCTACAAAGCAGAGGTACTAGTACATATGCAATCACTGTTGTGCTAAAAGTCTCACAATATACATATATGCTTAATACTGCACAACCTGATGCCGAGTAGGTGTCTTAGGTTAGCCTGGATCTGACCACTTTAAGATGCTCACTGCCCAAACTCTGTGTCCATCTGTTTACAGAGCTCTGAACGCTCTGGGCTTTTAAATTAGCCACCTGGCGTCTGCACACCTGCAGTGGAGGAAGGGAATGATTGGACACCAGTTTCAGTGAGTGTGTCTGAAAAGCACATAAGTTTTCTCTTTACTCCCTCTAGTGGTGGAAATCAGGTAAGACATGAACTACTCAATGAAGAAAATCCACTTGTAATATAAATATATATAGGATTAACTTCTCTTACCTCTCCCCGCCGCAGGAACTGCTGAGAACAGACAGTTTCCAACCTTCACCCATCACGGCGGGTAGCGTTGTGCCAACCTTCAGGGTTTTTTGGGTTCCTACTCAGAGAAACCTCTTTACCTGGACCTGTAAAAGACTCTGCCAAAAACTTTCATGCCACTGTTTTAATAGTACACCAAGCCTGTTTTCTCAGAGCCCAGTCCTCCAAGAGAGACTTACAGGCAAAACATCGCTTCTTCGGATGATGAGGCCCGGGTACCATACCATCTTGGGAGTCAAAATATCGGCCCGAGATATGGATCCGGTCAGCATAGCCCTTTAAGCCCCCACAGGGACCAAACTGGAGCTTTCTTCACAGCACATGTTTTACGTGACCAACCACCTTAGACACTGGTGAAAAAACTGAGGTCCTCCCCGTATGGGAGGGGTTATATAGGGGAGGAATTCTCCTTAATTGGGGTTAACCAGTGTCCAATCACCGATGGTGCCTATCTAACCCACTATGTAATGAATACTCTGTGTCCCGTGATGTATGATCAAGAAAAGATGATCTTAGGCCGAGTACATGGATACCAAACATGACATACTTTAAAATTGAGCACAAACGTGCAGTGGCAACAAACCCCATACATTTTTAAAAGCCTTTAAAAGCCTTTAAAAGCCTTTACAGGCTACCACTTTAGATTTACAGAGGAGGTCTACTGCTAAAATTACTGCCCTCGATCTGACCTTCATGGTGATACCTCACATGCATGGTGCAATTGCTGTTTACATTTGACGCCAGATCAACGCTTGCGTTCGCCTTTGCGCGAGAGCAGGGGGGGGACAGGGGTCCTCTTTTTTTTTTTTTTTTGCTTTTTTTTTTTTTTTTGCTTTTTTATGTTATTTTTAAACTGTTCCTTTTCATATATATATATATATTTTTTTTTTTATTATGTCAGGGAATGTAAAAATCCCCTATGATAGCAATAGGTAGTGACAGGTACTCTTTTTTGAAAAAAATGGGGTCTATTAGACCCTAGATCTCTCCTCTGCCCTCAAAGCATCTGACCACACCAAGATCAGTGTGATAAAATGTTTTCCCAATTTCCCAATGGCGCTGTTTACATCCGGCAAAATCTAAGTCATGAAATGCTCATAGCTTCCAGTTTCTTAGGCCATAGAGATGATTGGAGCCATTCTGGTCTCTGATCAGCTCTATGGTCAGCTGGCGGAATCACCGGCTGCATTCTCAGGTTCCCTGTTGGGACAGGATAGCCAGAGAAAAACATGGAAGACGGTGGGAGGGGGGACATTTCCTCCCAGTGCTTGTAAAAGCAGTCTAGAAGCTAATTAGCCACTAGGATTGCTTTTACATGAAAGCCGACCGCTGGCTGAAAAGAATGATACCAAGATGATACCTAAACCTGCAGGCATCATTCTGGTATAACCACTCAAAGTCCAGCAACATACCAGTACGTTGCTGGTTCTTGTTGGGCATATATTGTAATCTTTTTTTTTTTCATGCAGCCTGTGGGCTGAACGAAAAAAAGAGATTGATTGGTGGGTATGCCCACCATTAGAATACCTCGCTTCATCCACCCACTTCTAATGATGGGCATACATGCACCATTTATATATGCCAAAGCATGGGGGCATCCGCCCCAAAAGTTAGGAGCAAATCGCTGCTCCGCCCCTGCTGCCCCCATGCTTCGGCATATATCACCTCCGCTGGAGTCATGGCTTTATATATCGTGGGAGTAAACGCTGTTGCTGTCAAGATAAATAAATCCGTGCTGCAGCTGAATGGCGTATCTGGAAACAAAAAAATGGTTAACCATAAAACACAGTAAACAATAAAGTATAAAAAATTGCATACCTGAAAAGCAAACATGATAAAACATAATAAGAATAAAACATTGCAGAATAGAATACAGTAAGAAAGAACAGAACAATAGAGAGAGAGAGAGAGAGAGAAAACAATAAAACAACTATTTTTGTTTTTTTATTTCATATTTTTTGGGTTTTTTTGGGGGGGGTTTTTTACACTTTTTTTTGTAACTGTAACTTTTACAACTCTAACCGGTTCCAGGTTCGGGTCTCTCAAAATGCGATGACATCTTGGGAGACCCTATGAAAGTGTGCCTAGTCTGTGCAATGCTGTACCCTACACTAATACTAATAACTAGTGTATGGTAGCGTTCAAAACATTCACCAATGCAAAGACCAGGATTGTCAGGACAGGAGGGACAATAATAGCGGGTGTCACGCCTATATCCGCGCTTGCTGCAGACACAACATCTTTTTTGGGGGGGTTCGTTGGGTAGGGGTACTCGGGAGGACATAAAGAAAATGCCTCTCATGCAGCCAACTGCATTTGGTTGGGGATGTGAATGGGGGAAGTACGGGTGCTGCAGAATTGGTGGGTTCCCAATTAGGATTGGCGAATGCAGCAGGAAGGGCATTATGGGCACGATGGGCCTGTGTTTGTCTTCTTCTTGGTGGCAGCGGGACACTACTTGTGCTTGCCACCTCACCAGCTTGAACTGCACTTATGGGACTCTCCACATCACCAAGTGTTACTGCAGTGCTAGTTTGACTATGACCGGGGTGTATTAGGCCGCTGGTGCTTGCCAGTTCACCAAAACGCTACCAAAAAAACTGTTAGCGATCGCAGGGATTAGGCCTGAATCTGCGAACACTGCAGTTATGTGTGTTTAGTGTTTTGTAAGTGACAGTGATCGATTGATACTGCACTTGGTTGGCTAGGCTGGGCTGGGCGGAGGGGCAAAACGCAGGTCCTAGCAGGATACCTGATACCTGCTAACACTGCATTTTTGGGAACCATAAACTGCTGGGGACGCTAGTATAGATCTGATTGGATCAGATATTGATCCGTTCAGATACTATACCACTAAGGGAGGTGTACGGTGCATGCGTGGGTGTTATCGCTACTGGCACTAACCTGACGCTGCCTGGGGCAACACAGACCCTATCTGACCCTAAAACCTAAGTTATATCACCGCCGGGCGATCAGGGGGCTGAACCTTTAAACGGCGGGTGCCCTGACACTATAAAAAATAGACGAACTAACCAACGTCACCCATAACAGTTTTACGGTGATCACTGGTGAAAGGGTTAACTAGGGGGCAATCAAGGGGTTAAAACCCTTATTAGGTAGTATATAGGGGTCCCTGACGCTATAAAAAGCTGACGGTGAACCTATATATTTACCTCCCTAACTAGCGTCACCAGTGACACTAATACAGCGGTCAGAAAAACGATTGCTTAGTGACACTGGTGATGGGGGGGTGATCACGGGGTTAAAACTTTATTAGGGGGGTTAGGGGGGTACCCTAGACCTAAAGGGGGCTAACACTAACTGCCCTACCACACTAACTGTCACAAACTGACACCAATGCAGTAATCAGAAAAAAAAAAACTGCTTGGTGTCACTGTGACAGGGGGGGTGATTAGGGGATGATCAGAGGGTGATTGGGGGTGATGGGGGGGTGTAAAGTGTGCCTAGTATGGTTTACTGTTATGTGTTGTGTTGTGCACTCACTCAGATGTCTTCTCTCTTCGGCGCCAGAACGGAAAATATCGAGCCAAGGAGCGATGACATCACTTCCTTTGCCGCTGTTTACTATACAGCAGCAGAGGAAGATTCTCATTTGTTGGGAGCGATCGCGAGGGGGTGGCCACGAATGAGTGGTCTCCCCCTCAGCCTGGATCGCTCCCCTAACAAAGCCGACTGCCTCGGGCACCGGGGGGGTACCAGGTACGTGATTTTGCCTGCCCGTGCCATTCTGCCGCAGTATATCTGCGTTAAGCGGTCGGCAAGTGGTTAACATCACATTAATTCTTGAATTTCTACTCCTCACAATCAAAAGGATCTTTTACTATACGCTTGCAATATTACATTTCTCTTGCAGGACCTGCCCTCCAGCCTCAGTGGAGCCTCAAGTTTCTATCTTTTTATACGCCCTTCATGGGCCTTCTCTTCCCCCTTTTTTTGAAGAGAATATCATATACATACTTTTTGTACTTAGAAACTTCATCGCTACCTATATAGAAATTCTATTTTCAATATGCAAATAAACATTCTCTCTCGGAATCAAGAACATATTGGGTAGACAGACCATGTCATTGTCCCTGTTTTTAATGTAAAGTTTCATGGAATGCCAAGTCAGCTAATACAGTGTTAACGTAAGTGAAAACGACATGAAAAGTACATTATGTAATGTTTTTACGTATATGTATACTTATATGCTTACTATTGTCCTCTCAACATATTTTTTCTAATATAGAACTATCTCTAACTCACATCCACCCTTGAGGAAGAAGGCTAATTAAATCCAAAATGCGTTGGGTGCAAGAGTACCGCTTTAAACACTGTATACACACTAATGTAAAACTGCTTGATTCACATTCCTAACAATAGATGCTACATTATTGTCATATTTGTATTGTTTCTCTATTTAATAAACTATATTTGTACTCTATATACTCTTCTACGCCTTTTTATATGTGCCTAAAAAGTCCACCATTAGGGGAACCCCTTTTTTTTCTGTATATTATTAGAAAAATATGCAGTTTAAAATAAAGGCTGTAAAAGGCCCCAATATTAATAGTCAAATAATGCTTTATGTATACGGGTCTGCTGTGGGTGTGATTTTTTTTTTTTAAGGTGAGCCCCACCAAAATACATGGTACTGTGATACCATGTGTTTTAGTGGGAGCAAACAGACATGCAATTGGTGGATAAGTGGGTTTGCCATTAAAAACAAATGGCACCCGTGCACAACTAGAAAAGGCAATGTACTTTTATGTGGTTTGGGAAAATACACAATTTTTTCATCAGCTGTGATCTAAATAACCACTGAGTGCAATGATCGTTTGAGAGATCGCTCCATCTATGGTCCAACTTTTTGATTTGTCAGATCATCCACCCACTTACATCACCTCCAAACTAGTGATATAGGACTGTTCCTGCCCTACTGGATACTCTATACTGGGAACACTTTCCATTAATCTCCAATCTACTGTGCAGGACTATCCTTAATTCAATATACCCCATATCTAGTGTGTATGATGTGTATGTGTGGGTGTGTAGCCGCGGCTCCCATTTGATTTTAAATATTCCCTGTGACAACGTTGTCCATTTTAATTTGTTTGTGATAACCGTCTGTCCATATTGCTTATATCTTCACTATTTGATATATTAATTGGTTATATATTTTTTGGTTATTAATAAAGTTGGTTTTGTATTTGACAATAGTGTTCTCTGTTGACCTTCTTTAGAGAAACCCTCTGTTTCTCATCCCCCCTTTTTTTGCAATATGTTTAAAAGGCCAACTTGAACTGCATCCAGGCTTTTTTCCTGTATGATAGGTCTATACTTACGCTGGAACTAGCCACCACTATTAATATTCATTGGTTGATCCGGGCAAAAAAAATCCCTGTTTTTTTTTACACGATTTTACACGTTTTATTGCACTGTACCTAGTGTGAAAAACTCATAAATCTAGTTTATGTGTTATGTTATGTGGTCAGTAGGTTGTAAATACCCCCCACAACCCTTGCTAGTGCAACCCCCCCTGCGAACACAAATCCCCCTCCCTCTTTGCCCTTACTGCAGAAAAATTACACAATGCCCTGCACAGTCCGACCATGAAAGGGTTACTGTGTTAAGTTCTATGTACAGAGATAAGGGAGAGCACATCCTGTTCCTTCTCCCGGCTTTCTCCTCCCTCTATGCTGTTGTCTGTATATTGCTGGCAAATCTGAAAGCTGTGTGGGCTGCCGACCTTCCTTTAGCAACCGATATGATATGGGTGGGCAGCTTAGACAGCTTTAACTTTTGCAGGAAAAATACAGATAATAGCATAGAAGAAAGAGAGAGGCGGGAGGAGGAATGGGATGTGCTCTCCATTAACTTAATGCAGTAGCCCTTTCACAATTGGACAGTACAGGGGTTTGTGTCATTTTACCACGCTACCCCTGGGGACTCTTTGCAGCACCCCAGGGTGCAGCAGGACCCCGGTTAAAAAACCTTGATGTAGAGAGTGGGGACGTGTGCCTTCAAATATTCTGTACAATGCCTTCACTTTTAATGCAGGATATGATGAAGTGAAAAGTGTTTTTTTTCTATTTTTCCCCTTACCTGCACCCACATTACTTTTTAATATCCAACTATGAATACCTTCTTACTAAGATACAGTGTAAATTATGTGTTCCTTTCTGTTTTTAATAAGTAACTTCAGATGGTTTCTTAATTTTATATTGTTCTATTGAGTTAAAACTATATAGATGTATATGTTTTTGGTGCCACAGAAAATACATACATACACATAACTGCAATACACTGCAGCTAAATCAACTGCAATAATCAACACACCATTTAAGGAAATGACATGCAATTATAGCAGGTCAGCAAGAAAAGTGAGCTTTATTAATAGTCACAGCACACACTGGGTAAAAATCAAATAATATTTTTTACTCTTATGCTAGAAATGGCTCAATAGATACAGTGGATAGATAGGACAAACACAAAAAAAGTATGGAAATAAATTATTTTCAGATAATTGAACAAATATTGTAAAATCCTTTTATAGGGAAGGGCGGAGCCACCTGTCCACGTCACCTGGTACACCTCCCCCTTTGTGACGCCAGGGACTGGTGCATATGGGGTCGGCAACGTCATGAGGGGGCGGTAACACCAGTGACGTTGCCAGGTGCCCCCGCCCTTCCCTATAAAAGAACCATCAGACCGAGGAGCCTGCATTGGGCAGATGACCTCTATGTCAGCGGAAGCAAATTTTTTTTCGGGTGTGGCGGGTGATGTGATTGACAATGGATTAACATGAGGGGGCATTATTTTCTATTTTTTAATAAAGGAATTGTCAAAAACTGTTTCTGTGTTTTTCTTACTTTTTTACACTTTTTTTGGTGAATTTGTGGTGGTACTATGTACCCCATACTCATTCACATGGGGGGGGCAGGACCTGGG
Source organism: Aquarana catesbeiana (assembly GCF_042186555.1). Classification (NCBI taxonomy): domain Eukaryota; kingdom Metazoa; phylum Chordata; class Amphibia; order Anura; family Ranidae; genus Aquarana; species Aquarana catesbeiana. The sequence continues at coordinate 351,915,114 of NC_133328.1, read as the reverse complement.
GGGCCCCTTGTTAGATTGCGATAAGCCCCCTGCCCGCAGACCCCCAAAACCAATGGCCATGGTTGTGAGGATGAGGCCCTTATCCCAATCAACATGGGGACAAGGTGCTTCAGGGTAGCGGGGAGCAGAGCCCCCCTGCCCCAAAGCACCCACCCCCCATACAAAGGGCATGTGGCTTTGTATGATTCAGGAGGGGGGCACTCACTGGTCCCCCCCCTTTCCTGACCTGCCAGGCTGCATGCTTGGATAAGGGTATATTATGATTTTTGGGGGTTGACCCCATCCCATTTTGTTTACATTTTTCTATTTCGGTATTGTTTTTTTCCCATTCATCTGTCATTAGGGAAGCCAGCTGACCGATGATGAGTCATTGGTTGTTAAGGACACGAGCAGCCGGCTTCCCGGCCCACTGCTTACCAACCAGCTATTCTTCACACAGAATTTGAATTGGTCGATCGTTTTTGACCTATCCAAATTCTAATCATTCTGAAAAGTTGGAATCCATTAGAAAACGAATAAACAAAATAAATATTAACACATTTTAACTAAACTTGTTACTATTTAAGTCAGAGATTTAGACACCTGAATCCCTGAATAACCAAAAATGTGTCCGAATTTGTATTTGGACTGAAATTAATTGCACATGTCTATTAAGTATGCAGGTTATAAGTCAGATCCATTCACTGTTTCTCAGGGGATGAGAGAGGGTTGCCCTCTGTCTCCACTCCTCCTTGCCTTGGCTCAAGAGCCTCTTGCTGCATTGATTCGCTCCAACACTGTTATAGGAGGCATCGGTTATCATCATAATTTATTTTTATTTGCGAAATGACATTCTACTGTTTTTCACCACTCCTCCTTACAATGACGCCTAACTTGTTCCGAACTTTGAAACGCTTTACTTCAATATCAGACTTGGAGGTGAACCAGCAGAAGTAGCTGACTCTAAATATTGCCATTTCTTCCTCCTCTCAAAATGCGATGACATCTTGGGAGACCCTATGAAAGTGTGCCTAGTCTGTGCAATGCTGTACCCTACACTAATACTAATAACTAGTGTATGGTAGCGTTCAAAACATTCACCAATGCAAAGACCAGGATTGTCAGGACAGGAGGGACAATAATAGCGGGTGTCACGCCTATATCCGCGCTTGCTGCAGACACAACATCTTTTTTGGGGGGGTTCGTTGGGTAGGGGTACTCGGGAGGACATAAAGAAAATGCCTCTCATGCAGCCAACTGCATTTGGTTGGGGATGTGAATGGGGGAAGTACGGGTGCTGCAGAATTGGTGGGTTCCCAATTAGGATTGGCGAATGCAGCAGGAAGGGCATTATGGGCACGATGGGCCTGTGTTTGTCTTCTTCTTGGTGGCAGCGGGACACTACTTGTGCTTGCCACCTCACCAGCTTGAACTGCACTTATGGGACTCTCCACATCACCAAGTGTTACTGCAGTGCTAGTTTGACTATGACCGGGGTGTATTAGGCCGCTGGTGCTTGCCAGTTCACCAAAACGCTACCAAAAAAACTGTTAGCGATCGCAGGGATTAGGCCTGAATCTGCGAACACTGCAGTTATGTGTGTTTAGTGTTTTGTAAGTGACAGTGATCGATTGATACTGCACTTGGTTGGCTAGGCTGGGCTGGGCGGAGGGGCAAAACGCAGGTCCTAGCAGGATACCTGATACCTGCTAACACTGCATTTTTGGGAACCATAAACTGCTGGGGACGCTAGTATAGATCTGATTGGATCAGATATTGATCCGTTCAGATACTATACCACTAAGGGAGGTGTACGGTGCATGCGTGGGTGTTATCGCTACTGGCACTAACCTGACGCTGCCTGGGGCAACACAGACCCTATCTGACCCTAAAACCTAAGTTATATCACCGCCGGGCGATCAGGGGGCTGAACCTTTAAACGGCGGGTGCCCTGACACTATAAAAAATAGACGAACTAACCAACGTCACCCATAACAGTTTTACGGTGATCACTGGTGAAAGGGTTAACTAGGGGGCAATCAAGGGGTTAAAACCCTTATTAGGTAGTATATAGGGGTCCCTGACGCTATAAAAAGCTGACGGTGAACCTATATATTTACCTCCCTAACTAGCGTCACCAGTGACACTAATACAGCGGTCAGAAAAACGATTGCTTAGTGACACTGGTGACGGGGGGGTGATCACGGGGTTAAAACTTTATTAGGGGGGTTAGGGGGGTACCCTAGACCTAAAGGGGGCTAACACTAACTGCCCTACCACACTAACTGTCACAAACTGACACCAATGCAGTAATCAGAAAAAAAAAAACTGCTTGGTGTCACTGTGACAGGGGGGGTGATTAGGGGATGATCAGAGGGTGATTGGGGGTGATGGGGGGGTGTAAAGTGTGCCTAGTATGGTTTACTGTTATGTGTTGTGTTGTGCACTCACTCAGATGTCTTCTCTCTTCGGCGCCAGAACGGAAAATATCGAGCCAAGGAGCGATGACATCACTTCCTTTGCCGCTGTTTACTATACAGCAGCAGAGGAAGATTCTCATTTGTTGGGAGCGATCGCGAGGGGGTGGCCACGAATGAGTGGTCTCCCCCTCAGCCTGGATCGCTCCCCTAACAAAGCCGACTGCCTCGGGCACCGGGGGGGTACCAGGTACGTGATTTTGCCTGCCCGTGCCATTCTGCCGCAGTATATCTGCGTTAAGCGGTCGGCAAGTGGTTAACATCACATTAATTCTTGAATTTCTACTCCTCACAATCAAAAGGATCTTTTACTATACGCTTGCAATATTACATTTCTCTTGCAGGACCTGCCCTCCAGCCTCAGTGGAGCCTCAAGTTTCTATCTTTTTATACGCCCTTCATGGGCCTTCTCTTCCCCCTTTTTTTGAAGAGAATATCTTATACATACTTTTTGTACTTAGAAACTTCATCGCTACCTATATAGAAATTCTATTTTCAATATGCAAATAAACATTCTCTCTCGGAATCAAGAACATATTGGGTAGACAGACCATGTCATTGTCCCTGTTTTTAATGTAAAGTTTCATGGAATGCCAAGTCAGCTAATACAGTGTTAACGTAAGTGAAAACGACATGAAAAGTACATTATGTAATGTTTTTACGTATATGTATACTTATATGCTTACTATTGTCCTCTCAACATATTTTTTCTAATATAGAACTATCTCTAACTCACATCCACCCTTGAGGAAGAAGGCTAATTAAATCCAAAATGCGTTGGGTGCAAGAGTACCGCTTTAAACACTGTATACACACTAATGTAAAACTGCTTGATTCACATTCCTAACAATAGATGCTACATTATTGTCATATTTGTATTGTTTCTCTATTTAATAAACTATATTTGTACTCTATATACTCTTCTACGCCTTTTTATATGTGCCTAAAAAGTCCACCATTAGGGGAACCCCTTTTTTTTCTGTATATTATTAGAAAAATATGCAGTTTAAAATAAAGGCTGTAAAAGGCCCCAATATTAATAGTCAAATAATGCTTTATGTATACGGGTCTGCTGTGGGTGTGATTTTTTTTTTTTAAGGTGAGCCTCACCAAAATACATGGTACTGTGATACCATGTGTTTTAGTGGGAGCAAACAGACATGCAATTGGTGGATAAGTGGGTTTGCCATTAAAAACAAATGGCACCCGTGCACAACTAGAAAAGGCAATGTACTTTTATGTGGTTTGGGAAAATACACAATTTTTTCATCAGCTGTGATCTAAAGAACCACTGAGTGCAATGATCGTTTGAGAGATCGCTCCATCTAAATATTGCCATTTCTCCTCAGGATATTTCTCAATTACAATCCTCATTTTCCTTCAAATGGAATATACATGCCCTCACTTATTTGGGCATTAAATTGACTTCACACCACTTTTCATTGTTCCATGTGAATTATCCATCAATGCTTGCTCATTTTAACATGCTTTATGTCTCATTGGTCGTCTTTGCAGGTTTCCTGCTTGGTAGCATAATGGAGTCAAAATGACACTCCTACCTAAAATTCTGTATCTTTTTGAGTACTTCCTGTAACAGTGCCTCCTTTCTATTTATGTATCCCCCATTGATGGGTTAATGCCTATATATGTGGTTAGGTTAGACCACGACTGCCTAGGTTGGCCCTCATACACTCTAAGTTACAGGGTGGTCTTGGCCTCCCCAATTTTACCAAATGCTACCAGGCAGCCAAATTAGCACATTTTGCACAATACCACACAGTTAAGGAACTCCCATTATGGATTAGTTTAGAAGCAGTAGATTGCAATCCGTTGGTTATTATAGATCTCTTCTGGCTTTGTCCTAAATAATGCAAGTCAATCTCCAATTCTATTACATTTCACTACTTAGCTTTATGAGATCGTTTGAAAAATCCTTGTCGCTTGCAGTCCCCGCATAACCCATTATTATCCTTTTTGAACTATTCCAACTTCTATACTGCTCGAGTGGCTCCAACCTCCTTCCACAACTGGAAATCTTTAGGGCTTCACTGTCTGGGTCACTTGGTTACAGTCTCCTCTTTTTATTTGCAGCTTTGCAAGAGAAATACTGACTTCCCAGTTTGGAGTTGTTTTATCTTTAAATAAAACACTTCTTGCTATACATCAATCAAACAGATCTTGCATTCTCAAATATTCTTTAAACATATATACTCCGCTGACTCTCGAACTCCTGGTCTGTTCTCTAAAATATATACTCACTACACTAAGCTCTACACCTCTCGCCTATGCTTCTCGTTGGGCTACTGTTCTTGATGTCCTGTTAGAACCAAAAGATAGGATGAATAGTTGGCAATATACTAAATCCTCTGTTATCAATACCCTAGGGTTGGAAACTAACTATACGTTTTTAACCAGATGGTATTTAGTTCCTGCTAGAATTTTCAAAATACTCCCTTCTTCCACTCTCTGAGCTGTTTCAGGGGTTGTGCGGAAGATGGTACACACCTTCATATCTGCTGGACTTGTACCTTCATACTGGGCCGAAGTGTTTTGAATGCTATCCATTCTCTTTGATATTTCACTCTGGACTGATCCCTCCATAGCGTTATAGAATAAACATCCACCGGACCTGACATCCCTGCAATTTAAATTGCTCCTGTACATGACTACATTTTCCAAGAAAAACATTGCTAAAGCTTAGAAGACGTCAAAATTATATCTCCTTGAAACTAAGAATAGAATAACACAATTAATACTACACAGTAAAATTGCAGCTACCCTACTTGATTGTGTGCCGAAATACCTTAGTATCTGACAACCTTGGGTTGATCACTTCTTGTCTCCTAACTTTGACCAATCTTTATTGGAACCCTAATTGAACCTTTTGGGGATATAGTATATCCTTTTTTCACTGTTAAACCCCAATATACTGCCTGGCTTATGGGAGATTCTGAGCCCCTTTTGCCCCCTCTCTCCCCTCTTTTGCCCTCCTTCCATCTCCTCCTTTATCTTTCTCTTTGTTCCATTCATGGCTTTCATTTCCACCCTTTTTTGTTCTGCAAACAATTGAATAATTTGCAGCTTTGAGGCTCAGTTTTCTTCCATGCATTATGGGGTTCTGTTGTATGATTACTTATTGCAGTGTTAAGCTCTATAGCAACATTTCATATTGTTTATTCTCTGATGCCAACAGGGTATATTACTTTGCGCTTTTGCACATGCCTTTTTTATTGTTTGTACAATGATATTTACTCATAATAAAACTTTTTACCAAAAAAACTATCCTGTTCTCTATGTATTGCTTCTCTTGAGTGGAATCCATGGTGTTCCTGCCAGTCCCACTGCTTTCCTATTAAAAACTGACTACACTAAGCAGGAAAGCACACCATAGCCTGTTCTCTAACTGTGCTGGGAACTAAGCCTGCTTTCCTCCAATGATCAGACTCATCCTGACACCCCTCCCCTGCACAGCCATTCACTGTGAAGATCAATGTGCTGCTGTCTCTCCTCACCTAGCTCTTATGCTGAGAACAGAGGGAATGTGATCACTTATAAAAAAAAGTGAAACAATGTATTAATAATGTTTTTATATCTACATACAAATGTTTTGCCTTTCATTTCTATTTTAACCACTTCAATACTGGGCACTTTTACCCCCTTCCTACCCAGAGATAGAGATTTCTTTTGGTGGTATTTGATCACCACTGGGTTTTTAATTTTTTTACTAAGCAAATTAAAAAGACCAAAGTTTTTTTTTTTTTTTTTTTTTTTTTAAGTTTTTCTTTGTTTCTGTTATAAAATTTTGTAAATAAGTACATTTTCTCCTTCACTGATGGGCACTGATGGGGTGGCACTGATGTGCACTGATGGACACTGATGAGGAGGCACTAATATGCAACACTGATAGGTGGCACTGATGGCCACTGATAGCCAGTACTGATGGGCATTACTGATGAGCACTGATTGGCATCTGTGATGGGCACTGTTTGGCATCTGTTGTGGGCACCGCTGATGGGGGGCTGCACTAATAATCAATGCACTGATTATCAGTGCAGACCCCCCTGTCAGGAGATTCGCTGATCGGCTCTCCTCTGCTCGCGCCTTGTCAGCATTAACTGAGGAAAGCCGATTACCAGCACTTACTAGTTATCACTATGATCAGTTGTGATTGGTCACAGCTAATTACATGTTAAAGAGCTTACATCATAGGCTCTTTACTGAGATCGGAGATGCGGTGTGTCAGAGCGACACACCGCACCACCGATCGGTGCTCACGAGCGGATTGTCCTGCTGGACGTCACATATGACGCCCAGTCAGGATAGCTGATCCCCCGCTCAGCCATCATTCTGCTATAGGCCAGGCAGAATGTGGTTAAACTGAATGGGTTGTTTTACAAGGTGAGGGTTTACAATCACTTTAGACAAGGGAATTAGACAGAGTTATCCATCTTGCTGGCTTTTCTTGAAAGTGAATCACGTGTGGTTTTATATTTCAAACTTTTCCATTTCCATTCACTGTAATGCCCTGTACACACGGTTGGATTTTCCAACGGAAAATGTGCGATCGGAGCTTGTTGTCGGAAATTCCGACCTTGTGTGGGGTCCATCGGACTTTTTCCATCGGAATTTCTGACACACAAAGTTTGAGAGCAGGCTATAAAATTTTCCGACAACAAAATCCGTTTGCATCAATTCCAACCGTGTGTGGACAATTCAGACACACAAAGTGCCACGCATGCTTAGAATAAATTCCGAGACGGAACTGCTCGGTCTGGTAAAATTAGCGTTCTTAATAAATATAGCACTTTTGTCACGCTGCAATGTTTTAAATTGTTTAATGCAGCGCACTCTCTTCTTCTTTATAATGTTAGAAGAATGAAGTTGTTTTGCTGCTCATATTCACACAGACTTCTCACAAACTTCTTTCTTTATTATTTATCGTGATTTCATGAAAATAATATTTTTATTTGTCACATCTCCCAAAAAGAATTACATTTTTGGATGTTTTTAGATTTTGGGGGTTTTTTTTGTTTTTTGTTTTTTGAAATCCTAATCTCCTGTTATTTTTTGTATATATTTGTTTTAACTCCAGAATAGTTTTGGGTGTGTTTTGTGTGTCAAGTTACCACAACACGATTATTATCTTGTATTATTTAATCTCAAGGAGGTTGCTTGGTGTTGGTGTCTCTTGTTAATTTCACATTGTAATTTTGAAATGTACCTGCCTCCTCATAGACAAATTGTCCTTTTTGAAGGAAAACACACATAGGCGAGTATAATAAAACAAACCAAAAATTTATTAAGGGGTCATAACCAAAGAAAGATGGAGGCAACGCTGGAGAAACAGCAGAAATTGGTGAAGCCTTTGGCCCCCAGGGCACACATCAATTATTTTTCTGCAAAATTGGTGGCCTGAGGAGTCCATATATAAGGGAGTACAATCTGGTCCAGAAGTCCAAGAGATTATGAACAGCAGCAGATGACATACATGTCCCCAAGCTGTGGTCATACAAGAGCCTGCATCTTTTGTCAGACCAGACTGAACCCAGACTATCACTTTCTTGTCTTCCTTACATGCTTCCTTCCAGGCTGTGTCTGTGGTGTTGAAGGTGTGGCAGGAGGAGGAGGATGATGTAACTCACATAGGTGTGTATAGGGTGTGATTTCGCCCCTCACCCCCTTGGTTAATGTTTTATAAAGGATGTCCTCACACATGAGGCATTGGCCCTCCTGCATGTCCTGCAGTTTTGTGGCAGCCATGCAGGCAAAGGCCTCTTCACGAGTGGGGGTGGCTCTGAGGGATGCAGAAGCCTCCTGAATCAGCCAGAGCGCTGACTCCTCCACATTACTTCCCTTCCTGGGTCTTTTGTTTGGAAGGCGGAGGGGAGGGACCTGCGACTCTGTGAGGCTCCTACTGGGCCAGGCCACCTCCTGGCTGACACTTACCCCTGCCTCCTCCTGGCTGTCACTTACCCCAGCCACCTCCTGGCTGCCACTAACCCCCGCCTCCTCCTGTGTGCCACATTCCACAGCCTCCTCCTGGCTGAGGTCTTCCTGTGTATGAAAAAGGGACATAGTTTTAGTTTTTTCTTCATCAATCACACACAATTTTCAGCTCATGACTGTTACAAATTGAATGTTAACAAATATAAAAGACTATCATTCTGAGGCTAGCATTTTTCATTCTTGTCCCAATTATTTTTGCCCACTACTGTCTATTGATATGTAAAACACTTTATTAAATCAGCAATTAGTGATCAATAATAACATCTAGTAAACATCATTTATTTATTGACCATAAATCTGTAGAACAATGCTATACCTGGCTCAAGCTGGGCTCCTCCACTTCTTCCTGGCTGGAAGTCCCAGGTTGGACATCGGAAGCCTCAGTTGGGGTGGAAGGTAGGGTGGAAGGAAAAGTGGAAGGAAGGGTTTCCCTGACTTCAGTCTGGTCTGTCAGAAATCGAAGTCTCTCATAGTACCACAGCCTGGGGACACAAACGTCATCTGCTGCGGCTCCTGATCTCTGGGAATCCAGGACCTAAGATAAGTGCTCCCCAGGCCACCAATTTTGGCTTTTAAATAGGGGATGGTTGCCGTGGGGACCACCAGCTTCACCAACTCCGGCAGTTTATCCAGGGCTGCCTGCCTCTTTTGTTTATGATTATAATGTGGGTGTTTGACCTGCCACAGACAGGGCAGCTCCCTGTATTTATCTATGAACAGGGGAAGGAAGTTGTGGTCATTGAAGCCATCCATTTTATCTGCAATACACAAGACAAACCGTAATGTCAGGTTAAAGTCTCCTAATCTTGTCCCAATATAGGCCTCAATCTATAAGCAGTATAGGCCCAAGTTTAAATGTTACCTTCGTTATCACGATCGGCACTTCCGATGCTCCCTTCTCCGATCACAGATCGTACGTACGACGCACGCGTGTTACGCTTTATATACACTGCGCTTGCGTGAAACTCCACCCTCCCCTGACGTTCTTTCTAGTCTATTCCCAGCCCCTTATCATTCGGCGCAGTGGGGAAGAGCATCATGACGGAGACACAACAGGTGCGTGCTAATAGCAGCAATGAGGAGGAGAAGGAAAGGCCAGAGCCAGAAACGTCACGATCCCAGAGGAGATTTAAGGCATCAAATATGGTCTTTGTAGAGATGGTGGAGATGGTGGACATATTGAAGAGGGCCGACTATGACGGGAAGTATGGACCTTACCCCGCCCCCAATGTCAGAAAGGCCAAGATCATGGTGAAAGTTGTGAAGAGTCTGCACAGAAATTTTGGGGTACAGCGATCCAAGGATCAACTGAGGAAGCGGTGGTCGGACCTCAAATTAAGGGAGAACGATCAGTATAGAAGGATCAGGAGAGTGCTGCAAAAAAGTAAGTAGTTGTCCTGTGTTCCTATTCTTTATTTTTCTTATGTTCGTGCTGCTCCATGTGCTTTTCTTTACTGTTGTACAGTTTAAAATGGCAACTTTCATGTTCATGGACACATTATTTGTTCGTAGGAAACATTGTTCGTTCGGCCAATAAAACACCATGTTTTGTCCAGATGGAGTTCAATACATTTTTTTCTGGCCTACTTCTCTTAAAATAAGTTTGTTGTCTAGATGGGTTAGTAACTAGAATTAAATGCAAACTAGATTCTGTGTAAGGAGAGCACACTCAGCAGCTGTTTACACATCTGGACGCTGGAGCACTAGTGTGGGATACAAGAACACCCTTTTTATTAGGGGGCCCACACAGGTGCTCCAGTGTATACTATAGGGGTGACTCCATCTGTGAAGCTTGTACAAAACAGGTAAGTATTTAAGCTTGACAAAGGACAAAAATATTTCTTTATCTTGCAACTCTGCCAAAAGAGACAATTCTACCCCACTTCCAAGCAATGTTTCATATTCCTATTTCTGCCATCAAATATCTGTGTGCTAAGTATACCTATTTTTTTTAACATAGGGGAGAAAAGACTCAGAGGAGACCACTCATCAGAGGAGACCACGGCCCCTCCACCTCAGGAACAAGGGAAAATCCCCCAAATCCAACCGGAGGAGGGAGACATTGTGGAAATTGTCACCAGAAACAGATGAGTGTCTGCGACCACAGCTTCAGGTAAGAGATGGATGCCTGCATATTTATAATACACGGTGTGTTTTTTTTTTTATATTTTAGGTGATCGTGATGTTGTGGAAGAGGAATGTCACTTCACCAGTGAAAGTGCCCAGATCCTCATCGGGGAGATAATGGGGTGTAATAGGGATTTGGAATCCTTTGCGCTATAAGTGTAGTTTCAGTGCAGTCTCAAGTGCACTTGTAGTGCAAAGTGTATTTTTCTTTAGTAAATAACACCCAACAGTGCTTTCTAATTACACAATCATGTAATTTTCAGGACTCAACAAAATTTAGGGCATGGTTTTGAAAATTAATATTATTTTTGTCAGTAATGCATTACATACATTCACCAAAAAAACAAGGTGGGTGTGTAGCAGACTAACAACATATTAATTAATAGTTAGCCAAAGAAGAGATTGTCATCTCATGTGTCAACAAAATTTCGTTTGCACCGTTGAAGAAAAAGGCCAAAAAATTAGACCATTAATAAAAGATAACCGAGGAGACAGCTAAGAGAAAGCCAAGCAGGAAATCAAAGCAAATATTTGTTCAGTTTAAAATATATATTTTTGTTTAAAAAATGTCTCAGACATTGTCTGGCATATCGATGGCCCCCCTACCCACAAAGTATTCCATGTATCTTATACGGACCTCGCGGGCACTCTGGGGGGGCAAGCTAGGACGGCCAGCCTCAAGCGCCATCAGGTTTGGTTCATTGATATTAATTCCGGCCTCAGGCCCAACTGAGGCAGCATAGTTCCAAGAATTTTTCCTTAAAAAGTTGTGGAGGACACAGCAACACAGGATGATGTGATTGAGTTTATATTCTGCCATGTGTATGGGTATAAGAAATAGGTGGAACCGGCTGGCCATTATTCAAAACGTGTTTTTCACCACTCTTCTGGCTCTGGCTAGCTGGTAATTAAAAGCCCTCTGGTCCGGGATGAGGGTCCTCATAGGGAATGGCCGCATAAGATGGTCCCCCAGTGCAAACGCTTCATCCACAATGAAGACGAATGGGAGTCCTTCCGCATTGTCTTCTGGAGGTGGCAAGCCCAAGCTGTCATTCTGGAGATGCCTGTAGAACTCGGTCTTGGCAATGACGCCACCATCTGACATCCGGCCATTCTTCCCCACGTCCACATACAGGAACTCGTAAGTAGCCGACACCACCGCCAACATCACAATACTATTGAACCCCTTGTAGTTGTAATAGTATGACCTTGAGTTGGGGGGTGGGACGATGTGGACGTGTTTCCCATCAATTGCCCCTACGCAATTAGGAAAGTCCCACCACTGGGCAATGTGGGAGGCCACAGTCTGCCATTCCTGTGGGTTGGAAGGAAACTGTGGAGTCAAACAAGAACCAAAAATTAATCATTTTGCACATGAACATTGAAAGCAGATTAGACACAAACATTCTTGGCCAACATCAGTATAACATTTATTTTAGGGAGTATTTAAAGACAAAGGTCCACCTATCAGATTCCCCCCTCTCTCATGGGCCATTTTAAACATTTTAGGGGGGGGATGTTTTGGACAGGTAACCCTCTCCACTTCATTGAGAGATGAATGCCTAAATAATATGTATTACTTTGGCCAGCCCCTCCTTACTTTACACTATTGGCAGCCCACTGGACAGGTAAGAAGTGTCATAATACAAAGATATGAATACACACTGTACACATTTTAGCACATTTTTACATTCTGATATTACCTATCAAAATAATAATAGGATACAAAAACTTTAAACAGTACCATTTGAAAGTATTCAGGCAGGCCCTTGCACTACATGCTTTGGGGAATTCATCCATAAATCTGACCACAAAAGAAGTAGGTATAGCGTGTATGGGTTTGGCAAAGTCAGCAGATAGAGGATTGGTATCAGCTGACTTAGCGGTTGGGGGGAGGGAGAGTTACAATGATTTTGGCACCCAAAAAAAAGCCTCTGGCACTCTGCCTGAATTTAAAGCACAAATCACATTTTTACACATTTTAGGGTGTGTTTAGGGTAAAGAACTACTATGGAGCTGACAAAATACAGTGACTAGGCAAGGTGGATATAGGCCCAGGAGAGCATGCCGGGGAGGTAAGTGAAGGCAAATATGTATGAAGGACAAAAAAAATGTCAAATAAAACCAGCATGCATGAGGACAAAAGGGACATTCACAGCATATTACAATCATGGTAATTATGGAATAAGGAAAGAAATACGATATATTAGCAAACATTAAATACAATAAAATGTGATGTTAAAGGATAAAAATCTTACCTTAATATAGTCCTTCTGCAGGACCTGGATGATGGCAGAACAGGTCTCTGGGATAATGATCCCCAGAGCCTGGGGGGAGATGCCTGTCGAGAACTTGAGGTCGTGCAGGCTTCTCCCCGTCGCCAAGTACCGCAGGGTGGCAACTAGCCTCTGCTCCGGAGTGATGGCTTGCCTCATGCAGGTATCCTGCCTGCTGATATAAGGGGTCAGCAAAGCAAACGGTGAAATACGGGGTCCGTCATCCGGAGAAAGTTCCTGAAATTGTCAGGATTATTCTCACGGAGCAAAGGCATGTGACAGAATTGGTCACGCTGGAGAAACCAATTCTTGGTCCATGAACTCCTCCTCACCCTGTTCATGGACTGGGCTTGTGTCAAAGTAAGAACCCCAACACCAAGCCCCCACACAGCACGAACTCTAAGATGAGTATGTACATGCAACATGGCTAGAAAACGGTCGGCTGCTCAGAACGAAGTAACAGAACGCACTGGCCTGAACAGCAAGGCCTGTGAAGAGCGACCTGAAAATCAGTAACAAACAGACAAGAACACAATGACAAATCAATGGGAACGCGCTGCATGCACTGAAGACCAGATACAAATCCACAAGCATAAACTGAACAGCAGAAATACGATCTGAAAACCACGAGTCTGAAAAAGCGCGAATCGTCTCTCACCAAACTTTTACTAACACGAGATTAGCAAAAGGAGCCCAAAGGGTGCCGCTCTTGGTATTGAACTGCCGTTTTATAGTCTCGTCGTACGTGGTGTACGTCACCGCGTTCTTGACGTTTGGAAATTCTGACAACTTTGTGTGACCGCGTGTATGTAAGACAAGTTTGAGCCAACATCTGTCGGAAAAAATCCAAGGATTTTGTTGTCGGAATGTCCGATCAATGTCCGACCGTGTGTACAGGGCATAAGAGTGTTAAAAACATACGCCTAATTATATGTATGGTCAGATGACTTCTACCTGTACATGGGAACCCCAATGTCCCTTTTGGTCTCATTACCACAATTAATTATGCATCAACCTTATAACATCTTTGTTTTTTTCTGTTTTTTTTGCCACTGGCGAGATATTTCTCCGGGAGTCTTGTTTCATTTATTAAAATTCAGACTTGTCCCATCACTTCTTCACATCATAGTGGCAATTTTTATCTACTTTTTAACAATACAAATATGTCACAGAAATACCCTTTATGAATTGAAATGCCCTCTTTTTGGCCCATCCTAGGGCACCCCCCCTCCCACCGCCTCCCAACTCCCCAGCCACCCCTCATTTATTTCACCCCCTTCTTCCACTCCTATTCTGTTCTCCTCTTATCTTCTCCAATATCCACTCATCACCACCAAACACATTTTTCATCACCTGGCAAAATCCTCCTCCCTAAGCTAGATAACCCATACCTCGGCCGCTCTTACAGACTTTAAACTCCACCCAGTCCCTCCACTTCATCTCAAAGACCTCCATTTTCGTCCCTTCACTGAACCTGAGATATTCTAAACAGTAGATTTCATTGATTTTATTAAACCATTCTCTCATTGTGGGTCTTCCTTTCTTTTGCCAGTACCTAGGTATAAGGCTTTTAGCTGCGCCGGTAAGCTGTGGTAATAGCGTTTTCAGGTATGTTTTTGTAGGCATTTTGCTCTTTTGGAATAAACATTCCCAAAGGTCGTCCGGGATAGCAATATTAGTAATCTCTTTAATAATTTCCCTTACCTCCCCCCAGAATTTTCTAATTTCCGGGCACTGCCACCAAATATGCGCCATAGACCCTATTTCTTTGCAGCCCCTCCAACAAATTGTGAAGTTTCCTTCTGGCATTTGTGTATTCGATCGGGGGTCATGTACATTCTTGCCAGACATTTATAATTCAGCTCCAGTATTTTGCAGTTAACCGAGGTGGCGTTCACTCTCCTCAGTATCTGCCACACTTCAAAGTCTGTAAGTTTGCTTTCCATCTCCTTCTCACACTTCCTAATATATGGTGGAACATTTTATATGTGATTTTGGGGAGTATTACCATTTTATATATGTTAATTCTACCTGCCCAGGATAACTGTCCATGTGAGATTCTGTTTAGTTTTTGCTTTATTTCATTGAGAAGGGGCATAAAATTCGCCTGAAATAGAGTGTCTTTTGATGTGGTTATTTTGACCCCTAAATAATTGAGTTCTTTTTTCCCCCAGATAAATGGAAAATGTTTTTGGTATGAATAATCTCTAAGTTTGCTGTTATTAATATCTAGCGTTTCCGATTTAGTCGGATTAACCTTAAAACTAGAAAGCTTCCCATATTCTATTAGTGTAGAAATAATATTCGGGAGGGAAATCCTTGGACGCGTGACATATAACAGGATATCGTCCGCAAAGGCAGCCAATTTATACTCATCTTTACCGATCTTTAACCCGCTGATATCCAGGTTTTTCCTAATCCTGGAGAGGAGGGGGCTCGAGGGCCAACACGAATAACAGCGGGGACAGTGGACACCCCTGTCTCGTGCCATTAAACATTTCGAATGGCTCCGAGAGTAAACCATTGATCCTCACTCTCGCTGTAGGTCGAGAGTATAAAGCCTTAATCCATCTGAGGGTTATCTCCCTAATTCCGATCTCCTCCAAAGTGCACGTCATGAAGCCAAAGGCTTTTTCAGCATCGATTGACAGAAGTAGACCTGGGGCTCCACTCTCTTTGATTTTCTGTATTACTAAGAGTGTTTTTATGCTGTTATTGCGTCCTTCTCTTCCCAGAATAAACCCGACCTGGTCTGGGTGTATGATCTTATTAATTATTTTTTTCAATCTGTCCGCGAGCACTTTGGCGAATAGTTTCATATCTACATTTAAGAGCGAGATAGGTCTATAGCTGGAACACTGTGTACTGTCTTTATCATCTTTAGATGGCTATGTTGGCTTCCAGTGCTTCTCTCCTCACTTCCCCTTTCTCCCCATTTCATTCATGTATGAACACATTTTGGGGATTAGGTAATCCTGGTATTTTTTATAATATAGAACAGTCAACCCATCAGGACCGTGACTCTTGCCCACCGGCGTTTCCTTAAGAGCCCTTCTAACCTCTTCCTCTGTTATGGGGGCCTCTAAAGTGCGTTGGTCTGTTTCCATGATTTTAACCATTCCACTATTTTTTAAATAACTTTTAATTTTCTCTCGTTTTTGTTTCCTCCCCTCCTGGGTATCGTTTTTATTGATAGCGTACAGCCCCCCGTAATAATCTTGGAAAATTGTTGCAATGTCTTTATCTTTATAACTAATGTCTCCTGTCCTAGTTTTTATTTTATCAATATAATTGGAGTTTTTCTTTTTTCTCAGAGCCTTTGCCAGGAATCTACCAGGTCTATTGCCGCCTATATATCTTTCTTTTTTTTTACAAGGTTAAATAGTTTTCGGGTTTCTTGTTCAATTAGGTCCCGCATAGCCTCCATCCTCCTTAAAAGACCCACCAAGACCTCCTTATCCCCTGTTTTCTTATGTAGTTGTTCAAGATCATGGATTTCTTTTTTCAGGACTAGTTTATCTTTCTCCTTTCTTCTCTTTATCTCAGAGCCCACCATTATTAAGATACCTCTAATATATGCCTTATGGGCCTCCCAGACAATAGCTTCTGATGGTAAAAGTGAGAACAGCAGGGTGGGACTTTGCATGAGGGTGTAGGGGCCGTTCAAAACCCCTCCTCCATCCCAATTAAGTAGTGGAGTATGGAGAGAACAGGTGTGGGACTTTATACAAGGCACATGGGAACAGAGGTATGAGTTGGGTAAAAATTTAAATTTATTAATGAGAAAAAAAGTTTTACAAAAATTCATACAGTACATAATTGAGCATAAATAGTACATAAGTAATTTTACACAAATTCATACAATACATAATTAGGCACATGGCTCTGCATATGTTGGCACTCAGCTCTAAGGTAGTATATATTAGGTATTAAAAGTGTAATCGAAAACTAATGCATCAAAAATGACAAATATAAATAAATGGATACAAGTATATAGGAACGTTATATGCATATGGGTTCATGTAGTGTACACCTAGCGGTAGATTGGAGCTCTACGTCGTTACGTCGTTTCGGGGCCTTAAAGCCACTCATCAGGAGCGATACCGAGGTGATACCTGTGAGTTGAGGAAATAGCGGTAATGAATGGTGGGAAAATGCAAGGGAAAAAAAAAAAAAATATATATATAAGTCATGTATATCATGTTATTGGTAGTAGCTCTAGACTCACAGTAGTGTCTGCGCAAAGGCGACGCGGCCCAAGGTGCCACGCCAACCATGGATGCCCCGTCCCGAAGCTGAGGGGGCATGGTCCGACAGGCGAGACCGACACAACGAACCCCCCAGGTGGGGTCAAAGTGTGGAGACAAATGTGTAGGTGGGGGGTGGTCCCAAGATGAGGGAGGATAGGCGCTGGGTGTCTGTGTAAGAAGAAACAAAATGAAAAAGTGTGAGGTTGAATGGAGTGAACAACTGGGGCAAGGTGGGGTGTGGGGTAAGACAAAAAAAGTGTGGAGAAAGCCGGAGAGGGGAAGGGGGAGGAGGGAAAGAGAGAGAGAAGGAGGGAAGAAGGGGGAAAAGGATAGGGGAAAAAAGGGAATAAAGAGGGAGAGAAAAGAGAAAAGGAAAAGGGGAGGGTTTGCAGCGGGGGACTGAAAGCAGGGACAGAAGGTGGCAAGGACAAAAGAGGTAAAGTAAGACAAGGGAGCACGATGAAGGAGAGGGGGAACACAGAAGAAAAGTGAGGAACAACATGATGAGAAGAATGAGAGGGAGAGAAAAGGAAAAGGGGGTGGGTGTTAAAGGTGCAGAAAAAACATACCTGAACAAGTACAAGTAGGGGCATGAATGCCGGCTGTGAGATGTGCAGATGGCTGGTGAGGGCAGGAAAGACAGAGGAGGGGACCACAACCAGGAGGGACGATGCCGCGGTGAACGCCGCCAGAGAAGGCCCCCAACGTCAGGCACCAGCAGCCCAGAGAACCAGGGGGAGAGCCCCAGACCCCTGCAGCTGGACACTCTCCAGCGCTCGATGAGTTTAGGGGGTCGCCCCACGGCTGGCCAGTTTCTGTGTCCAGCTGCAGGGGTCTGGGGCTCTCCCCCTGGTTCTCTGGGCTGCTGGTGCCTGACGTTGGGGGCCTTCTCTGGCGGCGTTCACCGCGGCATCGTCCCTCCTGGTTGTGGTCCCCTCCTCTGTCTTTCCTGCCCTCACCAGCCATCTGCACATCTCACAGCCGGCATTCATGCCCCTACTTGTTCAGGTATGTTTTTTCTGCACCTTTAACACCCACCCCCTTTTCCTTTTCTCTCCCTCTCATTCTTCTCATCATGTTGTTCCTCACTTTTCTTCTGTGTTCCCCCTCTCCTTCATCGTGCTCCCTTGTCTTACTTTACCTCTTTTGTCCTTGCCACCTTCTGTCCCTGCTTTCAGTCCCCCGCTGCAAACCCCCCCCTTTTCCTTTTCTCTTTTCTCTCCCTCTTTATTCCCTTTTTTCCCCTATCCTTTTCCCCCTTCTTCCCTCCTTCTCTCTCTCTTTCCCTCCTCCCCCTTCCCCTCTCCGGCTTTCTCCACACTTTTTTTGTCTTACCCCACACCCCACCTTGCCCCAGTTGTTCACTCCATTCAACCTCACACTTTTTCATTTTGTTTCTTCTTACACAGACACCCAGCGCCTATCCTCCCTCATCTTGGGACCACCCCCCACCTACACATTTGTCTCCACACTTTGACCCCACCTGGGGGGTTCGTTGTGTCGGTCTCGCCTGTCGGACCATGCCCCCTCAGCTTCGGGACGGGGCATCCATGGTTGGCGTGGCACCTTGGGCCGCGTCGCCTTTGCGCAGACACTACTGTGAGTCTAGAGCTACTACCAATAACATGATATTCATGACTTATATATTTTTTTTTTTCCCTTGCATTTTCCCACCATTCATTACCGCTATTTCCTCAACTCACAGGTATCACCTCGGTATCGCTCCTGATGAGTGGCTTTAAGGCCCCGAAACGACGTAACGACGTAGAGCTCCAATCTACCGCTAGGTGTACACTACATGAACCCATATGCATATAACGTTCCTATATACTTGTATCCATTTATTTATATTTGTCATTTTTGATGCATTAGTTTTCGATTACACTTTTAATACCTAATATATACTACCTTAGAGCTGAGTGCCAACATATGCAGAGCCATGTGCCTAATTATGTATTGTATGAATTTGTGTAAAATTACTTATGTACTATTTATGCTCAATTATGTACTGTATGAATTTTTGTAAAACTTTTTTTCTCATTAATAAATTTAAATTTTTACCCAACTCATACCTCTGTTCCCATGTGCCTTGTATAAAGTCCCACACCTGTTCTCTCCATACTCCAATAGCTTCTGATGTTTTACCCGGCCTATTAATTTTAAAATAGAATTCCAGCTCCTCTTTGATTCGTTTATCAATTGTTCTATCGTGGAGAAGGTCCTCATCTAGTCTACAACTATTCCCCCAATTTTTACGTTTACCTATTTTCAACTGTAAACTTATGGGTGCATGGTCAGAGAAGGTCATCGTGCCAATATCTGTACCCTCGATCTCCTCAAGGAGACAATGCTCCATGAGGAAGAAGTCCAATCTAGAGTACGTCGCATGGACGGGGGAGTAAAAAGTGTAGTCTCTTGATTCATAGTGTTGTATCCTCCATACATCCACAAGTTGACATTGGCGTAACTTCTTTTTTAACAACAAATTACTGAGAAATCACAAAGCAACTCGTCTTTTTTTTTTTTTTTTTTTTATCCACTTCAGCGAAAGTTTTCCGAGAGACATTATTTCAACTTTATGTGTCAAACTTTATCTCTTCTCCTTTTTCACATCATTGTGGATTGTTTCCGTCACATCTTTATTATTTTTCCCTTCTAGGATATTCTTAAATAATTTTAAAAACCGACGACAAAACGCCTTCTATAATTATAAACCCTATTATTATCTTAATCTCTCTCAGTCCCTCTTATTTCCCCCCGCCCCCCCCTCCCCCTCCCCTGTGTCTGGTCCGTTCCTTTATGTTGTTTATTTATCCACTTGGCTCTGCACCTATTCTTTCTTTTATCCTATCTAAATAAATATCCGAGACTTTGTAGTTTTTCCAACTTTCCCATCTACTATTATCCCCTTTCTCTCCTCCTTCCATTTTGTAGTGATAATCTATTTCCTTTAGCCAGTTTCTAATGTCTGGTTTTCCACTTTTTAGCCAATTCTTGGGAATTAAGGCCTTGGCCGCATTCAGGAGGTTAGGTATTATTGATTTTCTATATTGTTTCTTAGGTTTATTGTAGATATGGAAGAGGCAAGTCCAAATATTTTGTTCTATTTCTTCTCCAGTTATTTCTTTTATGTTATTTAACACTTCCTTCCAGTACTCCATTATTATTGGGCATTCCCACCATATGTGTGTGATCGTTGCTATTTGGCCACATTTTCTCCAACACAAGGAGGTTCTATCTTGATGGAATCTGTGTATTCTTACTGGGGTCATATACCATCTTGATACTAGTTTATAATTCATTTCTATGGTCTTCATGTCCCAAGCCTTATTATATCCCATTTCTATCATTTTTTCCACTTTTTGGTTATCTATTTTTAAATTCATTTCTTTTTCCCATTGATTTATATATTCTGGTCTTTCTTGTGCTTCCAAATCTGTCAGTATACTATAAATTTTTGATGTTCCGTTTTTTAATGGTGTTTCATTGCTACATAGCTTTTCCAGTGCAGTTAATTTTGTTTCATCTCTCAGTGGGTGTGGTATTGTGCTTACTAGGTGATTTAGTTGAGTATACTTCCATTCATTCATCTTCCATCCATTCCTTTCCTCTATTTCTACTCGTGTTCTTATTTTACCATTTCTAGTGATATCTTTCAGTTGTGGGTTACCTATTCCTTGGATTTCAAATATTTCCCTCCCAGGGGTGAAGAGATTCGATCCTGTGAGTGCTAATAGTGGTGAATTATATTTCCATTCATTCTTTAAGTGGATGGTGTCCCAAATTTTAAATACATTTTTTGTTATTTCGTGCGTGTCGGTGTCCAATATTCTATATTTCCGTGGAATCCAAATATTCTTATGTAGTGTGGCTCCACTTATTGTGTTTTCCATTTCCACCCATTTTTTTTCATTTTTCTCATTTGTCCACTCTAACATTCGTGTTAAAACTATGGCTTTATAGTACCTACTTATATCTGGAGCGGCAAGACCTCCATGCTCCTTTTTCCTTGTGATCAGCGTGTAATTAATTCTTGGTTTTTTATTAAGCCATATGTATTTTAGCAGGATTGTTTTAATTATTTTAAAAAAGCTCTGCGGGATTTTTACTGGTAACATCTGTAATCTGTAGTTTATTTTAGGTAATATCGTCATCTTAAACATATTTATTCTTCCAATCCATGAAAGTGGCTGTATTCTTAACTTTTTCATTTCTTCTTTGACCTCATTGATCAGTGGAATAAAGTTTGCCTGATAAATTTTTTCGACTCTAGGAGTTATTTTAATTCCAAGGTAATTTAGTTCTTTTACCCAAGTGAATGGGAATTCTTTTTGTAAAAACTGAACTTCCTTTTTCTCTAGACCTATGTTTAATATTTCCGTTTTTATTGGATTAATTTTGAAGTTTGACAGTTCTCCGTATTTTTTAATTTCTTTCAGTATGTTTGGGAGTGACACTCTTGGGTTGGATACGTACATCAAGATGTCGTCCGCGTAAGCAGCGATCTTATGCTCTTTTCCTCCTAGTTTCGCTCCTTCTACCTCTTTGTTATTGCGGTGTGTTGCTAATAGTGGTTCTAAAGCCAATACATATAATAGTGGAGACAGTGGACAGCCTTGCCGTGTTCCATTCTGCATCTTAATTTTTGGAGAGAGTCTACCGTTTACTTTTACGACTGCTGTCGGGCCATTATACAAATTTGTTATCCACTTCATCATTTTTGTCCCGATACCCAAATGCCGCAATGTATCCATCATGAAACCCCAGTCTACCCTGTCAAATGCTTTTTCTGCATCCAATGACAGGAATAGAACTGGGGTCTCATTCTGCACCTTCTTGTGCAACATCAATAATGATTTTAGGCTGTTGTCCCGCCCCTCTCTCCCCGGGACAAAACCAGTTTGGTCCGGGTTGATCCACAGTGGGATTAGTTTTTTTATCCTAGTGGCCAGGATCTTGGAGTACAGCTTCGTATCGGCGTTCAATAGGGCTATTGGCCTGTAGCTTGAGCAGTTAACTTTGTCTTTCCCTTCTTTTGGTAGTATTGTAATATGAGCTAATAACGATTCACTTCTTATTTCTTCATCTTCCCCTAAGGAATTCATATATTCTAATAGTTTTGGAGTCAGCCGTTCTTCAAATTTTTTATAGTATTTGACCGTAAACCCGTCTGGTCCTGGGCTTTTTCCTACGGGAGTTTCCTTTAATGCCAGTTTTACCTCTTCATGCGTAATATTTTTTTCCAATTCTTCTAGTTGGTCTATTTTTAGTTTTGGTAAGTTTGCTTTTTTTAAATATTCTTGTATCTTCTTTGTTCTTGTATTCGCTTCTTTCCAACTTTCCTGTCCTTTTATTGCATAAAGGGAGCTGAAGTATTTTTGAAATGTTATCGCTATATCTGTAGTTTTATTTACCACTTCTCCTTTTTCATTTTTGATCTTCTCAATGTAATTCAAAGACTTCTTTTTTTTTACCAGATTTGCTAGGTATTTTCCTGGTTTATTACCCCATTTATATTTTTCTTGTACTACTCTGTTGTAATCCTTCCTTTCTTCTTGTTCCATCCAGTCTTTTAATTGCTCTCTCTTTTGAGATAGTAGGCCGAAGATTTTGTTGTTTACTTGATTTTTATGTTTTCGTTCCAATTCATAAATTTCTTTAATTATTTGTTGCATGTTTGTTTTCCTTTCCTGTTTTTTTCTTGCCCCTATGGCTAACTTGCCCCTAATAACAGATTTATGCGCCTCCCATATTGTTGCTTTCGATACCTCTGGTGTATCGTTTTCCTCAAAATATCTTTTAATTTCTTCTATGATGCTTTTTTCAGTCTCACTGTCTTCTAATAAAGTTTCGTTGATTCTCCATGGACCCCTTTCAAGGACTTCTCCTTTTATTTTCATTCTCAAGGTTACTGGGCTGTGATCTGAGGCGGTTATTATGCCTATTTTTGTTTCTTCTATTTCTTCCAAGTTTCTATGTTCGACCATGATGTAATCCAATCTGGAGTAAATTTTGTGTACTGTTGAGTAGAATGTGTAGTCCTTTGTGCTGGGGTGCTGAATTCTCCAAGGGTCTATTAGTTTCTGTTCATATAATGTTCTTTTTAATTTCTTTAGTTGATTTACCTCTTTGTCCCTTACTCTTGAGGTACTGTCCATTTTATTATCCATGCTGAAGTTGAAGTCTCCAGCTAGTATTAATTTTCCTTGCTTGAATTCCATTAGTATTTTAATTATATCTATCAAATATTTTTTAGGGTTCTTATTAGGACAGTAGACATTGGCCAATGTATATTTTACCCCGTGTATAGTTCCTGTAATAAAAAGATATCGACCCTCCGGGTCTATTTTCCTTTGATCTATTAGAAAACGTACATTTTTCCCTATACCGATGGCTACTCCTTTGGCCCTTCTTATTGGCGAGTCTCCTTGATACCATGTTGGTATGTTTCTTGAATAAATTTTGGCATTTGAGTTTTGGGTTTTCTCGTTTTTGTTTCCTCCCCTCCTGGGTATCGTTTTTATTGATAGCGTACAGCCCCCCGTAATAATCTTGGAAAATTGTTGCAATGTCTTTATCTTTATAACTAATGTCTCCTGTCCTAGTTTTTATTTTATCAATATAATTGGAGTTTTTCTTTTTTCTCAGAGCCTTTGCCAGGAATCTACCAGGTCTATTGCCGCCTATATATCTTTCTTTTTTTTTACAAGGTTAAATAGTTTTCGGGTTTCTTGTTCAATTAGGTCCCGCATAGCCTCCATCCTCCTTAAAAGACCCACCAAGACCTCCTTACCCCTGTTTTCTTATGTAGTTGTTCAAGATCATGGATTTCTTTTTTCAGGACTAGTTTATCTTTCTCCTTTCTTCTCTTTATCTCAGAGCCCACCATTATTAAGATACCTCTAATATATGCCTTATGGGCCTCCCAGACAATAGCTTCTGATGTTTTACCCGGCCTATTCATTTTAAAATAGAATTCCAGCTCCTCTTTGATTCGTTTATCAATTGTTCTATCGTGGAGAAGGTCCTCATCTAGTCTACAACTATTCCCCCAATTTTTACGTTTACCTATTTTCAACTGTAAACTTATGGGTGCATGGTCAGAGAAGGTCATCGTGCCAATATCTGTACCCTCGATCTCCTCAAGGAGACAATGCTCCATGAGGAAGAAGTCCAATCTAGAGTACGTCGCATGGACGGGGGAGTAAAAAGTGTAGTCTCTTGATTCATAGTGTTGTATCCTCCATACATCCACAAGTTGACATTGGCGTAACTTCTTTTTTAACAACAAATTACTGAGAAATCACAAAGCAACTCTTCTATGAGGACAAACCGGTGGTGAAAATATTAATCTTTTATTGAGACTATCCAAAAATATTATTACAACAGATCTAAATACAAATGCAATATTAAGAATATATCCCTATTATCAACACATATTAAAAAGACCTAAGGTCTCAAGAGGACATCGGTGGCCACCATCTTTCAGTTGTCACCTCACATATCTCTCTCTCTCACACACACACACACATACAGATCTCAATCGATCGCCAGATCGATAAGGCTTGCAGATGTAAAACTCTAATAACCTGGGATAGTGTCACGTATAAGTGACTGGTTTGGTCTTGTGATGAAGTACGATTGTTCATGAATATTTTTCCTCCAGGAATAAAGATAAGGGTTCTAAATAGTACAGGTGTGGTCCAAGAGTTCCTTGTGGTTTCCGTAGCGCTAACTTGTGACAGAGACAGCTTCTATGTTTAGATGTGTGCACACAATAGTTAGAAATCACCCTAAGTTGAGACAACGTATCAAGTTGAATGTAGCACTTGTGTGATGTTAACAAAAAGAATGAAACTGGCTTTACCAGCAGCAGGAGCGGAACACCGTACAGCTCATGGTATCAAATAGTAGAGGGAAGCTTACAGTTACTGACATCTAGACGGGATCATCACGATCAATGGTTTACCATCACAGCCACTGCAAGGGAGATCCCATTCATGGATAGCAAAGCGGTTTCCTACGTTCCGGGTAGATGCCCTGATCAGCTGTTAGGAAAGTCTTAGTCCTCACTGGTGCTGCATGGATGTCACTGATAGTATTAGCTGCAATAGTCAGGCTCTGATGTTAACTAGCGGACCAAATGGAATGTAGAGCGGGGTGGAAAGAGTAATTTGGCTGGACTGATAGGTGACCAAACAGACGTCCTCCTCACGGATACCATGTAATCTTGATGCTTACATGTTTCGCTAAATTATTAGCTTCTTCAGAGCTCTGGTTAACATCACATTAATTCTTGAATTTCTACTCCTCACGTTCAAAAGGATCTTTTACTATACGCTTGCAATATTACATTTCTCTTGCAAGACCTGCCCTCCAGCTTCAGTGGAGCCTCAAGTTTCTATCTTTTTATACGCCCTTCATGGGCCTTCTCTTCCCCCTTTTTTTGAAGAGAATATCATATACATACATTTTGTACTTAGAAACTTCATCGCTACCTATATAGAAATTCCATTTTCAATATGCAAATAAACATTCTCTCTCGGAATCAAGAACATATTGGGTAGACAGACCATGTCATTGTCCCTGTTTTTAATGTAAAGTTTCATGGAATGCCAAGTCAGCTAATACAGTGTTAACGTAAGTGAAAACGACATGAAAAGTACATTATGTAATGTTTTTACGTATATGTAAAAGGCCCCAATATTAATAGTCAAATAATGCTTTATGTAAACGGGTCTGCTGTGGGCGTGATTTTTTTTTTAAGGTGAGCCCCACCAAAATACATGGTACTGTGATACCATGTGTTTTAGTGGGAGCAAACAAACATGCAATTGGTGGATAAGTGGGTTTGCCATTAAAAACAAATGGCACCCGTGCGCAACTGGAAAAGGCAATGTACTTTTATGTGGTTTGGGAAAATACATGATTTTACACGTTTTATTGCACTGTACCTAGTGTGAAAAACTCATAAATCTAGTTTATGTGTGATGTTATGTGGTCAGTAGGTTGTAAATACCCCCCCCCCCGCCTGCTAGTGCAACCCCCCCTTCAAACACAAATCCCCCTCCCTCTTTGCCCTTACTGCAGAAAAATTACACAATGCCCTGCACAGTCCGACCATGAAAGGGTTACTGTGTTAAGTTCTATGTACAGAG
This sequence comes from Aquarana catesbeiana, assembly GCF_042186555.1. Lineage (NCBI taxonomy): Eukaryota > Metazoa > Chordata > Amphibia > Anura > Ranidae > Aquarana > Aquarana catesbeiana. Next base: position 351,888,841 of record NC_133328.1, on the reverse strand, counting down.
ATAAGGGAGAGCACATCCTGTTCCTTCTCCCGGCTTTCTCCTCTCTCTATGCTGTTGTCTGTATATTGCTGGCAAATCTGAAAGCTGTGCGGGCTGCCGACCTTCCTTTAGCAACCGATATGATATGGGTGGGCAGCTTAGACAGCTTTAACTTTTGCAGGAAAAATACAGATAATAGCATAGAAGAAAGAGAGAGGCGGGAGGAGGAATGGGATGTGCTCTCCATTAACTTAATGCAGTAGCCCTTTCACAATTGGACAGTACAGGGGTTTGTGTCATTTTACCACGCTACCCCTGGGGACTCTTTGCAGCACCCCAGGGTGCAGCAGGACCCCGGTTAAAAAACCTTGATGTAGAGAGTGGGGACGTGTGCCTTCAAATATTCTGTACAATGCCTTCACTTTTAATGCAGGATATGATGAAGTGAAAAGTGTTTTTTTTTCTATTTGTCCCCTTACCTGCACCCACATTACTTTTTAATATCCAACTATGAATACCTTCTTACTAAGATACAGTGTAAATTATGTGTTCCTTCCTGTTTTTAATAAGTAACTTCAAATGGTTTCTTAATTTTATATTGTTCTATTGAGTTAAAACTATATAGATGTATATGTTTTTGGTGCCACAGAAAATACATACATACACATAACTGCAATACACTGCAGCTAAATCAACTGCAATAATCAACACACCATTTAAGGAAATGACATGCAATTATAGCAGGTCAGCAAGAAAAGTGAGCTTTATTAATAGTCACAGCACACACTGGGTAAAAATCAAATAATATTTTTTACTCTTATGCTAGAAATGGCTCAATAGATACAGTGGATAGATAGGACAAACACAAAAAAAGTATGGAAATAAATTATTTTCAGATAATTGAACAAATATTGTAAAATCCTTTTATAGGGAAGGGCGGAGCCACCTGTCCACGTCACCTGGTACACCTCCCCCTTTGCGACGCCAGGGACTGGTGCATATGGGGTCGGCAACGTCATGAGGGGGCGGTAACACCAGTGACATTGCCAGGTGCCCCCGCCCTTCCCTATAAAAGAACCATCAGACAGAGGAGCCTGCATTGGGCAGATGACCTCTATGTCAGCGGAAGCAAATTTTTTTTCGGGTGTGGCGGGTGATGTGATTGACAATGGATTAACATGAGGGGGCATTATTTTTTATTTTTTAATAAAGGAATTGTCAAAAACTGTTTCTGTGTTTTTCTTACTTTTTTACACTTTTTTTGGTGAATTTGTGGTGGTACTATGTACCCCATACTCATTCACATTTGGGGGCAGGACCTGGGGGGCCCCTTGTTAGATTGCGATAAGCCCCCTGCCCGCAGACCCCCAAAACCAATGGCCATGGTTGTGAGGATGAGGCCCTTATCCCCATCAACATGGGGACAAGGTGCTTCAGGGTAGCGGGGAGCAGAGCCCCCCTGCCCCAAAGCACCCACCCCCCATACAAAGGGCATGTGGCTTTGTATGATTCAGGAGGGGGGCACTCACTGGTCCCCCCCCTTTCCTGACCTGCCAGGCTGCATGCTTGGATAAGGGTATATTATGGTTTTTGGGGGTTGACCCCATCCCATTTTGTTTACATTTTTCTATTTCGGCATTGTTTTTTTCCCATTCATCTGTCATTAGGGAAGCCAGCTGACCGATGATGAGTCATTGGTTGTTAAGGACGCGAGCAGCCGGCTTCCCGGCCCGCTGCTTACCAACCAGCTATTCTTCACACAGAATTTGAATTGGTCGATCGTTTTTTGACCTATCCAAATTCTAATCATTCTGAAAAGTTGGAATCCATTAGAAAACGAATAAACAAAATAAATATTAACACATTTTAACTAAACTTGTTACTATTTAAGTCAGAGATTTAGATACATCTGAATCCCTGAATAACCAAAAATGTGTCCGAATTTGTATTTGGACTGAAATGAATTGCACATGTCTATTAAGTATGCAGGTTATAAGTCAGATCCATTCACTGTTTCTCAGGGGATGAGAGAGGGTTGCCCTCTGTCTCCACTCCTCCTTGCCTTGGCTCAAGAGCCTCTTGCTGCATTGATTCGCTCCAACACTGTTATAGGAGGCATCGGTTATCAGCATAATTTATGTTTATTTGCGAAATGACATTCTACTGTTTTTCACCACTCCTCCTTACAATGACGCCTAACTTGTTCCGAACTTTGAAACGCTTTACTTCAATATCAGACTTGGAGGTGAACCAGCAGAAGTAGCTGACTCTAAATATTGCCATTTCTCCTCAGGATATTTCTCAATTACAATCCTCATTTTCCTTCAAATGGAATATACATGCCCTCACTTATTTGGGCATTAAATTGACTTCACACCGCTTTTCATTGTTCCATGTGAATTATCCATCAATGCTTGCTCATTTTAACATGCTTTATGTCTCATTGGTCGTCTTTGCAGGTTTCCTGCTTGGTAGCATAATGGAGTCAAAATGACACTCCTACCTAAAATTCTGTATCTTTTTGAGTACTTCCTGTAACAGTGCCTCCTTTCTATTTATGTATCCCCCATCGATGGGTTAATGCCTATATATGTGGTTAGGTTAGACCACGACTGCCTAGGTTGGCCCTCATACACTCTAAGTTACAGGGTGGTCTTGGCCTCCCCAATTTTACCAAATGCTACCAGGCAGCCAAATTAGCACATTTTGCACAATACCACACAGTTAAGGAACTCCCATTATGGATTAGTTTAGAAGCAGTAGATTGCAATCCGTTGGTTATTATAGATCTCTTCTGGCTTTGTCCTAAATAATGCAAGTCAATCTCCAATTCTATTACATTTTACTACTTAGCTTTATGAGATCGTTTGAAAAATCCTTGTCGCTTGCAGTCCCCGCATAACCCATTATTATCCTTTTTGAACCATTCCAACTTCTATACTGCTTGAGTGGCTCCAACCTCCTTCCACAACTGGAAATCGTTAGGGCTTCACTGTCTGGGTCACTTGGTTACAGTCTCCTCTTTTTATTTGCAGCTTTGCAAGAGAAATACTGACTTCCCAGTTTGGAGTTGTTTTATCTTTAAATAAAACACTTCTTGCTATACATCAATCAAACAGATCTTGCATTCTCAAATATTCTTTAAACATATATACTCCGCTGACTCTCGAACTCCTGGTCTGTTCTCTAAAATTTATACTCACTACACTAAGCTCTACACCTCTCGCCTATGCTTCTCGTTGGGCTACTGTTCTTGATGTCCTGTTAGAACCAAAAGATAGGATGAATAGTTGGCAATATACTAAATCCTCTGTTATCAATACCCTAGGGTTGGAAACTAACTATAAGTTTTTAACCAGATGGTATTTAGTTCCTGCTAGAATTTTCAAAATACTCCCTTCTTCCACTCTCTGAGCTGTTTCAGGGGTTGTGCGGAAGATGGTACACACCTTCATATCTGCTGGACTTGTACCTTCATACTGGGCCGAAGTGTTTTGAATGTGATCCATTCTCTTTGATATTTCACTCTGGACTGATCCCTCCATAGCGTTATAGAATAAACATCCACCGGACCTGACATCCCTGCAATTTAAATTGCTCCTGTACATGACTACAGCTTCCAAGAAAAACATTGCTAAAGCTTAGAAGACGTCAAAATTATATCTCCTTGAAACTAAGAATAGAATAACACAATTAATACTACACAGTAAAATTGCAGCTACCCTACTTGATTGTGTGCCGAAATACCTTAGTATCTGACAACCTTGGGTTGATCACTTCTTGTCTCCTAACTTTGACCAATCTTTATTGGAGCCCTAACTGAACCTTTTGGGGATATAGTATATCCTTTTTTCACTGTTAAGCCCCAATATACTGCCTGGCTTATGGGAGATTCTGAGCCCCCTTTGCCCCCTCTCTCCCCTCTTTTCCCCTCCTCCCATCTCCTCCTTTATCTTTCTCTTTGTTCCATTCATGGCTTTCATTTCCACTCTTTTTTGTTCTGCAAACAATTTAATAATTTGCAGCTTTGAGGTTCAGTTTTCTTCCATGCATTATGAGGTTCTGTTGTATGATTACTTATTGCAGTGTTAAGCTCTATAGCAACATTTCATATTGTTTATTCTCTGATGCCAACAGGGTATATTACTTTGCGCTTTTGCACATGCCTTTTTTATCGTTTGTACAATGATATTTACTCATAATAAAACTTTTTACCAAAAAAACTATCCTGTTCTCTATGTATTGCTTCTCTTGAGTGGAATCCATGGTGTTCCTGCCAGTCCCACTGCTTTCCTATTAAAAACTGACTACACTAAGCAGGAAAGCACACCATAGCCTGTTCTCTAACTGTGCTGGGAACTGAGCCTGCTTTCCTCCAATGATCAGACTCATCCTGACACCCCTCCCCTGCACAGCCATTCACTGTGAAGATCAATGTGCTGCTGTCTCTCCTCACCTAGCTCTTATGCTGAGAACATAGGGAATGTGATCACTTATAAAAAAAAGTGAAACAAGGTATTAATAATGTTTTTATATCTACATACAAATGTTTTGCCTTTCATTTCTATTTTAACCACTTCAATACTGGGCACTTTTACCCCCTTCCTACCCAGAGATAGAGATTTCTTTTGGTGGTATTTGATCACCACTGGGTTTTTAATTTTTTTACTAAGCAAATTAAAAAGTTTTTTTTTTTTTTTTTAAGTTTTTCTTTGTTTCTGTTATAAAATTTTGTAAATAAGTACATTTTCTCCTTCACTGATGGGCACTGATGGGGTGGCACTGATGTGCACTGATGGACACTGATGAGGAGGCACTAATATGCAACACTGATAGGTGGCACTGATGGCCACTGATAGGCAGTACTGATGGGCATTACTGATGAGCACTGATTGGCATCTGTGATGGGCACTGTTTGGCATCTGTTGTGGGCATCGCTGATGGGGGGCTGCACTAATAATCAATGCACTGATTATCAGTGCAGACCCCCCTGTCAGGAGATTCACTGATCGGCTCTCCTCTGCTCGCGCCTTGTCAGCATGAACTGAGGAAAGCCGATTACCAGCACTTACTAGTTATCACTATGATCAGTTGTGATTGGTCACAGCTAATTACATGGTAAAGAGCTTACATCATAGGCTCTTTACTGAGATCGGAGATGCGGTGTGTCAGAGCGACACACCGCATCACTGATTGGCGCTCACGAGCGGATTGTCCTGCTGGACGTCACATATGACGCCCAGTCAAGATAGCTGATCCCCCGCTCAGCCATCATTCTGCTATAGGCCAGGCAGAATGTGATTAAACTGAATGGGTTGTTTTACAAGGTGAGGGTTTACAATCACTTTAGACAAGGGAATTAGACAGTGTTATCCATCTTGCTGGCTTTTCTTGAAAGTGAATCACGTGTGGTTTTATAATTCAAACTTTTCTATTTCCATTCACTGTAATGCCCTGTACACACGGTTGGATTTTCCAACGGAAAATGTGCGATCGGAGCTTGTTGTCGGAAATTCCGACCTTGTGTGGGGTCCATCGGACTTTTTCCATCGGAATTTCTGACACACAAAGTTTGAGAGCAGGCTATAAAATTTTCCGACAACAAAATCCGTTTGCATCAATTCCAACCCTGTGTGGACAATTCAGACGCACAAAGTGCCACGCATGCTTAGAATAAATTCCGAGACAGAACTGCTCGGTCTGGTGAAATTAGCGTTCGTAATAGATATAGCACTTTTGTCACGCTGCAATGTTTTAAATTGTTTAATGCAGCGCACTCTCTTCTTCTTTATAATGCTAGAAGAATGAAGTTGTTTTGCTGCTCATATTCACACAGACTTCTCACAAACTTCTTTCTTTATTATTTATCGTGATTTCATGAAAATAATATTTTTATTTGTCACATCTCCCAAAAAGAATTACATTTTTGGATGTTTTTAGATTTTTTTTTTTTGTTTTTTTTTTTTTGAAATCCTGATCTCCTGTTATTTTTTGTATATATTTGTTTTAACTCCAGAATAGTTTTGGGTGTGTTTTGTGTGTCAAGTTACCACAACACGATTATTATCTTGTATTATTTAATCTCAAGGAGGTTGCTTGGTGTTGGTGTCTCTTGTTAATTTCACATTGTAATTTTAAAATGTACCGGCGAGTATAATAAAACAAACCAAAAATTTATTAAGGGGTCATAACCAAAGAAAGATGGAGGCAACGCTGGAGAAACAGCAGAAATTGGTGAAGCCTTTGGCCCCCAGGGCACACATCAATTATTTTTCTGCAAAATTGGTGGCCTGAGGAGTCCATATATAAGGGAGTACAATCTGGTCCAGAAGTCCAAGAGATTATGAACAGCAGCAGATGACATACATGTCCCCAAGCTGTGGTCATACAAGAGCCTGCATCTTTTGTCAGACCAGACTGAACCCAGACTATCACTTTCTTGTCTTCCTTACATGCTTCCTTCCAGGCTGTGTCTGTGGTGTTGGAGGTGTGGCAGGAGGAGGAGGATGATGTAACTCACATAGGTGTGTATAGGGTGTGATTTCGCCCCTCAACCCCCTTGGTTAATGTTTTATAAAGGATGTCCTCACACATGAGGCATTGGCCCTCCTGCATGCCCTTCAGTTTGGTGGCAGTCATGCAGGCAAAGGCCTCTTCACGAGTGGGGGTGGCTCTGAGGGATGCAGAAGCCTCCTGAATCAGCCAGAGCGCTGACTCCTCCACATTACTTCCCTTCCTGGGTCTTTTGTTTGGAAGGCGGAGGGGAGGGACCTGCGACTCTGTGAGGCTCCTACTGGGCCAGGCCACCTCCTGGCTGACACTTACCCCTGCCTCCTCCTGGCTGTCACTTACCCCAGCCACCTCCTGGCTGCCACTAACCCCGCCTCCTCCTGTGTGCCACATTCCACAGCCTCCTCCTGGCTGAGGTCTTCCTGTGTATGAAAAAGGGACATAGTTTTAGTTTTTTCTTCATCAATCACACACAATTTTCAGCTCATGACTGTTGCAAATTGAATGTTAACAAATATAAAAGACTATCATTCTGAGGCTAGCATTTTTCATTCTTGTCCCAATTATTTTTGCCCACTACTGTCTATTGATATGTAAAACACTTTATTAAATCAGCAATTAGTGATCAATAATAACATCTAGTAAACATCATTTATTTATTGACCATAAATCTGTAGAACAATGCTATACCTGGCTCAAGCTGGGCTCCTCCACTTCTTCCTGGCTGGAAGTCCCAGGTTGGACATCGGAAGCCTCAGTTGGGGTGGAAGGGAGGGTGGAAGGAAGAGTGGAAGGAAGGGTTTCCCTGACTTCAGTCTGGTCTGTCAGAAATCGAAGTCTCTCATAGTACCACAGCCTGGGGACACAAACGTCATCTGCTGCAGCTCCTGATCTCTGGGAATCCAGGACCTAAGATAAGTGCTCCCCAGGCCACCAATTTTGGCTTTTAAATAGGGGATGGTTGCCGTGGGGACCACCAGCTTCACCAACTCCAGCAGTTTATCCAGGGCTGCCTGCCTCTTTTGTTTATGATTATAATGTGGGTGTTTGACCTGCCACAGACAGGGCAGCTCCCTGTATTTATCTATGAACAGGGGAAGGAAGTTGTGGTCATTGAAGCCATCCATTTTATCTGCAATACACAAAACAAACCGTAATGTCAGGTTAAAGTCTCCTAATCTTGTCCAAATATAGGCCTCAATCTATAAGCAGTATAGGCCCAAGTTTAAATGTTACCTTCGTTATCACGATCGGCACTTTCGATGCTCCCTCCTCCGATCACAGATCGTACGTACGACGCACGCGTGTTACGCTTTATATACACTGCGCATGCGTGAAACTCCACCTTCCCCTGACGTTCTTTCTAGTCTATTCCCGGCCCCTTATCATTCGGCGCAGTGGGGAAGAACATCATGACGGAGACACAACAGGTGCGTGCTAATAGCAGCAACGAGGAGGAGAAGGAAAGGCCAGAGCCAGAAACGTCACGATCCCAGAGGAGATTTAAGGCATCAAATATGGTCTTTGTAGAGATGGTGGAGATGGTGGACATATTGAAGAGGGCCGACTATGACGGGAAGTATGGACCTTACCCCGCCTCCAATGTCAGAAAAGCCAAGATCATGGTGAAAGTTGTGAAGAGTCTGCACAGGAATTTTGGGGTACAGCGATCCAAGGATCAACTGAGGAAGCGGTGGTCGGACCTCAAATTAAGGGAGAACGATCAGTATAGAAGGATCAGGAGAGTGCTGCAAAAAAGTAAGTAGTTGTCCTGTGTTCCTATTCTTTATTTTTCTTATGTTCGTGCTGCTCCATGTGCTTTTCTTTACTGTTGTACAGTTTAAAATGGCAACTTTCATGTTCATGGACACATTATTTGTTCGTAGGAAACATTGTTCGTTCGGCCAATAAAACACCATGTTTTGTCCAGATGGAGTTCAATACATTTTTTTCTGGCCTACTTCTCTTAAAATAAGTTTGTTGTCTAGATGGGTTAGTAACTAGAATTAAATGCAAACTAGATTCTGTGTAAGGAGAGCACACTCAGCAGCTGTTTACACATCTGGACGCTGGAGCACTAGTGTGGGACACAAGAACACCCTTTTTATTAGGGGGCCCACACAGGTGCTCCAGTGTATACTATAGGGGTGACTCCATCTGTGAAGCTTGTACAAAACAGGTAAGTATTTAAGCTTGACAAAGGACAAAAATATTTCTTTATCTTGCAACTCTGCCAAAAGAGACAATTCTACCCCACTTCCAAGCAATGTTTCATATTCCTATTTCTGCCATCAAATATCTGTGTGCTAAGTATACCTATTTTTTTTAACATAGGGGAGAAAAGACTCAGAGGAGACCACTCATCAGAGGAGACCACGGCCCCTCCACCTCAGGAACAAGGGGAAATCCCCCAAACCCAACCGGAGGAGGGAGACGTTGTGGAAATTGTCACCACAACAGATGAGTGTCTGCGACCACAGCTTCAGGTAAGTGATGGATGCCTGCATATTTATAATACATGGTGTGTTTTTTTTTTTATATTTTAGGTGATCGTGATGTTGTGGAAGAGGAATGTCACTTCACCAGTGAAAGTGCCCAGATCCTCATCGGGGAGATAATGGGGTGTAATAGGGATTTGGAATCCTTTGCGCTATAAGTGCAGTTTCAGTGCAGTCTCAAGTGCACTTGTAGTGCAAAGTGTATTTTTCTTTAGTAAATAACACCCAACAGTGTTTTCTAATTACACAATCATGTAATTTTCAGGACTCAACAAAATTTAGGGCATGGTTTTGAAAATTAATATTATTTTTGTCAGTAATGCATTACATACATTCACAAAAAAACAAGGTGGATGTGTAGCAGACCCACAACATATTAATTAATAGTTAGCCAAAGAAGAGATTGTCATCTCATGTGTCAACGAAATTTCGTTTGCACCGTTGAAGAAAAAGGCCAAAAAATTAGACCATTAATAAAAGATAACCGAGGAGACAGCTAAGAGAAAGCCAAGCAGGAAATCAAAGCAAATATTTGTTCAGTTTAAAATATATATTTTTGTTTAAAAAATGTCTCAGACATTGTCTGGCATATCGATGGCCCCCCTACCCACAAAGTATTCCATGTATCTTATACGGACCTCGCGGGCACTCTGGGGGGGCAAGCCAGGACGGCCAGCCTCAAGCGCCATCAGGTTTGGTTCATTGATATTAATTCCGGCCTCAGGCCCAACTGAGGCAGCATAGTTCCAAGAATTTTTCCTTAAAAAGTTGTGGAGGACACAGCAACACAGGATGATGTGATTGAGTTTATATTCTGCCATGTGTATGGGTATAAGAAATAGGTGGAACCGGCTGGCCATTATTCAAAACGTGTTTTTCACCACTCTTCTGGCTCTGGCTAGCTGGTAATTAAAAGCCCTCTGGTCCGGGATGAGGGTCCTCATAGGGAATGGCCGCATAAGATGGTCCCCTAGTGCAAACGCTTCATCCACAATGAAGACGAATGGGAGTCCTTCCACATTGTCTTCTGGAGGTGGCAAGCCCAAGCTGTCATTCTGGAGACGCCTATAGAACTCGGTCTGGGCAATGACGCCACCATCTGACATCCGGCCATTCTTCCCCACGTCCACATACAGTAACTCGTAAGTAGCCGACACCACCGCCAACATCACAATACTATTGAACCCCTTGTAGTTGTAATAGTATGACCTCGAGTTGGGGGGTGGGATGATGTGGACGTGTTTCCCATCAATTGCCCCTACGCAGTTAGGAAAGTCCCACCACTGGGCAATGTGGGAGGCCACAGTCTGCCATTCCTGTGGGTTGGAAGGAAACTGTGGAGTCAAACAAGAACCAAAAATTAATCATTTTGCACATGAACATTGAAAGCAGATTAGACACAAACATTCTTGGCCAACATCAGTATAACATTTATTTTAGGGAGTATTTAAAGACAAAGGTCCACCTATCAGATTCCCCCCTCTCTCATGGGCCATTTTAAACATTTTAGGGGGGATGTTTTGGACAGGTAACCCTCTCCACTTCATTGAGAGATGAATGCCTATATAATGTGTATTACTTTGGCCAGCCCCTCCTTACTTTGCACTATTGGCAGCCCACTGGACAGGTAAGAAGTGTCATAATACAAAGATATAAATACACACTGTTCACATTTTAGCACATTTTTACATTCTGATATTACCTATCAAAATAATAATAGGATACAAAAACTTTAAACAGTACCATTTGAAAGTATTCAGGCAGGCCCTTGCACTACATGCTTTGGGGAATTCATCCATAAATCTGACCACAAAAGAAGTAGGTATAGCGTGTATGGGTTTGGCAAAGTCAGCAGATAGAGGATTGGTATCAGCTGACTTAGCGGTTGGGGGGAGGGAGAGTTACAATGATTTTGGCACCCAAAAAAAAGCCTCTGGCACTCTGCCTGAATTTAAAGCACAAATCACATTTTTACACATTTTAGGGTGTGTTTAGGGTAAAGAACTACTATGGAGCTGACAAAATACATTGTTAAGTGACTAGGCAAGGTGGATATAGGCCCAGGAGAGCATGCCTGGGAGGTAAGTGAAGGCAAATATGTATGAAGGACAAAAAAAATGTCAAATAAAACCAGCATGCATGAGGACAAAAGGGACATTCACAGCATATTACAATCATGGTAATTATGGAATAAGGAAAGAAATACGATATATTAGCAAACATTAAATACAATAAAATGTGATGTTAAAGGATAAAAATCTTACCTTAATATAGTCCTTCTGCAGGACCTGGATGATGGCAGAACAGGTCTCTGGGATAATGATCCCCAGAGCCTGGGGGGAGATGCCTGTCGAGAACTTGAGGTCGTGCAGGCTTCTCCCCGTCGCCAAGTACCGCAGGGTGGCAACTAGCCTCTGCTCCGGAGTGATGGCTTGCCTCATGCAGGTATCCTGCCTGCTGATATAAGGGGTCAGCAAAGCAAACGGTGAAATACGGGGTCCGTCATCCGGAGAAAGTTCCTGAAATTGTCAGGATTATTCTCACGGAGCAAAGGCATGTGACAGAATTGGTCACGCTGGAGAAACCAATTCTTGGTCCATGAACTCCTCCTCACCCTGTTCATGGACTGGGCTTGTGTCAAAGTAAGAACCCCAACACCAAGCCCCCACACAGCACGAACTCTAAGATGAGTATGTACATGCAACATGGCTAGAAAACAGTTGGCTGCTCAGAACGAAGTAACAGAACGCACTGGCCTGAACAGCAAGGCCTGTGAAGAGCGACCTGAAAATCAGTAACAAACAGACAAGAACACAATGACAAATCAATGGGAACGCGCTGCATGCACTGAAGACCAGATACAAACCCACAAGCATAAACTGAACAGCAGAAATACGATCTGAAAACCACGAGTCTGAAAAAGCGCTAATCGTCTCTCACCAAACTTTTACTAACACGAGATTAGCAAAAGGAGCCCAAAGGGTGCCGCACTTGGTATTGAACTGCCGTTTTATAGTCTCGTCGTACGTGGTGTACGTCACCGCGTTCTTGACGTTCGGAAATTCTGACAACTTTGTGTGACCACGTGTATGCAAGACAAGTTTGAGCCAACATCTGTCGGAAAAAATCCAAGGATTTTGTTGTCGGAATGTCCGATCAATGTCCGACTGTGTGTACAGGGCATAAGAGTGTTAAAAACATACGCCTAATTATATGTATGGTCAGATGACTTCTACCTGTACATGGGAACCCCAATGTCCCTTTTGGTCTCATTACCACAATTAATTATGCATCAACCTTATAACATCTTTGTTTTTTTCTGTTTTTTTTTGCCACTGGCGAGATATTTCTCCGGGAGTCTTGTTTCATTTATTAAAATTCAGACTTGTCCCATCACTTCTTCACATCATAGTGGCAATTTTTATCTACGTTTTAACAATACAAATATGTCACAGAAATACCCTTTATGAATTGAAACGCCCTCTTTTTGGCCCATCCTAGGGCACCCCCCCTCCCAACTCCCCAGCCACCCCTCATTTATTTCACCCCCTTCTTCCACTCCTATTCTGTTCTCCTCTTATCTTCTCCAATATCCACTCATCACCACCAAACACATTTTTCATCACCTGGCAAAATCCTCCTCCCTAAGCTAGATAACCCATACCTCGGCCGCTCTTACAGACTTTAAACTCCACCCAGTCCCTCCACTTCATCTCAAAGACCTCCATTTTCGTCCCTTCACTGAACCTGAGATATTCTAAACAGTAGATTTCATTGATTTTATTAAACCATTCTCTCATTGTGGGTCTTCCTTTCTTTTGCCAGTACCTAGGTATAAGGCTTTTAGCTGCGCCGGTAAGCTGTGGTAATAGCGTTTTCAGGTATGTTTTTGTAGGCATTTTGCTCTTGTGGAATAAACATTCCCAAAGGTCGTCCGGGATAGCAATATTAGTAATCTCTTTAATAATTTCCCTTACCTCCCCCCAGAATTTTCTAATTTCCGGGCAATGCCACCAAATATGCGCCATAGACCCTATTTCTTTGCAGCCCCTCCAACAAATTGTGAAGTTTCCTTCTAGCATTTGTGTACTCGATCAGGGGTCATGTACATTCTTGCCAGACATTTATAATTCAGCTCCAGTATTTTGCAGTTAACCGAGATGGCGTTCACTCTCCTCAGTATCTGCCACACTTCAGAGTCTGTAAGTTTGCTTTCCATCTCCTTCTCACACTTCCTAATATATGGTGGAACATTTTATATGTGATTTTGGGGAGTATTACCATTTTATATATGTTAATTCTACCTGCCCAGGATAACTGTCCATGTGAGATTCTGTTTAGCTTTTGCTTTATTTCATTGAGAAGGGGCATAAAATTCGCCTGAAATAGAGTGTCTTTTGATGTGGTTATTTTGACCCCTAAATAATTGAGTTCTTTTTTCCCCCAGATAAATGGAAAATGTTTTTGGTATGAATAATCTCTAAGTTTGCTGTTATTAATATCTAGTGTTTCCGATTTAGTCGGATTAACCTTAAAACTAGAAAGCTTCCCATATTCTATTAGTGTAGAAATAATATTCGGGAGGGAAATCCTCGGACGCGTGACATATAACAGGATATCGTCCGCAAAGGCAGCCAATTTATACTCATCTTTACCGATCTTTAACCCGCTGATATCCGGGTTTTTCCTAATCCTGGAGAGAAGGGGGCTCGAGGGCCAAAACGAATAACAGCGGGGAAAGTGGACACCCCTGTCTCGTGCCATTAAACCTTTCGAATGGCTCCGAGAGTAAACCATTGATCCTCACTCTAGCTGTAGGTCGAGAGTATAAAGCCTTAATCCATCTGAGGGTTATCTCCCTAATTCCGATCTCCTCCAAAGTGCACGTCATGAAGCCAAAGGCTTTTTCAGCATCGATTGACAGAAGTAGACCTGGGGCTCCACTCTCTTTGATTTTCTGTATTACTAAGAGTGTTTTTATGCTGTTATTGCATCCCTCTCTTCCCAGAATAAACCCGACCTGGTCTGGGTGTATGATCTTATTAATTATTTTTTTCAATCTGTCCGCGAGCACTTTGGCGAATAGTTTCATATCTACATTTAAGAGCGAGATAGGTCTATAGCTGGAACACTGTGTACTGTCTTTATCATCTTTAGATGGCTATGTTGGCTTCCAGTGCTTCTCTCCTCACTTCCCCTTTCTCCCCGATTTCATTCATGTATGAACACATTTTGGGGATTAGGTAATCCTGGTATTTTTTATAATATAGAACAGTCAACCCATCAGGACCGTGACTCTTGCCCACCGGCGTTTCCTTAAGAGCCCTTCTAACCTCTTCCTCTGTTATGGGGGCCTCTAAAGTGCATTGGTCTGTTTCCATGATTTTAACCATTCCACTATCTTTTAAATAACTTTTAATTTTCTCTCGTTTTTGTTTCCTCCCCTCCTGGGTATCGTTTTTATTGATAGCGTACAGCCCCCCGTAATAATCTTGGAAAATTGTTGCGATGTCTTTATCTTTATAACTAATGTCTCCTGTCCTAGTTTTTATTTTATCAATATAATTGGAGTTTTTCTTTTTTCTCAGAGCCTTTGCCAGGAATCTACCAGGTCTATTGCCGCCTATATATCTTTCTTTTTTTTTACAAGGTTAAATAGTTTTTGGGTTTCTTGTTCAATTAGGTCCCGCATAGCCTCCCTCCTCCTTAAAAGACCCACCAAGACCTCCTTATCTCCTGTTTTCTTATGTAGTTGTTCAAGATCATGGATTTCTTTTTTCAGGACTAGTTTATCTTTCTCCTTTCTTCTCTTTATCTCAGAGACCACCATTATTAAGATACCTCTAATATATGCCTTATGGGCCTCCCAGACAATAGCTTCTGATGTTTTACCCGGCCTATTCATTTTAAAATAGAATTCCAGCTCCTCTTTGATTCGTTTATCAGTTGTTCTATCGTAGAGAAGGTCCTCATCTAGTCTACAACTATTCCCCAATTTTTACGTTTACCTATTTTCAACTGTAAACTTATGGGTGCATGGTCAGAGAAGGTCATCGTGCCAATATCTGTACCCTCGATCTCCTCAAGGAGACAATGCTCCACGAGGAAGAAGTCCAATCTAGAGTACGTTGCATGGACGGGGGAGTAAAAAGTGTAGTCTCTTGATTCATAGTGTTGTATCCTCCATACATCCACAAGTTGACATTGGCGCAACTTCTTTTTTAACAACAAATTACTGAGAAATCACAAAGCAACTCTTCTATGAGGACAAACCGGTGGTGAAAATATTAATCTTTTATTGAGACTATCCAAAAATATTATTACAACAGATCTAAATACAACTGCAATATTAGGAATATATCCTTATTATCAACACATATTAAAAAGACCTAAGGTCTCAGGAGGACATCAGTGGCCACCATCTTTCAGTTGTCACCTCACATATCTTCAGAGCTCTGAAGAAGCTAATAATTTAGCGAAACATGTAAGCATCAGGATTACATGGTATCCGTGAGGAGGACATCTGTTTGGTCACCTATCAGTCCAGCCAAATTACTCTTTCCACCCCACTCTACATTCCATTTGGTCCGCTAGTTAACATCAGAGCCTGACTATTGCAGCTAATACTATCAGTGACATCCATGCAGCACCAGTGAGGACTAAGACTTTCCTAACAGCTGATCAGGGCATCTACCCGTAACGTAGGAAACCGCTTTGCTACCCATGAATGGGATCTCCCTTGCAGTGGCTGTGATGGTAAACCATTGATCGTGATGATCCCGTCAAGACGCCGGTAACTGTAAGCTTCCCTCTACTATTTGATACCATGAGCTGTACGGTGTTCCGCTTCTGCTGCTGGTAAAGTCAGTTTCATTCTTTTTTTTAACATCACACAAGTGCTACATTCAACTTGATACGTTGTCTCAACTCAGGGTGATTTCTAACTATTGTGTGCACACATCTAAACATAGAAGCTGTCTCTGTCACAAGTTAGCGCTACAGAAACCACAAGGAACTCTCGCACCACACCTGTACTATTTACAACCCTTATCTTTATTCCTGGAGGAAAAATATTCATGAACAATTGTACTTCATCACAAGACCAAACCAGTCACTTATACTTGACACTATTCCAGGTTATTGGAGTTTTACATCTGCAAGCCTTATTGATATGGCGATCGATTGAGATCTATATGTGTGTGTGTGTGTGTGTGTGTGTGTGTGAGAGAGAGATATGTGAGGTGACAACTGAAAGATGGTGGCCACCGATGTCCTCTTGAGACCTTAGGTCTTTTTAATATGTGTTGGGAATAGGGATATATTCTTAATATTGCATTTGTATTTAGATCTGTTGTAATAATATTTTTGGATAGTCTCAATAAAAAATTAATATTTTCACCACCGGTTTGTCCTCATAGAAGAGTTGCTTTGTGATTTCTCACTAATTTGTTGTTGTAGCTATATGTTTAACTCAGAGGACAACTAAATTTGGCAGTCTCCAATATTCAATCCATTGTTGGAGACACCAGATTTGGACGGTGGAACCGGCTGAATCTCAAAATGGTGAGGCCAATTTATGGCCAAATATTTCCCATATGAGAACACCGGATAATATTAAGGAGTAGTTGAGATTCCTCCTTCTCTCCCCCCTTTTTTCTTTGATTGCAACTTCTTTGTTAGTTTGTTCAACCACACCCCACCTGTCCCCCGTGCATGTGACGCACTATCTTTACCTGATTCCAGACACAATTTGAAATCTCCTGCTATTATGGCCCCCCCTTTCCTAAATTCCTCAAACTTTGCAAAGATTCCCAGTAAGTATCTGCTAGAATTTTTATTCTGACCATATACGTTAGCTAATGAACAATCTGACCCATTTAGTTTTCCTCTTAGGAACAGAAAACAACCCTCTGGGTCAGTCATTCTCTTTTCTAACTTGAATGATACTTGCTTAGTGAACCCAATCACCACTCCTTTTGCACCCCTTATTGGGGAGTCTCCATAGAACCAGGTCGGGTAATCTCAGGAAAAAAATGCTCTGGCTCTTACCCAAGAAGAGGTGCGTCTCCTATAGCAGGACGACATCTGCTCTCAGGAGTTTCAACTCACCCATAATATTCACACATTTTATGGGGGAGTTGAGACCTCTTACATTATATGAGATTATATTTAACCTAGCCATCTTTTTTTTATGAGATAAGGGGAGGTTTACATTTCCTTGCTAACCTAAGGAGTGGAAGACAGTGGGATAAATGCTTACCTCCAGCCCCCCACCCTTCCCTTCCTCACCCTACCCACCCGCCTCCCTCTCCCTCACTCACCTTACCCCCCTCCCAGACCCCCCACCCCCCCCCCCCTCGATTGGGGGTAACGGGTCTCCCGTAGGCCCAAATAACCGTGGCCCCACTAACTCCTCCCAGCCTCACGGTAGTCCCCCTAGAGCTTGAACTCGGAGTGTTCATATTTGGATCCGATACCTCCCCTGGGATTGAGAAATTCTCATGCCCATCCATCCAGTGGGTTTAATAGGCCTCCAAAGATGACATGCATTTTTTCGTGTAAGTTTTCTTTTTCACCTTTTATCTCTGGAAGACCTCTAATCCGGAGATTTTTCCTTTTATTTTGGTTCTCTTGGTCTTCCAGTCTGTACATTATATTTCTCTGTTCTTTCTGCATCTCTTCAATCTGTTGCTTGAGTTTTTTTATCTCGGCCTCTTGCCTGTCCATCGTAGTTTCTACCTCTTCAACTCATTTTAGAATATGATTCATATTCTTGCGCAATATAACAATCTCTCCTTTTATTGACGTTTCAAGCTTCACAAATATTTCTGCCATTTCTCCCCTTGTAGGGAGCTGTTTTTTTTGTTGGGATTCCGTTATTACTTCTTCCATTGTCTCACTACAAGTGGTGCGGATGTCAATCTCAGTCAGCTGTCTTCTTGTATCAATTTTTAGATAGGCAATCTGGAGTTTTACTTTTTGCCCCTGTTGATTTTCCCAGACTTTCTTTGCTGCTGTCATGGACCATATATTTTCTAATGGTTCCCAGGCTTACACTTGTTCTGGGCGGGTTAGCAGTTGCCCCTTTCGTTGATTTACCTCTCATTTTTTTTTCCTGTCCTGTCTAATGCAATTAGAGCAAGTGCCTGGTCCCCTCCTGCTCTCCCCCCCCCCCACGTCAACCCACTCTCCTTCAGCGACCGTCACAGACCAGCACACTCTAATTCCCAAGTGCACTCTCTAGTGATCCCTGATCAGAGGGAGGATCCTGGATGGAAAGTAGATGTAGTATGCAGATAATCCCCCAAGGGGGACCTAAGTCTGCTGCAATGGGAGTTCAGATTATACATAAGACCAGACAGCCATCAAGCAGTCTACAAAGCAAAGCAATAAAGAGTTGGATCAGTACGACAGGCTCCTATGTCTGCTTTCTACTAAAGTGTTGTTAAATGTTAACATTCAAAATATGTCATCGCCTACATGGATGTACCTCTCATAGCATTTCCTATTTTACTATAAGGTAGCCCAAATCCAGTTTATTTCCGTGCACTGTATGTTTGCAAAGTCTGTATGTTTTTTTTTTGTTTTTTCTTGGGTTGATGTGCTGTCATTTGATTAATTCCTGACAAGAGCAGTATATAAGATTTTTGCCACAGAAACTGCGGTGACTACGGCAACTACAGGGCCCCAGGAACTATGCAGAAGGAGTGAGACAGGCTTCAGCATCAAGTCAAAACAAACCACTAGTCTACTAGTCTCTTATTGCGTGTGTCAGCCTACAATTAGCGCGAGGTTAGGTTAAGTTAGTGATTCATCCTCGTGATTTAACATCATACATTATACATTGTGCTCAATGGATCTCGTCATCATGAAACCTAAGAGCATGAAAATTATTGTGATAAAAAAAAAAGTAGAACTACTTGCCCCTCTTCAAGAGTCCATTATGCAGGATGACTTGTGACACATAACTTCTTGAAGTCATTGTGGATCTACAAATCACTTACCCAATCAGGTGGATCTAGGCTGTTTGCTAACTTACCAAACTTTCCCTCTCTGAAACTTAGCCTGCACCTTACCACCGATCCGCTGCCTCCACAATCATAGACCAATCATCAACAGCTAGGAGCATGGGGTAGGAGTCGCTTGTAGATGGTTTATGTATCAGCTTCCCAAACGCCAGGCATCGTGAGCTCTGTATATCTGGCACCGGAATCTGCGGGATTGAGCCAGCCAGCCATCTCTCCTCGGAGGTTTGTTCGTTGTGTTCACCACTCCTGCTGGAGTCCTGCTCGATGTAGCCTCTCATACACGAGTACGTGGAATGCTCCACTCCACTCACTCAGCTCCCTCTACTCCTGCCCACAACGGCTACACTAAGGACGAGATTATCCGTGGGGACGTCGGGGGGGAGAAGGCACTGGCCGAGGAGCCCGCAGGGGTCTAGGGGACGATCCGTGTCTGAGCCAGAGCCAGCATCACAGGAGGGGGGACGCCGGGCATCCCAGGCTCAGCGTCGGCACCAACACAACGCCCACATCTGGTTCCTCCCTCCTATAACATCTTTGTTAATCTTTTTTATTTATAACCCGAAGGTGTACTCCCTACAAAGACATAAGTCAAGCTGTATTTTTACAGTTGTTATTTTGCTTTTAAAGCTGAACTAAAGGTATAGTTCTACAAATATTTCATACCTGTGGGATCGCTGTGGAAGTGGAGAATCACTGCAGTAGTAACAGTAATCAATTCTGCTATGGTGATCAGGGCAGTCTTCTGGGTCCTGCCAGAACAGCTTGACCTGCTGTTCTGCACAGTAAACACCCACCGTCACTCACTCAGTACAGCTGCCATTTGCAGAATGCCTTGTATTTTTTTCAATTAATAGAAGATGATCTGTGTTTGGATGATTTGTGACATTATATTCATTGAAAATAATACAATCTATAGATGGTAGCAATCCCCTGTGTTCACTATGCAGAAGGGAAGCAACTCAGCACCCAGAAGGCTGTGGTAATCACAGTGGTAGCAGAGACTACTACATTGATTCTCCACTTCCACAGTTGTCCCACAGATATGGGTTATATATTTTTACATGTAACTGCAATCAAAACCATACCTGAAGTTGAGCTTTAATGTCAGTTTTTTTGCAACATGTGACATTCAATCTGAAAAATCTCAACACATACAGTATGTGTCACTCATTTGTCAGTTGCTTTAGAACAGTTTCATGAAATGTGAGTAATGTAATGTACAAAATAATAAAATTTATAAACATTATATTAATAAGCATCATTTTTTTTTTTTTTTTTTGTGCATTTGCATTTTTGATTCCTATCTGCTAATTACAGACAGCTACGAAGATTACCAACTGCCTTTAACATTTCTTATAGGCAAAGAGCCAACATATGCCTACACTCGTGAAAAGATTTCCCATAGGACAGTTCCTTTTAACATGAAAAAACTGCTCAAGTGATTCAGACTTTTAAATGTTTACTAGAGAATGTTAAACTTGAGTCACACAGGGAAGCTATACACAAAGCAAAACTTAATTGTCAGAAGTATAGAAGGGACCATTTACAATTTTTACAAAAATGTTAAAGATATAAATAATCAAATGTAAATTTATAAATAAACAGAATAAACAGAATAGATTTTTTTCTCAAACAGAATGTACCGCCTTGGCTGTATGTTTGGTGGGGAAAAACAAAGCAGCCAATTAAGGCACTGGGTGGTGATGTGGCAGTGACTTGGCATCCCCTAGTGTGCACAATAGACAATAAGCATTTAGCCTTCCATGATTTAAAAAAAAGGAGAAATTATTTAAAAAGGAGAGATACCACCATGCCTAGTCAGGTTGGGCTGGGTAGGATCCCTCATTCTTTAGGAGTTTTAGTCTAGACTAGTTTGAGCCAACATCCGTCAGAAAAAATCCTAGGATTTTGTTGTTGGAATGTCCGAACAAAGTCCAACCATGTGTACGGGGCATTAAAGTGGTTGTATACCCTTTTTTTTGTATTTTTACCTACAGGTAAGCCTATAATAAGGCTTACTTGTAGGTAAAATGAATATCTTCTAATCCTGTTCGCTTTAGGAGATATTCACTTTGAATGCGGCCGCTGACGTCAGTGGTGCATGTACTGTGAAAGTCCGGCAGACGCTGCCGGACCTTGCCAGAAAGAAGTCTACCGCGCGCATGCGTGGGAGTGACAACATTGCGAACCCAGAAGACACGCCGAGGGGAAATATCGGCTCCCTCATCGGTGACCGGGATCAACTGCTGACGCCTCCTTCTAAGGTAAGTATTTCATAATGAGCGAGTATGCAGTGCATACTCGCTCATTATGCCTTTTGCCTTACAGGTTTTTAAAAAAAAAATAATTTTGTGTAGGTATACAACCGCTTTAAAAGCTTTGAGGGATATCCCCATATGTAAGAAGTCTGATGATTTCTAAGTACTTTAGTCAGGGGAAGAAGTTTTTACTTTCAGCTTTTAATCATGAATTGAGAAAAGCCAACATTAAAAATCATGATTTGAAACTTTTGTTGGAAATGGTATGTTATTTCTGGTCACAGTCATAGCCAGCTCATTAATATGATAGAAATGATTTTTTCCCTATCTCTCAGTGTGCTTAGGACAGTGCAAGAATTTTACCTTTGGGAGGTGTTTTTCTCTATTGATAATCAGTTCATATTCTTTTGCTGTAGGTATAAGGGACTGCAGATAATCTCTAAATGTTATTAATATATTTGTCATGAATCTTCAGTAATATTTTCATGCCCTGTCTGTTTGCTTACCTCTGGTCTGTGTATCAGCTTTAGGGCCTGTACTCTCACATGATTAAGTAATCTTTCCTCAGCGTGGATCCACCCTAGCCTCTACAGGATACACTATTTAACCCCCGTGCTCTCCAAGCCTGCCTTGCCCGAGCAATATTGTGTGTTTGGTTTTCTGTGTGCTTATTGCCATGTGCTCTATGTCTGATTCTGTTTACTGTCCTTGGCTTGTTCTTGACTATCCTTGTCTGTCTGCTTCATACCCTTACCTTTGGTGTGTTCTTTGACTATCCCTGTCTGCTCGTTGCCCTGACGTTTTGGCTTACCTCCTGACTATCCCTTGTTGTCCTGGTCTGCTGCTTCCTCTCTATCCTCCAGTAGCCTACCGTGAGCTGGGAGACCCTGGGGGCCGTGACCTGGAGCCAGTTGCAGCGAAGTCCATCTTCACCATTAGGGGCCCTGGTGAACACCTGCTGGCTCTTAGACTCCATGCCCTTGGGAACATCATGTTCGAGCTCCCAGTGTGATCAGTGTTGGTGCTTCAGAGGACCTGCTCTCCTGAACCACCCAGAGCTCCATCCGCAGCAGTAAGCCTTAGTGGTGCTCTCCGAACCCCAACGGTGTGCATCTGTCACCTGGCCTCAGGTGACCTGACAATATTATTTCGCCTAGAGCCATCGCCATCTGAATGTTTGGTTTTCATCCATTGTATATCATCAGATCATTATGTGAGTCCACCAGGTCATTGCGGGCTGCTGAGAATTCCATCTTCTAAATAACTGATACATAGTTACATAGTAAGTGAGGTTGAAAAAAGACACAAGTCCATCAAGTCCAACCTATGTGTGTGATTATATGTCAGTATTACATTGTATATCCCTGTATGTTGTGGTCGTTCAGATACTGTCCCCAAAATCTACAAATCCAAAATCTAAAATCGATAAATCCACTTTTGCAATTATATTGGATTTTTCCTAGTCACGAGAGTAACATAACAAAAAGAACATGTCTTTCAAAGTCAGGTCTAAGATTAGTGATTGGGAAACTCTCTATTGAGAAATGGGGAAGTGGGTCTTTTTTTAAGTTAAAGTCTGGCTCTTACTTGAATCAATAGCTGTCTACCCTCCCACCCCTTCTATCACAGTTTATCAGGGCTGCAGACTAACAGAGACTAAGGAGAGGAAAACTCACCCTAGCAGGTGCTGTGCCTCTGTCCCATGTGATGGTTGGTTGGCTTGTGCTGCCAGGAAAAGGAGAGTGCCGTGATGAGCCACAGGTGGAAGAGTTGGTATCATCTTGGGAATCATGTAGTGGAGCAGAAGGGAGGGCTTCTCCCTATCAGTAGGAGTGCAATAAATTTTTGCAAGTGTGGTAACTGAAATCCAGATGTTCAGTGTGATAAAAAAAAAAACACCTGGATCTAGATGTGAAGAGGAACTGGTCACAGATTTCTCCTGGTTAGTTTTTCTTTCTCTGCTATTAACCCTCTCTTTACCCTTTTACCATATCTGTCCACCTATTCTATGTTACCCTTGCAAGGAATTACAAATATCTCATGGTATATGTTATAAGGTTAGCACTTGTATCATCCAGAACTCTGCATACCTGGAGGTCTACAATAGATTGAATCACCGGTAATATACTCATGTCTCAAGATTGTTTCACTTTGGATTTATAGTATTTATAGTATTTGGATTATAGTTTATAAAATGCACACGACATATTGCACTGTAGTACCCATTTGTATATTTTCAATGCAAACTAGTCAAAGATACATTATTAAAAAAATGACAGAGTTTGTAACTACTGCCAGCTCAAAAAAGTTTAGGTTTTAGATGCAATTTAATTTTATTAACATGCATCTTTTAATTTCAGTTTGTAGCCATTGTGGTTTTTTTTTCTAATTAAAAAAACAAAATAATTTAAAAAAAAATGTCAAAAGTCACCATCTTGCAAATAGGAATCTTCTGCAAATAATTTTTGTGACAAGATACAAGGATAATTACAGGCATCCCCTACAAATGTAGTTTCACTGTAGGTGAGATTTGTGGCTTGCTACCATCAATCAATGCAGAGTTTAAGTGGAGTCCTTTATTAGCTAACTTATTAAAGATGCAAGATTTTGTGATGCCTTAGATTCCCTCTTAAAGGGATTGTAAACCTTCGTGTTGCATTAAGGTGAAAAACTTCTGTCACTGAGCAGCCCCCCAGCCCCCCCGTTTTACTCACCTGAGCCCATTCATTCCCACGGTGGAGATGCCCTCTACCTCTCTGCCCTGGTTTCTTGGTTCTTGATTGGATAGATTGATAGCAGCACAGCCATTGGCTCCCACTGCTGTCAATTAAATGCAATGATGCAGGCTCTGGGAGGCAGGGCTGAGTCCGGCATTCTGTGTCTATGGACACAAATGCTGAACTCGAGAGCATGCATGCATGGTAACCCCCAGGGAGAGTGCTTCTCCTAGGGGGTTTACCGATGCGGGGAGGAGCTGTGAGTGCCATTGGGGGACCCCATAAGATGATGATTGCGGCCACTCTGTGCAAAATTAACTGCACAGTGGAGGTTAGTATGATGTGTTTTTTATTAAAAAAAACAAAAAAAACAAGAGTTTACAACCCCTTTAAGGCTGGTGAGATACTTGCTAACATTCTTCAGTGTCAAAAAGGATAACATTTCTGTGGCTTTTTTTTTATTATTTAAATTTTTATTACAAAACACTTAAAAAATCAAAGCAGAACTATGTACTGCTCTCAGAATTTTACTTATTTGTTGTTCTACTAGACATGTTCCTAATTCCCTTTCCAATGAATGGAGGGATTCTCGGCTCTGCCAACCTCGTGAGTATTTTATAAACCTGTGCTATAGAGTGTTTGTTTCACCATCTCCTGTGAATTACAGAGATGTTCAAATGAGTTTAGATCTTCTTGAGATCTAATTGGCTGTTGTAGGGTTGATACAAAATGCTTTAGCTGTAAATACCTACATTCATTCAGTATCATCTGGTCTCCCTTCTGATTCCTGATATGTGCAAATATTTCATTTTTTTGTTATATCTTTAAACTGTGTATTTTTTAATCCATTCCCCAAATTGTGCTTCATTACCTGGTAAAAAAAAATTGTTCCTGTAAGTGAAAAATAAGTGGTGAATTGTACTCCCATTTAGCTTGCCTATATGTTTTATCCCATATCTTAAATACATTTTTAGTCAGTTCATGTGTATCTACATCCAACAGTGATTCTTTCCTCATTTCTTTTCTTTTTTCCAACCCAATTATATAGGTACATAATTTTGGGATCAGTTGCTCTTTAAATGTTTTATAATAGCGAATCATTAGCCCTTTGGGTCCAAGACTCTTTCCTTCTGCTGTATGTTTTCTAACATCTATGATACGTAAATGAAAATTGAGTTTTACTTCAAAAGTTTCCATATATTGGCAAAACTTGGCATATATTACATTCTGTTTTCATCAAATGTTTTATTGAATAGGAAACATTAAAGACTGGAACCAGAAGGCTTAGCCATGTCAAATGTTTTTCAATACTTTATTGTTCTTAGTTAAGGTAGTGTCATTGGTAACTGAAAATGGATGATCATTTGATAGAAGCACGAATAGATATGCCTTTGTCAATAGCTAAAATAGATTATTAGTGTCTGAAATATTTTCTACTGCCAACTACAATGAAACACATTTTAGACATTGTTACATTTTTTTAAATATTAAGATTCAATGATTATTTATTTTGTTCACTGTATTTTGTAATTTTGTATCGCAGGGTTATAGTAGAAAGGTTACTTTATTTGTTTCACCAGATAAAATTTAGTTATCAGAAAGTGATTGATTTAGATTTATTTTCTTTTTTTTTTTACTAGGAGTGTACCTTTTTTAGATATTAATACATGCTAATTAGCACTGTCTCATTTAAATAAATAGAATTTTTGAAAATATTGGTCAACTTATAATTCTAATATTTTAATGTTGCAAAAGTTCTAAACTCTAGGTAAATTCAAGATACCATCTCCTCAGCTGTATTACCACATGATTCTATACAGCATGTAGTGATTTAATTTTATAGGTATACTTCAATCCTTTTTATGGTTTATTCAGATTGAAAATTATATGAGCTTTTTGGTTTGTGCAGTGCAGATTGATTTAAAATTATTTGACCATTTCTTTACTTTAGGAGATCTTCAATCTTCAAAATTGGAACACCCATTTCTCTTATAAGTATGAAGCAACATAATGATGTTTAATTTCCTCTACTCTAGCCTGCATCTAAAGCTTTTGGTTTTATTTGAATCATTTTTCCGCAAGGGAAATATGAAACAAGTTTAAAGTGAGGAAAAAACAGATAAAATAAAAATAGTTTACAAAAAGTACATTTGAGGACTGTATTTTGCTAGTGTTCTACTATTGATATCTGCCTTGCAAGCCAGTTGAATGGTAGATTATGTCACAACTGCTCATAGAACACAAAAATAGTTTTGCCAAACTCATTGCATTGTTTCTTTTTTAACAATATATTTAATTTTTTACTTTTTTCCATCATGGGCTTAGATCTGCCCGTACTTGTGAGATTGTTTTGGTATATAATTTATTTACTCATCAGTTCAGTCCCCACTGTCTTTTTTCTGCTCCTTGTTTTCATCATTAAAAGATACAATTTTCTGTCCTCTTTTTGCCTTGGTTTTTCCAGAAGTTGAAAGAAAAGTTTCCAAAAGATACCGTTGGCAGCTATTTGTAATATTTCTATTTTCTCTTTTGATCGTATTTACTTTTTTTTGGGGGGGACTTTGTCCCTCTGCTTGGCTATTACAGACCAACATATAGATTTTTTTTTTAGTTTATAGGTTATTTCCCATAGGGACTCACAGTCTCCTCCATTTCCACAAACCAAGGACATCAATAATAGGACAGCAGAATCAAATTTCATGAACAAATCAGTTTTTTTCTATTGACAATGTTGATGACAAGGACATTTACTGTATGAGACATCTTTCTGAAAATTATGATCGTTATCAACAAAAACCTGTTTATGATGGGATGTTGCATTGCTGGAGGAATAACCAAAAGGAGAAATGTGCCCCTAGAGGCCTTAGGGTTAAAAAGTTTCTTTTTTTTAACATCAAAGAAGTTTATTGTAAAGAGTTTTAGACAGTACAGAACCAATCAAAGCAGTGTGTACAATACTAGCAGTATACAATTCTCTTCCTGCAATTTTGTAAGCATGGTATCATCTTTACCTGACTAATAATCTTAAGCTTTAATAGTTATAGGTTTATTTAACAATTGCCAAAATGGCGTGTTATTCGTTTGTTAAGCTTAGCTCACTTACATATCTTCAATATATAAGATATTGTTTGCTTCATTAGTTAGCTTTGATTTTTCAAACTTAAATATATTTATAACAGAGAAAGGGGGAAAGAGGTGAGATAAGAAAAAGAAAAAGAGAACAACAAAAAAAAAAGGAGAAAAGAGGGGGGAGAAGGGGAATGTATATGTTTAGTAAAGCAGATGTATTTTATTTTGTGTCCTAAATGGCATAAATAAATTCAGAATCAAATTTGGTGGAGACTGGTCGTTCCCACTATTGCAGTCATCAGGTATCTCTAGTCTATGTCACAGACCTCTAGTGGTTCATTATTTTATCATAGGCTTCGGAGGCCTTAAAGGCGAACCACGGAGACCAAGTCTTTTGATATTTTTTGGCTTTGTCCTGGGATTGTGCCAGGGTATCTTCCATATAACAGGTGTCAGCCACTTTTTTTAGCCATTCTTGAATGAGTGGAGGGTGTGTGTTTTTCCAGTACAGAGGTATTAGTGCCTTAGCAGCATTAAGTAAGTGCTTTGTTAAAGATCTTTTGTAGCGCCTGATGGGGAAGTTAGTGATCTGAAGTAGACAACAGGCAGCATTGAGTGTAATCCTGGTCTCCGTGATTTGCCTCACAATTTTCCTGACTTCATTCCAATAGTTTGTAATTTTGGAGCACTCCCACCATACATGTAGGAGGGTGCCTATCTCTTCTCCACATCTCCAGCAAGTGTCTGAAGCCTGTGGGTACCATTTCTTTAGTTTGTCAGGGGTAGCATAACAATGTGTCAGGAGTTTGTAGGATAACTCTTGAGTTTTGGTGCTGATCGAACAGCTATGAGAAAGAACGCATGCTGTCTCCCACTGTCTGTCAGTTATGTCCGTTTGTAGGGCGGAGGACCAAGCTTTGCGGAATCTATCGTCTTTAGTCCCTTTCATCTATTGTAACCATGCATACGTGACAGATGTTGCCCGATTACATTGCGACCCGTTAGAACAAATTTCTTCTAACTCCGTCAGCTCTCTAGAGAGTTGGGGTTTCCTATATTTGTCGTTTAAAAAGCTACAGTTCTGGAAGTACGTCCATAGAGGTAGTCTTGGGAGTCCGATGTCAACCTTTAGTGTGGTAAAGTCTTTAATTTGGCCTTTGTGAAAACAGGTCTTTGCAGTGAGAGGTTGTGTGAGGTCTAGAGCCTGTAAACAGGTATTTCTGAGGCCCGGTGGGAAGTCAGGGTTATCGGTCAGAGGGGTGAGTGGGCTGATACTGGAGGTCAGGTCTGTGTTTTTAGCTATACTATGAAACAAGTGTAATGTCCTGCCTGTTAGGGGATGTTTTTTAATGAGGGAGTGATGAGCTTTGAGTGGTATCCATGGAGCAAATTTAAATGGCATTTGATATAATGAGTTCTCTAGTATTACCCAATCCTTAGTTTCCTCATGACAGTGCCAATCAATCACTCTTGTGAGATGGGATGCAAGATAGTAGTTATAAAAATTTGGTAGTCCCATCCCACCTAGGTTTTTTGGTCTATTGAGTAGAGAAAAGCTAATTTTGGGTTTCTTAAGTCTCCAGATAAACTGAATCAGGGTAGATTGCAATGCTTTAAAAAATTTCCGTGGTATCCTGATCGGCAGTGTTCTGAGGAGGTAAAGCAATCTAGGGAATATGACCATTTTCAAAGCCGCTGATCTCCCGAACCAAGACAAATATTTGGAGTGTCATTTTTGTAGGTCTGTTTTTTTTGTAGAAGGGTAGGGAAGTTAGGCTCATATATATATATATATATATATATATATATATATATATATATATATATATATATATATATATATGTCAAGCTCGGGGTTAACCAGATCCCCAGGTATTTAAGAGCGTTTGACTCCCATCTAAAGGGGCAATTTTGTTTGGCTTTGGTTAGGTTGTTTGTTGTGAGAGAAATGTTCATAGCCTCAGATTTCGTGAAATTGATCTTAAGGTTTGCTATAAAACTGAAATGTGTGAACTGTTTCATTAGGTTGGGTATGGTCGTGTGGGGGTTGGTCAGAAAAAACAGAAGGTTGTCAGCATAGGCTGCGATCTTATATTCCTTGCCAGCCACTTTAAACCCTGATACTGAGCTGTCTAGATTAACTGTCCTGATGAAAGGCTCCAATGAGAGAATGAATAGTAGCGGTGACAGTGGGCACCCTTGCCTAGTGCCATTTGTGATCAAGACCCTATCTGACAATGTGCCGTTGATTTTCAATTGGGCTGAGGGTTTGTCATACAAAGTGGAAATCCAGCTCATCATATGTGACCCCAGTCCAATAAACCTACATGTCTCCAGCATACAGTCCCATGCAACTCTATCAAAGGCCTTCTCCGTGTCCGTGGACAGGAGAAGGCCCTCGCAGTCACCTCTGTGGGCTGCATGTGTTAAAAGAAGGGCCTTGATCACATTGTCTCTTGCCTCTCTGCCAGGCATGAAGCCCACTTGCTCCTGACACACCAAAGAGTGTAGTAGTGGTCTCAGTCTGTTCGCTATTACTTTTGCTAGGATTTTCAAATCTAAGTTCAGTAATGAGATAGGTCTATAGCTGGCGCATTCTGCTGGGTCCTTTCCTGGTTTAGGCACAACTGTGATATGAGCAGACAAAAAATCATCTGTTGCATGGTTGGGTGAGGACAGGGCATTCAAAGCTCTAGTCAGTGGTGGCAATAGACTAGTGCTGAATGATTTGTAGTAAATTGACGTAAAGCCGTCCGGGCCCGGGCTTTTCCCTGACTTAAGTTCTTTAATGATTGACATTATTTCTGCTTCCTTAATTTCTCCTTCCAAAATGGAAGTGTCAGTGTCCCCTAATTTGGGGAGCCCACTATTTCGTAAGTAGTCCTGTATGGCTGATTCTCTGTCAGTCTGTATAAATTGGGGTTTGTGTTGTGGAGGCAAATTATATAAGGCTGAATAAAATTGGTGGAAATGTGAGGCTATGTCTTTGGTGGCAGCATCTAGTTTTCCCTTCTGTGACCTGATCCCTGCTATGTGGTTTTTCGAATTTGCTTCCCTCAGGGCCCTCGCTAGCAACCTACCAGTTTTATCACCTGATTCATAATAAATCGCTCTTTTAAAAAATAATAGTCTTTTGGTTTTATGTTCCATTAATTGTTGAAGAGCCTTTCGTTTTTCAAGTAGAGCTGTAGCCGACTGCAATGATAAAGACTGTTTATGGCTATTTTCTAATGTTCTAATGTCATTTATTAAGTTCGCAATTTCTTGCTCTTGTCTTTTATTCTTTTGAGAACCTAATTTGATCAATTATCCTCTCATATAGCATTTATGTGCCTGCCAAATAGTCATAGGGTCAACGTCCGGTGTGACATTGATGCTAAAGTAGTCCATTAGTGCTTTTGTCAATTTGGGTGTTATGTCTGGGTCAGTCAACAAAGAGGAGTTAAGTTTCCATCCAGTTGATCTTGGAGTTATAGGACCTAGGTCTATTGTCAGAGAAATTGGGGCATGATCAGATATTGATTGGATGCCTATTTGGGCTTCAGTTACATTTTGTAGATCCCTTTGAGTGATAAATAAAAAGTCTATACGCGAGTATCTGTTATGTGGTATTGAATGAAACGTGAAGTCTCTGGAGTCTGGGTGAAGATATCTCCCCTTGACTATTAATTGTAGGGAGCTGCTGAGTGTTTTGATTTTTTTAGTGCGTTATACTTAATGCAGGATTTCCCCGATGAGGAATCAACCGCCGGGTTCAGTGGTATGTTGAAGTCTCCTCCCAGTATAAGCATTCCTGTTGCAAAGCCCATAAGTACCCGTACTATCTTTTGGCAAAAGGTCACTTTATGCTGTGTTTGGGAAGTAGACATTTGCAATCGTGATCGGTCTATCATGGTATGTACCTTTAATAAAGACGTACCTTCCCTCCGGGTCACTAAGGCTTTCACTAAGAGTAAAAGGTGCCTCCCTACTCACGAGAGTCGTTACTCCTTTAGTCTTGGCCTGTTCATTAGTCGCATGATATGCAGTAGGAAAGAACATGTTCGTAATTTTTGGAATGTGCCCTGTCTTAAAGTGGGTCTCCTGCAAGAGGACAAAGTGTGGCTTAACTGTGTTAACTGTGACGGTTAATGACAAAGACACAGCCTCTAAAAGGTAACTTTTAACTTGGATCTGGCGAGATGCCAACTCTATGTAAATACCCTCTCCCACATCTCTCAACTGATGTGGATTCGTCCTGTTGATTTATGACGCTCTAAGAGAGCGTATGTGGCTTCATAGCAAGATCAGTTCTATAGACTAGTAGAGAGCGTGTGAGCTTCATGTAGCTTGTTTCAGAGTCTAGGAGTCATTTGTATCCTATGTAGTATATGTCAGTTGGTATTCTGCTTGCAGCAGCTCATGACTTTCCAAACGTGTCCGAAATGGAGTTGTTAAGTAGCCAACCCAGCCCTATTCAGCCTGAAGGGTAAAAATCAACATAAAGTAAACAAACCCAACTTGGCAGAGTGTTCCCTTGACTCCTGCAAAAATGTAGCAGCAACTGCTCCACTCGTATGCTGAGCTTGCTAGAGCAACATAAAAAATAAAGAGAAAAAAAAAAAAGGGGGAAAAAATGGGTTGTTAAAGGTAGATAACTTTAAACTTAGATCGCCACCTGTGGGCTCATAGGGAAGAGTCACAACCTGATTAACTTATTGTACACTTAGTCAATCAGATATGTGAGATCTTGAGGGTGTTGGTCATGAGACTGGAGTCCCCTTCGGTGTTCCTCCACCCCGTCCTTGTTTCATTCTTTTGTTCTGCTGTTGTTTGTCAGGGGTAGAGAATGGCGATCCATGTGGGTTTTTAGTGTGAGGTGGTAGGGCAAACTCTTGATACCATTCCGGCAAATCTATTACTTCCATATCCAATGTTGTACAGAAATCCGGTAGTTCCTCTGGTGTACACAGCTGTTTTCCTGCGACATTTACCACTAAGGCGAACGGAAAGCGCCACGTGTATCTAATGTCTTTCGCTCTAAGTTTGTCCAGGAGGGGGCGAAATGCCCTTCTGTTCTTTAATGTGATCTGTGAGAGATCTTGGTACAGCATGATGTGTGTGCCGTTAAAAATGATGTGCTCATTTCTTCTTGCTTTCCTCATAATGTCTTCCTTAAGGGGAAAACTTTGTAAGCAGCAAATTATGTCTCTTGGGGGAGCGGTATCTGGACCTCTGGCTCTAAGCGCTCTGTGTGCCCTAACAAACTCTATTTCAGAGTCCTCTTGTCTTTCTAATAGACTGTTAAACAATCTCCTGAGTGCGGGCATTATCTGATCGCTGTCCACGGTCTCAGGGATCCCCCTCACCCTGATATTGTTTCTGCGACCGCAGTTATCGAGTTCCTCAAGATGGCGATTCATTTCAATAAAGTGTGAAACATGTCTGTCAGCAATCCTGTCAAGTCTATGCAGCGCTTTGTCTCTATGTTTCCCCTGTTCCTCCACCGCCTCCATCTTGTCAGACAGAACTAATATATTTGATTTTAGGTCTGTAATAGCTGCAGAGAATGTCGCTTTTATGTCTGCAGCAAAGCCAGACATATCTGCGTATGTGAGGGGTTTATTGGAGCGCGTTCTGCTCCTACCTGTTCCTTCCATAGTGGACTGCGAGTCCTCACTGAAGTCCTCCTCCTGCAGTGACCGCGACATCTTGTGTCCCGCTACGTTGCCTCGGGCCATAGTTGTGGCGTTCAGAAGCTCTGAAATGCTTCTTGCTGTGGAGGACGTTGCTGCCGAATGGTGTGTTTTAGTGTGGGGAGTCTGGTGCATCAGTCTGCCCATCTCCCGATCCGAGCAGGTTAAATAAGAAGCAGTCAGCTGTGTCTTATCCCGGAGCTCCGTCAGTGTGCAGCCATCTCGGTTGCTCGCCAAGCCACGCCCCCCGGGTTAAAAAGTTTCTGTCCTTTCAGGTGGAGGATGAAATGCTCAGAACCCAATGGACCCAGGTCATGGATGAGGCATTGTTTAAGTTAATGAAACTCATAGTTGAGCATAATAAGACACGTCTTGAGATCCTGAACAATGACATCTCATGGGTCCAACAGAGTCTGGACAAATTTCGTGACCAACCAGATTTCCAGAAGCTGGAATTATTAAATCAATGAATACAGTGAAGGATGATATCGCAAAAATTAAAAGATCTAAATTTCTCAGGGACAAGTCAGATTATAAAAAAGGGGTGGTGTTCAGATGGATAGCACTGGAAACACAATAAATCTGCCAACTCGGGCAGAGTTAAGCATTCTATCTTGAGGAAATCCTCTACGCCCTTGAGTACACCAAAATGGGCAAGTCTCTCTTAGACTGAAGGTAAAACCACTGCTGCTTCCTCCTCCACCTTGACATCTAGTCTCAAGGACAGAAAAATAAAACTTAAAGAATTTTTCTCAGATGACAGTGACAGCCCAAAGCCAAAAAAGGGTCACCACTCCCCACCCTCGTGCAAGGGGGGCCCCAAACAGTTGTCAAAAAGAAAAGTAGAAGAGGAGGAGAGAATCTTATTAAATCCAGAGGCTCAACCTCATTTTGTCCTTGTCAAATTTATTTGGCATAAATGTATAAGGCATATATTGCATAACCTGTTATAGGATTAGTTATGCAAAAGACAATTCTCTAAATTAATCAAGAGAGAGTGGAACCAAACATGGATAATAACAGTATAACAAAGCCTCAGGCAAATAATAAGTTACAATTTATCAAGAATATTCATCAAGAAAGAATGATACGGGATTATAATTATAAAACATACATAAGCTTATGTCAATAATGTTGTAAAACCAAGAAGAGTAAATAAAGGTATTGCTATTTGAACCTGAAGAACAGAAAGAAAGAAAGGAGGAAAAGGGTAAAAGAAAGGTATAATAGAGAGAAAGCTAGAAAGGGGTGAATTGGAAGGAAAGGAAAAAGGAGGAATCCCCAGGGAAAAGTGTGGTAGTAATCATACCCAACGTGTCACGCTTTAAAACTGCGCACACTCATGGAATGGTGGCAAACTTCGGTATTTAAAAATCTCCGTAGGCGACGCCTTACATTTTTTTACAGGTTACCAGTTTAGAGTTACAGAGGAGGTCTAGTGCTAGAATTGTTGCTCACGCTCTAACGCACACGGTGATACCTCACATGTGTGGTTTGAACGGCATTTACATATGTAAGCGGGACTTAATTTATTTTACTTAATTTTTTTTTATTTTTACACTTTCTCTTTTACATTTTTTTGATCACTTTTATTCCTATTACAAGGAATGTAAACATCCCTTGTAATAGGAATGGTGTGTGACAGGTCCTCCTTAAGGAGAGATGCAGGGTCAAAAAGACCCAGCATCTCTCCCCAAGGCTGGAAAGCATGAGATCAAATAAAAAATTCATGATCTCATGCTTACCAGCCACAATTGCAGCTTGGTTTACAATCGAGGCCCGGACGTGACGTCATAACACTGCACCCGGGCCTCAGACAGTCATAGAGATGGCTGGTGACCATATGGTCACCTGAAATCTCTATGGTCGTCATCCGGCAGCGGCCAATTCTTTCTCCGGGTCCCCAATGGCACGGGAGAGCCTGGAGAAGCACCATATGGTGGCAGGAGGGGGATGTCCCCTCCCATCACCTGTAAGAATGATCAAGCGACAGAACTGCCACTATGATTGTTCTTATGGTGCACAGAATGGCCGGCTGAAAATGAGGACATCTGAATGATGCCTGTAGCTGCAGGCATCATTCAGATATTCCCACTGAAAGTCAAGGATGTCATATGACGGCCTTGGACTGGAAGTGGTTAAACTGGCTACTGAAAAGAATTGCAGATTTTAAATTTAAAAGCGCTATCGAAGGATCAGGAGTAGGGATGAGCTTCGAGTTTGAGTCGAACTCATGTTAGACTCAAACATCGGCTGTTCGCCAGTTCGCCAAACAGCGAACAATTTAGCAAATTCGAAAGCCGCGGAACACCCTTTAAAAGTCTATGGGAGAAATCAAAAGTGCAAATTTTAAAGGCTTATATGCATGGTATTGTCATAAAAAGTGTTTGGGGACCTGGGTCCTGCCTCAGGGGACATTGATCAATGCAAAAAAAAGTTTTAAAAACGGCCATTTTTTCGAGAGCAGTGATTTTAATAATGCTTAAAGAGAAACAATAAAAGTGTAATATTCCTTTAAATTTCGTACCTGGGGGGTGTCTATAGTATGCCTGTAAAGGGGCGCATGTTTCCCGTGTTTAGAACAGTCTGACAGTAAAATGACATTTCAAAGGAAAAAAAGTCCTTTAAAACTACTCGCGGCTATTAGTGAATTGCCGGTCCGACAATACACATAAAAGTTAATTGATAAAAACGGCATGGGAATTCCCCACAGGGGAACCCCGAACCAAAATTAAAAAAAAAAATGATGTGGGGGTCCCCCTAAATTCCATACCAGGCCCTTCAGGTCTGGTATGGATATTAAGGGGAACTCCGGCAAAAATTTTTTTTAAAAATGGCATGGGGTCCCCCTCAAAATCTATACCAGACCCTTCAGGTCTGGTATGGATTTTAAGGGGAACCCCGTGCTAAAATTTAAAAAAAAATGGCGTGGGGTCCCCCCAAATATCCATACCAGACCCTTATCCGGGCACGCAACCTGGCAGGCCACAGGAAAAGAGGGGGGGACGAGAGAGCGCCCCCCCTGAACCATACCAGGTCACATGCCCTCAACATTGGGAGGGTGCTTTGGGGTAGCCCCCCAAAACACCTTGTCCCCATGTTGATGGGGACAAGGGCCTCATCCCCACAACCCTTGCCTGGTGGTTGTGGGGGTCTGCGGGTGGGGGGCTTATCAGAATCTGGAAGCCCCCTTTAGCAAGGGGACCCCCAGATCCTGGCCCTCCCCCCTGTGTGAAATGGTAAGGGGGTACAAAAGTGCCCCTACCATTTCACAAAAAAACTGTCAAAAATGTTAAAAATGACAAGAGACAAATGACAAATGAGAGTTTTTGACAATTTCTTTATTTAAATGTTTCTTCTTTCTTCTATCTTCTATGTACCTTTGGTTTCTTCCTCCATCTTCTTCTTCTTCTGGTTCTTCCTCCGGTGTTCTCGTCCGGCATCTTCCTCCACGGCGTCTTCTTCCCTTCTTCTCCTCGGGCCGTTCTGTATACATGATGGGATGATGGGAGGCTCCCACTGTGTGATGCTTCTCCTCTTCTGACGGTTCTTAAATAATGGGGGGCACAGGGACTTGACGGGCATTCCCTATGGCATTCCCCATGACATCAGAAGGGGGCAGGGTTACGTAACGGGTGACCCTGTCCCCCCCTGACATCACGGGGAATGCCACAGGGAAGTCTCCGTGCATCAGAGGGGGCGGGGTCACCTGGTGGCCCCACCCCGTTATTTAAGAACTGTCAGAAGAGGAGAAGCGTCACACAGCGGGGGCCTCCCATCATGCCATCATGTATGCAGAGCTGCCCGAGGAGAAGAAGGGAAGAAGACGCCGCGGAGGAAGATGCCGGATGAGAACACTGGAGGAAGAACCAGAAGGACCAGAAGAAGAAGAAGATGGAGGAAGAAACCGAAGGAAGATAGAAGATAGAAGAAAGAAGATAGAAGATAGAAGAAAGGAAAAAAAGCTTTTAAATAAAGGAATTGTCAAAAACTGTCTCCTGTCATTTTTAACATTTTTGACAGTTTTTTGTGAAATGGTAGGGGTACTTTTGTACCCCCTTACCATTTCACACAGGGGGGAGGGCCGGGCTCTGGGGGTCCCCTTGTTAAAGGGGGCTTCCAGATTCCGATAAGCCCCCCGCTCGCAGACCCCCACAACCACGGGGCAAGGGTTGCGGGGATGAGGCCCTTGTCCCCATCAACATGGGACAAGATGTCCTAGCCGGGAGAGAGACTTTTGGAGGGGACTGTATGCTAGCCTCTTGCCGATCGATCGGGGGCCCTTGCATTTGGGGGAAAGGTGCTCTTTGTGAGTTGTATGCCTGGGGACTCTTGAGGTGGTATTACTGTGGATTCGGGTCCTGGTCCCCCAGGACACACAGACCTGGTGGACCCTGGATTTGCCATATTGGAATAGTGGCTGATTCATAATGCTGGGACAGATACTGTTAGGAGATGCTGATGTAAATTCCAACACCTGTCTGTCTATTGTCTGCTGAAATGTGTATTGTAAATAAGTCTACTATGGGATCTAAGAGTCATTAGATCCCCATTGTTATTTGTGTTAATTAACTCTGCTATTGTGTGAAGAAGAGTCTATGTTGATTGTGATAATGTTGATTGGATTTTCTGAACTACAAGACGGCCAGTCTGGCCTAACGGTCATGTCTGAGTCATCTAGGCTGTCTAAAGGGATTAGTTAATTAGCTCATGTTAATTAGGTTAATTAGGTTACAGCTGTATTGTTAGAGTAATATGAGCAGGAGGTCTGCACCTCCACTTTGAGTGTATAAAAGCTTGTATTTTGCAAATAAAGATAGATTCCTGTTTGAACTTACATACAGCCTGCCTGGTATTTGTTCTGAGCTATCACAACTGGGTTAGAATGGCACATAGCTGAAGTTCTAATCCCGGAGCATTGGATGACCGAGCAATCAGATGTAGTGATCTGCAGTCTGATTCTATAGCAGCAGAGGAGTGTCGGGAGAGTGGAACCGAGCGAGCAAGGGGCTCGTTACATTGGTGGCAGCAGTGGGATTTGCTCTCCAGTTACTGGGACACTCCAAACCAGCCTGCAGGAGAGCCACGCTGAAAGACTGACTTGAGAGCCATGGAGGGAATGGTGGGATCGTGCTTCCTTGCCGTGAACACATCCAAACCATTACTTGGATCTAAGGTAGCAGGATAGCAGGAGAGGAGAGATACCAGCCACCATGGATGAGGAATTCAGAAGGAGGTTGCGAGAGGAGTAGGGATGAGCCGAACACCCCCCTGTTCGGTTCGCACCAGAACATGCGAAGAGGAAAAAAGTTTGTTCGAACACACGAACACCATTAAAGTCTATGGGACACGAACATGAATAATCAAAAGTGCTAATTTTAAAGGCTTATATGCAAGTTATTGTCATAAAAAGTGTTTGGGGACCTGGGTCCTGCCCCAGGGGACATGTATCAATGCAAAAAAAGTTTTAAAAACAGCCGTTTTTTAAAGTCAAACAATAAAAGTGTAATATCCCTTTAAATTTCGTAGCTGAGGGGTGTCTATAGTATGCCTGTAAAGGGGCGCATGTTTCCTGTGTTTAGAACAGTCTGACAGCAAAATGACATTTCAAAGGAAAAAACCCATTTAAAACTACTTGCGGCTATTGCATTGCCGACAATACACATAGAAGTTCATTGATAAAAATGGCATGGGAATTCCCCACAGGGGAACCCCGAACCAAAATTTAAAAAAAAAATGACGTGGGCGTCCCCCTAAATTCCATACCAGGCCCTTCAGGTCTGGTATGGATATTAAGGGAAATCCCGGCCAAAATTTAAAAAAAAATGACGTGGGGTTCCCCCTAAATTCCATACCAGACCCTTCAGGTCTGGTATGGATTTTAAGGGGAACCCCGCGCCAAAAAAAAAAATATGGCGTGGGGTCCCCCCAAAAATCCATACCAGACCCTTATCCGAGCACGCAACCTGGCAGGCCTCAGGAAAAGAGGGGGGGCGAGAGTGCGGCCCCCCC
Organism: Aquarana catesbeiana; assembly: GCF_042186555.1. Classification (NCBI taxonomy): domain Eukaryota; kingdom Metazoa; phylum Chordata; class Amphibia; order Anura; family Ranidae; genus Aquarana; species Aquarana catesbeiana. The sequence goes on along the minus strand of NC_133328.1, from coordinate 351,850,095 downwards.
TCCTGAACCGTACCAGGCCACATGCCCTCAACATTGGGAGGGTGCTTTGGGATAGCCCCCCAAAACACCTTGTCCCCATGTTGATGAGGACAAGGGCCTCATCCCCACAACCCTGGCCAGTGGTTGTGGGGGTCTGCGAGCGGGGGGGCTTATCGGAATCTGGAAGCCCCCTTTAACAAGGGGACCCCCAGATCCTGGCCCCCCCTTTGTGAAATGGTAAGGGGGTACTTACCCCTACCATTTCACTAAAAAACTGTCAAAAATGTTAAAAATGACAAGAGACAGTTTTTGACAATTCCTTTATTTAAATGCTTCTTCTTTCTTCTATCTTCCTTCATCTTCTTCTTCTGGTTCTTCTGGTTCTTCCTCCGGCGTTCTTGTCCAGCATCTCCTCCGCGGCATCTTCTATCTTCTTCTCCTCGGGCCGCTCCGCACCCATGGCATGGGGGGAGGCTCCCGCTCTTCTCTTCATCTTCTTCTTCATGTTCTTCTCTTCTTCCTTCTTCTCTTCTTCTCTTCTTCTCTTCTTCATTTTCTTCTCCGGGCCGCTCCGCACCCATGCTGGCCTGGAGGGAGGCTCCCGCTGTGTGACGGCATCTCCTCGTCTGACGGTTCTTAAATAACGGGGGGCGAGGCCACCCAGTGACCCCGCCCCCCTCTGACGCATGGTGACTTGACGGGACTTCCCTGTGACATCATGGGGAATGCCACAGGGAAGTCCCATCATGTCCCGTGCGTCAGAGGCCCCACCCACCGTTATTTAAGAACCGTCAGACGAGGAGTCGCCGTCACACAGTGGGAGCCTCCCTCCACCATGCCAGCATGGATGCGGAGCGGCCCGGAGAAGAAAATGTAGAAGAGAAGAAGGAAGAAGATAAGAAAACGAAGAGAAGAGCGGGAGCCTCCCCCCATGCCATGGGTGCGGAGCGGCCCGAGGAGAAGAAGATAGAAGATGCCACGGAGGAGATGCTGGACAAGAACGCCGGAGGAAGAACCAGAAGAACCAGAAGAACCAGAAGAAGAAGATGAAGGAAGATAGAAGAAAGAAGAAGCATTTAAATAAAGGAATTGTCAAAAACTGTCTCTTGTCATTTTTAAAATTTTTGACAGTTTTTTAGTGAAATGGTAGGGGTAAGTACCCCCTTACCATTTCACACAGGGGGGGGCCGGGATCTGGGGGTCCCCTTGTTAAAGGGGGCTTCCAGATTCCGATAAGCCCCCCGCCCGCAGACCCCCACAACCACCGGCCAGGGTTGTGGGGATGAGGCCCTTGTCCTCATCAACATGGGGACAAGGTGTTTTGGGGGGCTACCCCAAAGCACCCTCCCAATGTTGAGGGCATGTGGCCTGGTACGGTTCAGGAGGGGTTCCAGAGAGGAGATGGTGAACCTTTATCCCCAGACACCAGTTGCAGAGACAGGGGATTTGATAGACTTTTATGCTGAGGAAGAACAACCTGGTGAGCCTCCAGCAGAAGAAGAGCTGTTATTAGGGCCAAACTACTCTCGGCTATTAATGAATTGCCGGTCCGAAAATACACATAAAAAAGTTCATTGATAAAAACGGCATGGGAGTTCCCCACAGGGGAACCCCGAACCAAAATTAAAAAAAAAAATGACGTGGGAGTCCCCCTAAATTCCATACCAGGCCCTTCAGGTCTGTTATGGATATTAAGGGGAACCCCGGCCAAAAAAAAAAAAAATTACGTGGGGTTCCCCCTAAATTCCATACCAGACCCTTCAGGTCTGGTATGAATTTTAAGAGGAACCCCGCGCCAAAACTTAAAAAAAAATGGCGTGGGGTCCCCCCAAAAATCCATACCAGACCCTTATCCGAGCACGCAACCTGGCAGGTCGCAGGAAAAGAGGGGGGGACGAGAGTGCGCCCCCCCCTCTTTTCCTGCGACCTGCCAGGTTGCATGCTCGGATAAGGGTCTGGTATGGATTTTTGGGGGGACCCCACGCCATTTTTTTTTTAAGTTTTGGCGCGGGGTTCCCCTTAAAATCCATCCCAGACCTGAAGGGTGTGGTATAGATTTTGAGGGGACCCCACGCCATTTTTTTTTCTAATTTTGGCCGGGGTTCCCCTTAATATCCATAACAGACCTGAAGAGCCTGGTATGGAATTTAGGGGGACCCCCTACGTCATTTTTTTTTTAAATTTTGGTTCGGGGTTCCCCTGTGGGAAATTCCCATGCCATTTTTATCAATGAACTTTTTTATGTGTATTTTCGGACCGGCAATTCATTAATAGCCGAGAGTAGTTTTAAATGACTTTTTTTCCTTTGAAATGTCATTTTGCTGTCAGACTGTTCTAAACACAGGAAACATGCGCCCCTCTGCAGGCATACTATAGACACCCCCCCAGGTACAAAATTTAAAAGAATATTACACTTTTATTGTCTTACTTTAAGCATTATTAAAATCACTGCTCCCGAAAAAACGGCCCTTTTTAAAACTTTTTTTTGCATTGATCCATGTCCCCTGGGGCAGGAACCAGGTCCCCAAACACTTTTTATGACAATAACTTACATATAAGCCTTTAAAATTAGCACTTTTGATTATTCATGTTCGTGTCCCATAGATTTTAATGGTGTTTGCGTGTTCGAACAAATGTTTTGCCTGTTCGCAAGTTCTGGTGCGAACCGAACAGGGGGGTGTTCGGCTCATCCCTAATCAGGAGAGATAGACACTGCAAATAGAGTTGAAAGCATAAGAAATATATCTCTCCAAAACCTTTTGACTACTGGGCAATTCCACCAGGTATGAAGATGAGAGCCAAGATCAGTACAACCCCGAAAGCAGGATGAGGAGTAATTGGGGTCAAACTTCGCAATTCTGGCAGGAACCAAGTACCAGTGTGTGAGAACTTTATAATTAGTTTTGAATGTAATTATATTTTGCATAGTGGATTTTGTAGTATTCCAAATCTTGTCCCATTTGGCTGCTTCCAGTAAAAGACCAAGATCAGCCTCCCATTTAGCTACATACAAGGGCAGACCAGGATTAGGTTTAGTAATGAGTTGGGCATAGAGAGTCTAAATAAGTCCTTTTGCATGGTGGTCATGCTGGCATATACTTTCGAAGTGTGAAAGTTTATCAGGTGTAAGTTTTCCTTAAATATAGGGCATAAAAAAATGTTCATCTGTAGCTATCAAAAAAGTTCTGAATTTTGCTAGTCCATGTCCTTTACATAAGTCAAGGAACGGTGTAAAGGAAGTAAAGGATATCAGATCATGTAGTTGGGTTAATTTAGAGGTGATCCATGTTTTAAAAGATTTAGGAGAAGTCCAGGCAGGACAAAAAGTGGATTTTTAAGAAACAATTATGCCCTGTACACACGATTGCACATTCCAACAACAAAATCCATGTTTTTTTTTCCGCTGAAGTGGCAAACAAAAACGAAAAAAACAAAGATGTTATAAGGTTGATGCATAATTAATTGTGGTAACGAGACCAAAAGGGACATTGGGGTTCCCATGTACAGGTAGAAGTCATCTGACCATACATATAGTTAGGTGTATATTTTTAACACTCTTATGCCCTGTACACACGGTCGGACATTGATCGGACATTCCGACAACAAAATCCTTGGATTTTTTCCGACAGATGTTGGCTCAAACTTTTCTTGCATACACACGGTCACACAAATCTTGTCGGAAATTCTGATCACCAAGAACGCGGTGATGTACAACACGTACGACGAGCAGGGAAAAATGAAGTTCAATAGCCAGTGCAGCTCTTCTGCTTGATTCCCAGCATGCGTGGAATTTTGTGCATCTAAATTGTGTACACACGATCGGAATTTACAACGAATTTTGTTGCCGGAAAATTTGAGATCCAGATCTCAAATTTTGTGTGACGGAAATTCCGATGGAAAATGTCTGATGGAGCCTACACATGGTCGGAATTTCCGACAACAAGCTCCCATCAAACATTTTCCGTCAGAAAAACCAACCGTGTGTACGGGGTATAATAGTGGGTTATGTGGAGGTTGTAAGCCGTTTAATGGTTTAAATCTGTCCCAAATAGCAAGAGAATGCTTAGTAACTGGATTAGTAATTCTTTTATGATTAGAGGATTGCAGCCATAATAGATTAGAAATAGATAATGGATCACAATCTATAGAGAGAGCTACCCAAAGTGGGATTGCATTGGTTGCGTGGTATTTATTTATTTGTACCAGATGAGCCGCATGATAATAAGTAGATAAATTAGGAAATCTGAGGCCATCTTTACATTTTGGAAGGTAGAGAGTATAATTAGGTAAACAGGGTTTTGACTAGCCCCAAACAAAATTTGTTATTTTACACTGCAATATACGATACTTAAAAAGCATGCCAGAACAGAGATGGGCAGAACCCATAAAATATATAGGATTTTAGGCAATATAGTAATTTTAATAATGTTAATTTTATCCATAATACGGGGAGAGAAGATTATTGTGTTAATAAAGAAGTAATTTGATGTAAGATAGAAGGGAAATTGGCTGTAAACAGTTCAGTAAGATTGGGCATAAGAGTGACTCCTAGGTAAGGGAGGCTGTCACGTACCTGGTCCTGAAGCAGAAATGCTGAGAGGGCTCTCTGTGTGGCTGAGTGCTCATGTCCCTGGAGGTGGTAGCAGGGATTGCCAGCTGTGCCCCAGATGAAGGTTGGAGGTATGGAGATCCCTCTGCAGGTGGACACCAGATGAGGGGAGCAGAAGGACCCAGGAGCGATGATGATGGTGCAGACTGCACATAGCTGGAAGCAGATTGTAATGGTAAGTGTAGCAGGCAGGATCAACAGGTGAGTACTGAAAGTAGGTACTGCAGTATGGGTACAGCAGATAGGCACCAAGGTGGATCACAGTAGACAGGGCACAGAAGAAAGCGTAGTCAGGGACAGAAGCAAAGGTCAGTAAACCAGGGTTCAGCAGATTGAGTAGCAGAGTCATGGTTAGGCAAGCCGGGGTCATACACAGGGCAACAGACAAGAAAAGATCTGTGAACAATGCAAGGTCAGAGCTGGGAGCGAGACAAGAAGTATCCAAGAGTAAGCCTGGTTGATAACAGGTGATCAAAAGCAGAAGCAAACACAGGAACAGGAAGCAGGAAGCTGAAGACTAGAGAAGAGAATAAAAATAGGTGGGACTTTATGTGAGCCCTGACCATCCAGTACACTGGTCTCCATCCCTAATTATTAAATGAGAAAGGGGGAATTGGGACTTTATATGAAACAAGACACTTGGGTAGATTAAATCAATCAATATAATAAAAATAATAATTTATTGGCAACATGGAAGGAGGTAGTAGAGTGGATAACATTAATAGTAAATCAATATGTAATTAGCAGAATTAAAAGGCATGATAAAATCATAACACAATACAATTCATAATACAATAGCATTGTTACATATAATTAATAATGAACCAGCAGTACACTCCAACGTATCTATATAATATTAACCAATATATTTAAATTGATGATTTAAGCAGATCAAACCCATAGTGGAATCGTAGTTATTGTGGCATAGCATCCAATAGTTAAAAGCTTGGCGCATTTCGTGGATTGTTTCCACTCATCAGGAGCAGCTATACATTGGGAGTACCTATGATAAACAATGAATTAATAATCAATGGTAATTGATTATAATAGGAAGAGAGGGAACATGAGCCAGTAGTCCTAACAACTCTTACCTATAGTATACATGAGAATAGATAATGGTATTGGAGATGTATAACGTGGGCATTCGGAGGTGAAAATTCATCCCCCCGGGAGCTGAGGTAACAAACAAGATCGATATGCAGGCCAGGTGGAAAGGTGAATAACAATGTTGGAAGGGGGTCACCTTACCAGAATTAAGGTAATGGGGGTGAGCCCAGAAAACTGGTGAAAAAACAAACAAATATAAGCTGAAGACTAGTTATCAATGTTCATGTTCTTATGTATGCAAATTCTATTTGAAATTCGAATTTCAGAAGATGGTAATATTCTTTCTATGTTATTCTATGTTATTCTATTTTTTTCTGTTATATTCTAATCTAGTCTGTTCTTTTATTTTCTATTCTATTTTGTTTTGTTTCACTCTATTATATTCTATTCTTTTATTTTCTGTCATCTTCTTTTCTATTCTATTTTTTTTTCAATTATGTTCCTTTGTTTTCTATTCTATTTTCTTCTCTTTGGAAATTGGAAAACTATTTGAATTGGAAAACTTTTCAAATTCTAAGTTGAAATCTATTCGAAGTCAAAAACTTTTTGAATTTGAAAACGATTTTAAAATGATTCGAATTTCCTCAAAAAAATGTTTTCATTATTTTGGATTCATTCAAATTCGGTACTATTGTAATTCGGAAATTCAGATACATCCAAATTTCCATCCAAAAAAATGAAAATGAAATGAAAACGTATCTAACCTCACATGTCTAGTTATCGGCAAATAGGCACATTTTATGCTGATGTCCAGCTAATTCAAGGCCTTTAATTGCAGGGTCAGAACACATTGATTGGGCAAGAGGTTCAATGGCCAAATAAGAGTGGAGAAAGTGGGCAACCTTGATGAGTGCCTCTGTAGATATTAAATAGATTTGATGTGTATTATGCATATCTTAGATAGGCTTTGGGTTTATCATATAGTGACGAGATCCAACTAAGGAAATGAGGGCCAAATCTCCAATGTTGTAGGACATAACACATTTGTTGTATCAAATGCTTTTTTAGGTTAAGAAGCAAAGAGGAATTTGTCATCTTTTAACAGTGTGCATCAATAAAGTTGCCCTACGTATATTATCTCCCGACTGGCGCATTGGGATGAAGTCTACTTGATCTTTATGTATTAAAGAGCCTATTATGGATAAGTAGAATGAATCCGCGCTATGGTTAGGGGTACTTTCCAAATATGTTAGGAGCTGCTGCCTCTACATGTGTAATTCCACCTAGGTGGAGAATACTACAATGTGAACAAAAAGAAGGGTGTAGGTATGGCGCTGCTCTGATGTGGTGCAATTTTTATAGTATGCCTTGTATAATGGCCTAATTAAGATCTAAGGGCTAAATATTTTAAATTATATGTGTTGTCTTGCCAAAGTCTAGGGTATGTGAACCTAAAACACAGTATGGTGCTAAAAGTGACTTCTTTGCAATCAAAACTTATTTAAAACATATCATATGAACAAAATAAAAAATTGGAATGAATAATATTAAAAGTGCAAAGTGAGGTCCGGTATGTGATATAGCCTTAAAAATCCGATTTATACTTGCTTTCCAATTGTACTACTCCTCTGGTCGCTGTGTTGTTGGATTAGTAAAAAATGGTGTAGGTTTCCCCTCCTGGATATTAATTCCAGGTGGGAATGGTTAGATGTGCAAATGGAAGCCGCAGATTAATATCGCATATGCCAAAACTGAAAGTGAAAAATTATTTGCTAGTTGCAAATAAGTGAATGCTTATGGATAAAGTGCCTTGTGCTAAATGTTGTAAGTGAAAAAATCATGTTCCTATATCACATACCATTTCATTTTGACTATCTAGGTGCAAAAAAGTGCTAATTATACTGAAATCATAAAGTGACTAGTGCTTAAACAGTTAACAAAGTGATTGGTGCTTCATAAGCCCAGTACTTGCTGGAAAAATATATGCGTATTTTGTGATAAAGTGTCTTTAAATAACTCGAAAAGTCTTTTTTAAATATAGTTTGGAAAGGGTTAAGTCCTCATTGGGAGGTAGTGTTGTAGTAAACAATTTCTTGTCCAAGTGCTGACCTTGTGATGGTGCTTCTTAGCTGAGATCTTATTATGCTTGCACTCACCGGTTGAAAACACCCCCTGCAGGGATATGAGCAGTCACAGTGTTTGCCACTGTGTGGCAGCCCTGGATGTCTCCGGTCCGTGCTTTAAATGTTGCTATACCGGCTTAGAATGTGTTCATCATAGAAAAGAGGGAATGTCCATAGTGTGAAACCATTAAAAAACCTTTATTGTACCATATAAAAAGATTGTACTAACATTTTGAAAGATACTGATAAGCGTGTAATGTTAAAGTCCACAGTAATCGGCTTGTGATCGTCTGTCTGGAGGTGACGCAAGACGTACATAGGTCCTAACCTACGCGTTTCATCATTGGACGTCTGCTGGGGCATCCATCTTGCTACACCTCCCTTGCTTAAATAGTATATCGTGTGCCTAGTGCTTCCAACTACGACCCATCAGTCTTTCCCCGTGTGTTAAATAAGGACTGATATCCAGGTTGATGACACCATAATTGCGTTAGCATCAGCATCAACATATAGTTTTAGAAAATGTATGTGTTTGCTGGTTAATCAAAAGGTGATGTTCCCATTATGTAAGTGAATCCCCATATATTTATGCACAGGATATATTATTTTAACACGTATGCACAACAGTTAAATTGGACCTTATGGATAACATGAAATCTTTTATAAAATAACCAGAGATCCTTCATATAGTAATTAAAAATAATCAATAAAATTGTTATATACGTACATGAATTTCTAGAAATGAAATTAGAAATATTAAAATGTACTATAACATATTTCCCAATAGATGGGTCCATGGTATATGGACCTCATTTATGGGATTATGTTACTTATCATAAAAGTTATTGGAATGGTTAAAAGTAATGAGAATAATTAGGAATCAAGGAAAAATTAAAAAGGAGAAAAAGGGGAAAAAAAGGGGGAACAATTAATTTAAAATAAAAAATAATAAAAACATTTTTTTAAAGAAATAAATATTTGAATAATGTGAATGAAAATAAAAATATATAGAAATAGGAAATATTGAAAATCAAAACAAAAAAAAAAAACAACAAAAATATATATTTTAAATGTCTAATGAGGATAGGGTTGGGAGACATGGATGATATTGTTGAAAATAAATATGTACCAGAGAGGTAGTTGATCTTGATATAATATTGAGCGTTATGTTTAGTGGGAGATATTATGAAACAAGTGTTTGGGCAAATATACCCAAATATTTACATGAATATTAGGACTGAAGTTATTAGAAATATGAGAGGTGGTTACTGCGCCAAGGTGTCTTAGTTCTTGATGTATAAGTAATGCTGCACCTAATTATTAATGTGACCAGGGTAAAACTATAAAAGTACATGAAATCTTATAATATATGAAACCTCCAATGAGTTGCCCATAATGGAGTACATTTCTATAATTATAGTGACTGGGGAGATATATTCGATTATTGTATTGGATTCTTACTTCCATATGTGTAGACAAAACATTTTTCTATTTAAAGCTTTTCTCTGCAGCCACTATGTTTTCCAAAGAGTGTTTATATTGGTAGGAATTGGGCCTATCTGGAGTCAGGCAGGTCAAGGTAAAGCACAGTAAAGCAGTAAAGGCAGTGTTTGTTTTGGATATGATATGTTCTTAATATTCTAAGGGACATTTCGTTCCTCACTGTCTTAAATAATATACATTAGTTGTTTTCCGCAGATATTATGTGTGATACAAATGTCTTTATTGGCAGTCGTGGAGGTTGCCCAATTCGGACATGATATGTATTGAGTTCAAAGAGATGTTTTTCTTTAGATGGGAGATTATTATTTGCGAACATTATATATCAGGTAAATGTTTGTTTTTGATCGTCCTAGAAACTGGTGAGGAAACAGTTCAAGTCTACATTGATATTCATTCCTGCTGGTTGGAGTGTCTCTAACAGGAAAATTAATTTTGTCTCATTTTGTGAGATCTTAATTCTTTTGTTGTCTCCTCTCCAATGCCCTTTTATTTTGTCAATGGCATAAAAGGTCAGACATGTTGGGTCTTTATTGTGGTAGTCCTTAAAGTGTCTTGAGATGCTGTGTTTATTGAATCCGTTCTTTATGTTGGTTATATGTTCTCTGACTCTGACACACAGCTGTCTAGTTGTTCTGCCCACATATTGTATGTGGCATAGGCACTCCAATACGTAAGTTACGTGAGTGCTATTGCAGGTTATGAGTTCTTTTATATCATATTCTCTCCCATTAGTTACTGATTTAAATTTTAATATCTTTCTGTTTGTTTTTTGGCTGACCTTACACGGTAGGCAATTTCCACATTTAAAAAACCCTTTAGGTTTTTAATTATTTTAATCTTCTTTGGTGGGTCAAGAGCGTTATGCACTAATTTGTTTCTAAGGGATGGGGCCTTCCTGTAGATAAAGATAGGTTTTCTTGGCAGTATGGAATTTAAAATTCTATCTGATTGAAGGATGGACCAGTGTTTCTTTATTATAGACTCCATATTCTTATACTGTCTATTGTATCCCGTTAGGAAGGCCGTAGCCATATTTTTATTCTTTTTCTTCCTATTATGGTTCGGTCTCCCTTCTATTAGTGTGTTCCTGTCCAATTTCTTTACTTTTTCCTTTAAATTTTCTAATTCTTTTTTATTGTATCCTTTCTCCACAAATCTGTTAATGATGATGTTGGCTTGTTCTTCATAATCACTCAGACTGCTGCAGTTCCTATGTATCCGCATTAATTGTCCCTTAGGGATATTCCCAATCTATTGCAGATGGTGGCAGCTGCTGGTTGGCATATATCCATTTGAGTGTAGTAGTCTCCTTTGTACCAAAAGTAGTTAATTAGTTAATTTGCTCCCCTTTTAGGTCAGTTTGTTTGCAGAGCTGAAAAACTTCAAGATACAGGATGACAACATCCTAGTAACGATTGATGTCAACTCCCTGTACACGAACATTGTACAGGAAGATGGCCTGAGCAGCGTTGAATGGGCATTACACAAACAAACTGACCTAAAAGGGAGCAAATTAAATAGAATATGGAAGGTTTGGAACTGGCCATGAGTCACAACTACTTTTGGCACAAAGGAGACTACTACACTCAAATAAAGGGAGTGGCCATATGGGCTAAGTATGCCCCCAGTGTAGCCAATTTGTTTCTCAATCGATGGGAGGAAGAACAAATTTACAGCATACCCAGGCAGAATTTGAAGATGTACCGTCGGTACATAGATGACATTGTCATTGTATGGGGGGTACGGAAGAAGAACTACAAACTTTCTTCGACAAAATAAATTGCAACATCTATGGTATTACTTTTTCTGGAAATTGGAACAAACAGAGTATAGATTATCTTGATCTACAGCTATATAAAAATAAAGGATACTTAAACACCAGGACATTTTTCAAAACCACAGACAGAAATGGATATATTCCAACCAGCAGCTACCACCAACCCGCAATGGATTGGAAATATCCCTAAGGGACAATTAATGCGGATACATAGGAACTGCAGCAGTCTGAGTGATTATGAAGAACAAGCCAACATCATTAACAGATTTGTGGAGAAAGGATACAATTAAAAGAATTAGAAAATTTTAAGGAAAAAGTGAACACATTCTAAGTTGGTATAGCAACATTTAAAGCATGGACCAGAGACACCCAGGGCTGCCACACAGTGGCAAACACTGTGACTGCTCATACCCCTGCAGGGGTGTTTTCATCCGGTGAGTGCAAGCATAATAAGATCTCGGCTAAGACGCACCATCACAAGGTCAGCACTTGGACAAGGAATTGTTTACTACAACACTACCTCCCAATGAGGACTTAACCCTTTCCAAACTATATTTAAAAAAGACTTTTCGAGTTATTTAAAAAGACTCTTTATCACAAAATATGCATATATTTTTCCAGCAAGTACTGGGCTTATGAAGCACAAATCACTTTGTTAACTTTTTAAGCACTAGTCACGTTATGATTTCAGTATAAATAGCACTTTTTTGCACCTAGATAGCCAAAATGAAATGGTATGTGACATAGGATCGCGATCTTTTCACTTACAACTAACATTTAGCACAAGGCACTTTATCTATAAGCATTCATTTATTTGCAACTAGCAAATAATTTTTCACTTTCAGTTTTGGCATATGCGATATGCACACATCTTGCACATCTAACCATTCCCACCTGGAATTAATATCCATGAGAGGAAACCTACACCATTTTTTACTAATCCAACAACACAGCTACCAGAGGGTGTAGTACAATTGGAAAGCAAGTATAAATCCGATTTTTAAGGCTATATCACATACCGGACCTCACTTTGCACATTTAATATTATTCATTCCAATTTTTTATTTTGTTCATATGATATGTTTTAAATAAGTTGTGATTGCAAAGAAGTCACTTTTAGCACCATACTGTGTTTTAGGTTCACATACCCTAGACTTTGGCAAGACAACACATATAATTTAAAATATTTAGCCCTTAGATCTTAATTAGGCCATTATACAAGGCATACTATAAAAATTGCACCACATCAGAGCAGCGCCATACCTACACCCTTCTTTTTGTTCACAAAGAGCCTATTATATTGTTTAGATGTGTTGCTAAGACTTTCGCCAAAAGTTTAATGTCCAAGTTAAGCAGAGAAATAAGCCTATAGTTTGGACAAGATGTTTATTCTGAGTGTGGTTTGGGAATCATTGAGATAATTGCTGTTAAAGTTTCAGGTCAAAGGGAGTTTCCATCAAGAAGGGAATTAAGGGCTTCGGACAATAATGGAGCTAGGATATGAGCAAAATTCTTATAATATATGGTTGAAAAGCCAGCTGGGCCTGAGCATTTATTTAATTCAAGGGATTAAATATACACAATAACTTCACTAGTAGTTATAGGATTTTCAAGGCTATTGCGATGGGCCAAGGGAATAGACAGAAGTGTGATTTGTAAGAAGAAAAGAATCTGCTGAAGCCTGAGCTAAAGGTTCCTCTTTTTTATATAAGGAAGCAAGATGTTTTTGGAAGGTATGAAGAATTTTCACAGGATTACTGGTGTATATATCTTAAGATAGTTTGAGTTGAATTTGGTTTGGAAGGGTGATTTGACTTTTTGACGGCTTGAGCCGTCAAAAAGTCAGGTTTATTGGCTTTGAGGTAAAATGAATGTCTAGATTTACATAACAATTTTTCAATTTTTTTAATGCACTTACTAGAGTGTTAAAGGAGAGATATCAGGAGTTGCATTGTTGGCCAAATAGTCTCTTATAGCTTTTTCCAAATCTGTGAAATGAGATGGATGGGATAGAATTGATTTATTAACCACTTAAGGACAGAGCCTCTTTCTGAGATTTGTTGTTTACAAGTTAAAAACTGTTTTTTTTTCAAGAAAATTACTTAGACCCCCCCAAACATTATACATTTTTTTTCCCTAGAGAATAAAATGGCAATTGTTGCAATACTTTCTGTCACACTGTATTTGCGCAGCGGTCTTACAAGAGCACTTTTTTTGGAAAAAATACACTTTTTTGAATTAAAAAATCAGACACCAGTAAAGTTAGCCCATTTTTTTTATATTGTAAAATATAATGTTACACCGAGTAAATTGATACCCAACATGTCATGCTTCAAAATTGCGCCTGCTCGTGGAATGGCGACAAACTTTTACACTTAAAAATCAAAATAGGCAATGTTTAAAAAACTCTACAGGTTGCATGTTTTGAGCTACAGAGGAGGTCTAGAGCTAGAATTATTGATCTTGCTCTACCAATTACAGCGATACCTCACGTGTGTGGTTTGAACACCGTTTTCATATGCGGGTGCTACTCACGTATGCGATCACTTCTGCACATGAGCTTGGCGGGACAGGGTGCATTTAAATTTTTTTTTCTTATTTATTTTACCTTTTATTTTTTATTTTTACATTGTTCTTTAAAAAAAAAAAGAGTCACTTTTATTCCTATTACAAGGAATGCAAACATCCCTTGTAATAGAAGAAAACCATGACAGGACCTCTTAAATATGAGACCTGGGGTCAATAAGACCTCAGATCTCATATTTACACTAAAATGCAATAAAAAAATGTTGTCATTTGAAAAAAAAAAAAAAAAAAGGCCCCATACGAGCTATGGGCGAAAGTGACGTTTTGACGTTGCTTCCGCCCTGCAATGGTATGGAGACAGGTGGGGGCCATCTTCCCCTCACTCGTCTCCATACCTAACAGGGAAGAGGACCCGATCACCTCTGCTGCTGCCGAAAATCAAAGAAAATCAAAACATTTATGAAGAAGAGAATCGAGGAAGTAGAATGTGTCCTTGTCAGGAGAATTGAATTAAATACGCTTAGAGGGACTTTGTTGACCTCTGTCTCCCTTGGTGTTGGAAGATTCACTTGCAGAGTGAGATGTATTACACCGGTGAGGACCATCAGAAGTAGATGACCTATCCAGGAAATGTAGATCCTGTAGTGCATTTTGCAACTCATCAGAGGATTGCCAGGTATATTTGGAGATACAAAATACAAATTGATAGCCTGGATCAAACCGTTAATTATCAATTATAGTAATAAGAAAAAATATATAATTTATCAATCTTTCATCTAAATGGTACAACCAAAAAGACGCAGTCCTAGCATCCCTTAAAGGTATATTTGGAGCTTTGGTAGGTGAAGTGTACAGTGAATCCCCATTGATAAGATATCTGATTCCGCTGAAGAATTTGAAGAAGGGTTTTTAAAAGACGTCTTTTAGCAACTGTTTTTTTTTTTTTACCACTTCAGCAAACTTTATCTGGAGGTTTATTCAACTTAACGTTCATTTTCTGACTCCTTTTCATTTTCTCATCATTGTGGTAACTGCATTCCCTTTTTTTTTTTTTTCTCTTTTTTCTTTTTCCTTTTTTTCCCCCAATTTATATGTAAAGCTTTAAACCGACAGAAAGTGAAAAGACAGTTAATCATTATCTAAACAGCTAATTACTATAGGTACATGAAAACAAGATAGGAGTTCAGTAAATTAACATGGGAAACGACAATAAAAAAGGAGAAGAGGGGGCTAAGGGACTCCCCATGTCCACTCTTTTGACCAGTCACAGAGTTATCCGAGTTAATATATATGCATGATACCTACATACTAACACCCTTCCCTCTCTCCCCCTTGCTTTCTTGCGCAGGCCTTTTAACAAGCTAAACTTCTATTAGCTATTATTTATCTTTAACAGGGCAAACGCCCTGTAGCTCCTGTTTTAGTCTGGTGTTCCATTTCCCTAGTGAACTGGTTTTATCATTATATCCCACTCCGTTGGATATACTCTATTCTTTCCCTGCATAGGATTTCATTTAAAGTAGCAATCCAATCTTTTACTGAGAGGGGTTTCTTTGATTGCCATTTCAATGCGATAATTTTTCTGGCCTAGAACAAGCATCTCAAAATTGCCAGTGTAGTACTTTTCCTCTCCCCCTATACCCATCTATACCCCAGAATGCATACTATGGCCTCCTTCTCCACTACAATACCAAATATATCTCTCAAGCTGTCAGTCACCCCCTCCCAGTATCGGAACAACTTGGGACATCTCCACAACATGTGAATGAGATCCCCAGTCCCCCGACATCTGGGACAGCTATCATTATATCTTCTTCCAAACTTAAAGAGACGTTTAGGTGTATAATAAGCTCTATTTGATAACATCAGGTGCAATATCCTCTGTGGGGGGGGAGACCGATATCAATGGTCCCATCTCCAAAATTCTCTTCCACTGTGTTTGTGTCATTGCCCCCTACATCCTTTTCCCATTTAGCTCTTACAGCCTGGAGTAAACCCTCACTATTAACTTCATTACTTAGTTGTTTATAGATCTTAGATATTAACCCCTTAGTGGGGGACCTGTAATATACATTGCAATAGTGGTGTTTCTTCCCACACTAAACTATGGTTCTTAAATTGAGCTTTGAGAGCATGTTCTAACTGGCAGTACGTGAAAAAGGAACTCTGCGGCAAATTAAATTCACGTTCCAACTCCAGAAGTTTCTTTAGTGTATTACCCGTATATATAGTTGTCTTAACAGTTTAATACCTTGATCTTCCCACTCTCTAACTTTTCCTATATCAAGAATTTCCTGCAGATTACGATTGTTCCAGATGGGAGTATATTCACTAACCCCGTTGTAACTCATCTGTTTTTTAATTATTTTCCATACTTTAATTAACATTTTGATTGTTGGATATTCATAATGGAAGGAGTTCGCTTCTAGGGCTTCAATTATTGTATTATGTAAAGCACCTATCAACAAAATTCCACCATTTGGGGTACCTCCACCTGGAACCCCACACCCCAATAACTGCTGCAGTTGGGTTAATAAAAAATAGCGTTCTGGGTGTGGGAGGGCAAAGCCACCATCCCTTACCGGGAGCTGAAGTACATGTAACCGTATCCTGGCTTGTCCCCCCTTCCATATCAGTTCCCTAAAGAGGATCTCGATTTTATTGAACCACTTCTTGCATATCCACACTGGAGAATTGTGCAGGACATACAACAATTGTGGCATCCAGATGAATTTGTATTAAACTACATCTTCCTGCCATCATTGCTACTTCAAGATTATATTACAATGTATTTTTTTTGCCTGTCCTGTGGTCAACCCCTGAGAATTTCCTTCAGAATATTTTATAGACAGTTACATTGCATCTGCTCCTGAAGATTGGAAAGATCCATGAAACGCGTCGAGCTCTTAGATGCTATTCACAGTAACAACCTCTCTATACTTCTATCAGATTATGCCGTTTGGATTCCACTAACTGCTACTATATTACTGTGAAGACACACAACTTTAAAATTGAATTTGCTTTTATCTCACCATTGCGATCCACATCGTGCTGCTATGTTGATGGGTTACTTTGATATTTTGGATCATTTTTATGGAACATTTATTCATATGCTATACTCTCTTATTCTCTATACATGCAAGCTATTTGGTCACAAATGTGGCCTGTTCACCAGACATTACTAATACTATGATGCAGCCACATGCAATCAATAGTCTGATGATTTTTTACTATGGTACCATGTTGACTACAATAGGCTGCTATCCCATTATGTTGTTTTAAGATGTTTCAATTATATATATCTTACTATGAAATAAAGTTTCCTTGATTTATTACAATTTACTGTTTATACATTCATTACTATGCAACACGATGCGGTCGCATTTATGGTGCATATATCAGATATTCATATCATTACTATGTTGTGTTATCTTCCTGGCTGCATGCCCCATATAAAGTCCCAAACCCCCCATTTCTCTGTTTTTTGTATACATTTTGGGGATGGAGGTACATTTTTGTAAATGTCCTCATCTAAAGTCCCATTTAGTTAGTTAGTTTTCTTTTTTTTTAAATTATCAGGGATGGGGACATGCATGCTAGTTTTTATATATATTACATACAATGGTGGCATTCAGTGTAAGTGCTATTTAGGCATTTATACTTCCTTGCGGACAATACCCTGTGTGGGGAGTGTGGTCGGCCTTTGGGCGGGTTCCTTGCCGGGGTTCGCAATCCCGGGAGTAGGGATGAACCGAACACCCCCCCCGGTTCGGTTCGCACCAGAACCTGCGAACGGACCGAAAATTCGCACGAACGTTAGAACCCCATTGACATCTATGGGACTCGAACGTTCGAAATCAAAAGTGCTAATTTTAAAGGCTAATATGCATGGTATTGTCCTAAAAAGGATTTGGGGACCCGGGTCCTACCCCAGGGGACTTGTATCGATGCAAAAAAAACTTTTAAAAACGGCCGTTTTTTCGAGAGCAGTGATTTTAATGATGCTTAAAGTAAAATAAAAAAAGTGAAATATTCCTTTAAATATCGTACCTGGGGTGTGTTTATAGTATGCCTGTAAAGTGGCGCGTGTTTCCCGTGTTTAGAACAGTCCCTGCACAAAATGTCATTTTTAAAGGAAAAAATCTCATTTAAAACTGCTTGCGGGTTTAATGTTTTTTGTTAATTTTAATGTCGGGTCCTGGCAATATGGATGAAGATCAGTGAGACAAACGGCATGGGTACCCCCCAGACCATTACCAGGCCCTTTGGGTCTTGTATGGATATTAAGGGGAACCCCGCACCCAAATTAAAATAAGGAAAGGTGTGGGGCCACCAGGCCCTATATACTCTGAACAGCAGTATACAGGCGGTGCAAACAAGACAGGGACTGTAGGTTTGTTGTTAAGTAGAATCTGTTTGTCATTTTGAACGGGTACATTTTTAACGTGTTTAGCTCCAGCCAAAAAATCTTTTTTAAGCTTTTTGGAAAACAGGGAAGGGTTATCACCCCTGTGACATTTGTTTTGCTGTCTTTCCTCCTCTTCAGAAGATTTCACCTCACTTTTTGTCCCAATGACAAATGTTTTTTGAAAATTTGGGGTTTTTTGTGGAACAAGGATTGGAAAGCATCAGTGGAAAGGAGAAATGTTTTTCCCATATTAACTTTTACAGGAGAGAATTTTCCTTCCTAGGGGTAGATTTCATCTCACTTCCTGTTGTCTCCTTCCGTTTGCAAGTAGGAGTCATTTGTAAGTTAGATGTTTGAAAGTAGGGGCCTGCCCTATATACACAGCAGAAATTTGGGCCTTAGGTGTTGTTGTGGCCACAACACTGTAAGCCCTCACAGGGCCCTGCTGTGAAATATTAGATCAAGAATTGTAATTACATGCCCCTGTTGAACAAGGGCAGAAAAATTGGGCCTTTGGTGGTGGTGGTGCTGGTGCCACAACACTGTAAGTCCTCACTCGCTCTTGGTGGGTGCAGAAATGGGCCCTGCTGTGAAATATTAGATCAAAAATTGTAATTACATGCCCCTGTTGAACAAGGGCAGAAAAATTGGGCCTTTGGTGGTGGTGGTGCCACAACACTGTAAGTCCTTACTCGCTCTTGGTGGGTGCAGAAATGGGCCCTGCTGTGAAATATTAGATCAAGAATTGTAATTACATGCCCCTGTTGAACAGGGGCTGAAAAATTAGGCCTTAGGCACTGGTGCTGGTGCCACAACACTGCAACCCCTCACAGATACTCTAGTTGGAATGCAGAAACGAGCCCTGCTGCAAAGTATTGCATCAAAAATTGTAATTACACGCCCCTGTTAAACAGGGGCTGAAAAATTGGGCCTTAGGCACTTGTGGTGGCACCTAGAACCAAAAATGTTCTTACAAGCTATCAGCGTGATGATTGAGGAGGAAGAGGATAATTACTCAGGGATAGTCACTCAGCATCAGCATAGGCAGTCTTTGAAGGGATCTGGGATTTCAAAAAAAATTATTCGGTTACATCAGCATCAGGTGCTTGGTAGCTGGTGGTGATCCAAGACTGATTCATTTTTATGAAGGTCAGTCGATCGACCGAGTCGGTGGACAGACGCACCCTGTGATCGGTTACAAAGCCTCCAGCAGCACTGAATGTGCGTTCCGAAAGAACGCTGGATGCAGGACAGGCCAGTAGCTCAATTGCATACTGTGCAAGCTCTGGCCAGTGATCCATCCTCAAGACCCAGTAACCCAGAGGATTTTCGGTGGGAAAGGTGTCCAAGTCAGATCTTGCCCCTAGGTATTCCTGCACCATGTAAAACAGACTCTGGCGATGGTTGCTGGAACCGATCATACCTTGGGGCTGCGGACCAAAAAATTGTCTGAACGCATCGGTCAGACGGCCACCTTCTCCATCGCTCCTTCTTTGACTGACCGAAGCCTCAGCAACACGTTGTCCAGAAACAGGAGTTTGTAACCTCCCAGTCTCTAGGAACGCATTGCACAGACCTTTCTGCAAGGCCTCCCGAAGATGTTTCATCCTCTGCTCCCTCTGCGATGGCAAGATAAGGTCTGCAACCTTACCCTTGTAATGTGGATCAAGGAGGGTTGCCAGCCAGTATTGGTCCTTCTCCTTGATACCACGAATACGAGGATCCTTACGCAGGCTTTGCAGGATCAGGGAGGCCATGCAGCGTAGGTTTGCTGAGGCATTCGGTCCAGAGTCCTCTGGGTCACTAAGGATGACATGGTCCGCAGCCACCTCCTCCCAGCCACGTACAAGTCCATGTGTTTCTTGGGACTGATCCCTTAAAGACTGCTGCTGATGCTGAGTGCCAGGCTCCACCTCCATACTGACACAATCTTCCTCCTCCTCCACCTCCTCCTCCTCCTCTTCCTGTGTGATCGGCGGGCACGCAGGAACACTGTCTGGATAAAGGGGGCCTTGAGAGCTAAGGAAGTCCTCCTCTTCCTGCCTCTGTTCTGCCTCAAGTGCCCTGTCCATTATTCCACGCAGCGTGTGCTCCAACAGGTGGACAAGGGGGACAGTGTCACTGATGCATGCACTGTCACTGCTCACTATCCTCGTGGCCTCCTCAAATGGTGACAGGACAGTGCATGCATCCCTGATCATGGCCCACTGGCATGGGGAAAAAAAAACAAGCTCCCCTGACCCTGTCCTGGTGCCATAGTCGCACAGGTACTCATTGATGGCCCTCTGCTGCGTGTGCAGCCGCTGCAGCATGGCCAACTTTGAGTTCCACCTGGTGGGCATGTCACAGATTAGGCGGTTCTTGGGCAGGTTAAACTCCTTTTGGAGGTCCGTCAGCCGAGCACTGGCATTATATGACCGGCAGAAATGCACACAGATTTCCTGGCCTGCCTCAGGACATCCTGTAATCCCGGGTACCTGCCCAAGAACCGCTGCACCACCAAGTTAAGGACGTTAGCCAAACAGGGCACATGGGTCATTTGTCCCTGTCGGAGGGCAGAGAGGAGGTTGATGCCATTGTCACAAACCACCATTCCTGCCTTAAGTTGGCATGGCATCAACCACCTCTGAACCTGCCCCTGCAGAGCTGACAGAACCTCTGCCCCCGTGTGGCTCCTGTCCCCCAAGCACACCAGCTCAAGCACCGCATGGCATCTTTTGGCCTGCGTACTTTCGTAGCCCCTTGAACGGCTACGGAGCACCGCTGGTTCCGAGGACAAAGCACAGGAAGAGGCCATGGAGGAAGAAGAAGAGGAGGGGGTAGAGGAGAGAGGTGTGTCACAATCATTAGCATTTAGGAGGTGTGGTGGCGGAACAACCTCCAACACTACTGCACCTTGTCCTGCATCCTTCCCAGCTGCCAGCAGAGTCACCCAATGCGCCGTGAAACTTAGGTAACGTCCCTGTCCATGCCTGCTGGACCATGAGTCAGCGGTAATATGCACCTTACCGCTGACCGCCCTGTCCAGCGAGGCATGGACATTGCCTTCCACATGCCGGTAGAGAGCTGGAATCGCCTCCTGTGAGAAAAAGTGGCGTTTGGGTACCTGCCACTGAGGAACCGCACATTCCACAAACTCATGGAAGGGGGCAGAGTCTACCAACTGAAAAGGCAGCAGTTGAAGTGCTAGCAATTTTGCCAAGCTAGCATTCAACCGCTGGGCATGTGGATGGCTGGGAGCAAACTTCTGCGGTGCAGCAGCTGGGGCAGGGAAATTTGCCTGGTACAATCTGATGTCGGTGTACCAAAAGCAGATTGCCCACAAGTACTTGGCTGTGACACACCTAATTCTACACCTTCATTCCTCTCAGTGCAGGTCCCAGAGGGGACTGAAGGTATAGTGGGGTTGGAGATCTCAGCTGATGAGGAGCAAGGAGAGGTCCTCTTTGTTCTTTGGTGTTGGTATTTTAGATACGCTTGCCAACGAACTGCATGGCAGGTCAACATATGTCTGGTCAAGCATGTGGTACCCAAGCGGGAGATGTTTTGGCCACGCGAGATACGCTTGAGACATATGTTGCAAATAGCAGTGCGATCTGATGCACTCGTCTCAAAAAAGGCCCACACCAAAGAACTTTTTGAATAACGCGCAGAGACTGCAGCGCCCTGCACATGTGGAGCTTTGGGGTGTGATGCAGTCAAGGTGCTGCCCTTAGGCTGGCCCCTGGAGGGCATCCTGCCTCGTTGGTGATGTGCCGCCTCCTCCTCCTCCTCTCTCCTATCAGGCACCCACGTTGAGTCAGTGACCTCATCATCCCCTCCCTCCTCATCACTGGAGCAAACCTGGCAGTTTGCTGCAGCAGGGGGAGCATGACTGCCAGATTGCTGTCCTTCTTGGGCACCCCCTCTGTCCATGCTCACGTTACTGCCTTCATCGAGCTCAGTATCATCATCAGAGCCTTCCAAACGCTGGGCATCCTCCTGGAGCATGTACCCAACACTGTGGTCAAACAGTTCGAGGGACTCCTCAGGAGGACATGGTGGGGCTAGGGAAGGAGTCACTGATGACATTGAGCCAAGGGAAGAGGCCGCTGCTTTGCCAGACAAAGTACCCTGGGCATGGGTGAGAGAGGATGAGGAGGATGAGGACGGCTTGGTCATCCACTCGACCAAGTCTTCCGCATGTTGCGGCTCAACATGGCCAGCTGCCGAAAAAAAGGCCAAGCGTGTCCCACGGCCACGTGCTGATGAGTATGCACCGCCTCCACGACCAGCACTAGACACAGAGCCTGCTGGCCTCTCTTATTGGCTTGTGACTGTCTGCCTCTCCTCTATATATGTACTGATACTGCAGGTAGCAAAATCAACTGACTGCCTGTAGTATGAGAACACCACCAACCTTCTACAGGTAGCTTTAGCTGAACACTGTGCAGAGCTCGCAAAAAACTAACTTGTAGCTTTTTTAGCTGCCTGCGGTAGTGCTAGGATCAGGAAAACACCACCAACCTTCTACAGGTAGCTTTAGCTGAACACTGTGCAGAGCTCACACTACACTAACTTGCAGTTTTAGCTGAACACTGTGCAGAGCTCAAAAAAATAACTTGTAGGTTTAGCTGGACACTGTGAGGAGGACGCACCACACTAACTTGTAGTTTTAGCTGAACATTGTGAGCAGGACGCACAGCACTAACTTGTAGTTTTAGCTGTACACTATTATGAGCAAGACGCACTGCACTAACTTGTAGGTTTAGCTGAACACTGTGAGGTAGACGCACCACACTAACTTGTAGTTTTAGCTGAACACTGTGAGCAGGACGTACAGCACTAACTTGTAGTTTTAGCTGTACACTGTGAGCAGGACGCACCGCACTAACTTGTAGGTTTAGCTGAACACTGTGAGGTGGATGCACCCCACTAACTTGTAGGTTTAGCTGAACACTGTGAGCAGGACGCACCCCACTAACTTGTAGTTTTAGCTGAACACTGTGAGCAGGACGCACTGCACTAACTGTAAATAGTCTAGCTGCCTGACTGTGGTACTAATAGGATCAAAAGAACACCAGCAATTTTCTTCAGGTAGCTGTAAATACTGTAACAAGACAAGCCTGCCTGTCAGTAAGAAGATAACAGGAACGGATCTAGCTGAACACTGTGAGCAGGACTCACTGCACTAACTTGTAGCTTTAGATGAACACTGTGCAGAGGTCTCACTACACTAACTTGTAGGTTTAGCTGAACACTGTGAGCAGGACGCACAGCACTAACTTGTAGTTTTAGCTGAACACTGTGAGCAGGACGCACCGCACTAACTTCTAGGTTTAGCTGAACACTGTGAGGTGGACGCACCACACTAACTTGTAGTTTTAGCTGAACACTGTGAGCAGGACGCACCGCACTACCTTCTAGGTTTAGCTGAACACTGTGAGGTGGACGTACCCCACTAACTTGTAGTTTTAGCTGAACACTGTGAGCAGGACGCACTGCACTAACTTTAAATAGTCTAGCTGCCTGACTGTGGTACTAATAGGATCAAAAGAACACCAGCAATTTTCTTCAGGTAGCTGTAAATACTGTAACAAGAAAACCCTGCCTGTCAGTAAGAAGATAACAGGAACGGATCTGGCTGAACACTGTGAGCCGGACGCACTGCACTAACTTGTAGCTTTAGATGAACACTGTGCAGAGGTCTCACTACACTAACTTGTAGGTTTAGCTGAACACTGTGAGGAGGACGCACAGCACTAACTTGTAGTTTTAGCTGAACACTGTGAGCAGGACGCACCGCACTAACTTCTAGGTTTAGCTGAACACTGTGAGGTAGACGTAGCCCACTAACTTGTAGTTTTAGCTGAACACTGTGAGCAGGACGCACTGCACTAACTGTAAATAGTCTAGCTGCCTGACTGTGGTACTAATAGGATCAAAAGAACACCAGCAATTTTCTTCAGGTAGCTGTAAATACTGTAACAAGACAAGCCTGCCTGTCAGTAAGAAGATAACAGGAACGGATCTAGCTGAACACTGTGAGCAGGACGCACTGCACTAACTTGTAGGTTTAGCTGAACACTGTGAGGTGGACGCACCACACTAACTTGTAGTTTTAGCTGAACACTGTGAGCAGGATGCACTGCACTAACTGTGAATAGTCTAGCTGCCTGACTGTGGTACTAATAGGATCAAAAGAACACCAGCAATTTTCTTCAGGTAGCTGTAAATACTGTAACAAGACAAGCCTGCCTGTCAGTAAGAAGATAACAGGAACGGATCTAGCTGAACACTGAGCAGGACGCACTGCACTAACTTGTAGCTTTAGATGAACACTGTGCAGAGGTCTCACTACGCTAACTTGTAGGTTTAGCTGAACACTGTGAGGAGGACGCACAGCACTAACTTGTAGTTTTAGCTGAACACTGTGAGCAGGACGCACCGCACTAATTTGTAGGTTTAGCTGAACACTGTGAGGTGGACGCACCACACTAACTTGTAGGTTTAGCTGAACACTGTGAGCAGGACGCACCCCACTAACTTGTAGGTTTAGCTGAACACTGTGAGCAGGACACACTGCACTAACTGTAAATAGTCTAGCTGCCTGACTGTGGTACTAATAGGATCAAAAGAACACCAGCAATTTTCTTCAGGTAGCTGTAAATACTGTAACAAGACAAGCCTGCCTGTCAGTAAGAAGATAACAGGAACGGATCTAGCTAAACTGAATACAGTGTATATATATATATATATATATATATATATATATATATATATATATGCAACACCTGGGATGCATATATACAGTATACACAATACACTGTAAGTGCAGCTAAATGACTGACTGTTCTGCCTAATCTATCTAACTCAAATAAAATGACACTGTCTGTCCCTCTCTCTCTCTCTATCTATGAACGCCGGAACACACACTACACAGGGCCGCCGTGCAGGCGTCCTTATATAGTGTGGGGCGTGTGCTAAATCCCCTGAGCCATAATTGGCCAAAGCCTCCTTGGCTTTGGCCAATTATGGCTCTCTGTTCAGACGGCGCTGTAATTGGCCAAGCATGCGGGTCATAGTGCATGCTTGGCCAATCATCAGCCAGCAATGCACTGCGATGCACACGAATTTGGCGCGAACGACCCATATCGTTCGCAATACGGCGAACAGACGATGTTCGAGTCGAACATGGGTTCGACTCGAACACGAAGCTCATCCCTACCCGGGAGCTGCGATGTGTGCTGGGAGCCCTCCCCTTCCCCCCTTGGTCCTTGTGACGTGGGGGTTGGGGCGGACATCCCATCACGCATCAACTCCACGCTCCCAGTTTCGTGCGTGTGATGTCGCTCTGACGCCATCACGTCGACACTGCGCGCTGTCCATCCAAGCGTCTACAGGAAGCGCCAGCTGCGGGGTGGCTTGATTCGGCTCCGACAGCTGGTTTCCTTCTTTATGTGGCCGCCCACGTGGCATTGGCGGTTACCTGTTGGCGGCACTCTAATCTATATATACTCCCCCCAACTGGATACACATTCCCCGCAAACACTTCCTACCGGTGGCCACTTAGGTGGCATTTTGGTGTTCTGGGAATCTCAGGTAATATTATGGCTCCCTTTGGCCTTCACTATTGCTGTTACACTCTCCCCTGTGGTACAGGCATTTACATGGAGCTTCATCTCTCTTTACTATATTTACCCTGGTTGGTCATTACATTATCACTTATTTGTATATTTTTCACTGTCCCCTTTGTTTCCCTCAAAATTGCAACCGTTATATCTTTAGGTATATTTTGGTATTCACACACACTTATTCAATGCTAATTATTCTACTTCATTTCTGTTTCATTCTACAGTCACTTTTAGTATTCTCATCTATTTAGGACATGAAGATGTGATGACTTTAAGGATGGGGTTTTGGGCTCTTGCCGGAGGTGGGGGCGTGGACGGAAGCGGATGGAGGTGAGAGAAGTGGAGTGAGAGCGAGTGTCCATCCCGCTCCAGGACTATGTAACCCGTGAATAATCCAGCCTCCATGTACCAAAGCAAAGGCTTTTTACCTACTAGCCTCACCTACTACTTCCCCTGCTGTGCGGTTCGCGAGCCTAGGAGCCATACCTATTGGAACAGCGCAAGTCGGAGTCTGGTAGAGGCGGTGTATTTCCCTGTGACGTGAGACGGTGTGGGAGTGCTCGTTGTGGCTGCAGGCTGGAGGGGTTGGAGGAGGAGGACGCTGAATGGAAGAAACAGAGCCTCGGTGAGCAGAGCAGTGCTTGAAGAAATTATCCCGTGAAGGCTCGCTGTGCAGTGGCTGGAGTCTGGTGTTGGCTGGGGTGGAGGAACGAGCCTGAGATTCACATACCAAGAGGTGGAGAGCAGTTATGGAGATCAAAGAAGTAATCCGCCAGATTTAAGCAGCATCAAGTGACCAAGTACGAAGTATCCCCTGTAAGGTGAAGTGGAGGTATTGTATGAACTCTCCCTGCTATCCCCTGTTGTTTCCTGGTGTATCCTGCTGTCTCGCTGAGGAAAAAACCACAGGGGGGTTCGGACCCTAGTATGATATAAAAGACTGTAAGCTGTTGCATATCCCTGTGGGTGAAGTGGAGTGGTGCCAGTCTTGGGACTTCCCTTACTTTTTTTTTTTTATGTGGGATAGGAGGTAAAAGGTTCCCTCTGTGGAACAGCTTGGCACCTGTGTTTTCTCTCTTTCCCCTTTTTTGGTTGGGAAGTACACCATCCATACTGAATAAATAAATAACAGATACCGGTGGAATTGTGCAAACAAATATACCCGTTGTGACAGAGGTTGCGCAGTTGGGATAAAGGATAATCCTACAAGGGGTAAATCTAATATGTCAGGGAGAAGAAAGGGTGATGAGCACCCCAATCAGGATAATATGGGGACTCAATCCCTACGGTCAGCTAAGGATAAGGAGAAGGAAAAAGGCCTTCACTCCACTGTGGTGGGGACAATGGCAGCGGCGGTTGCAGCCTCCGCTAAACTGGAGAAAATGGTCCTTGCAGAAGAGCATACCCCAAATAAAGGGGGTATGGTGGTGATAATTGGGAGGGAGGTTGTGTTTTCCTGCAGGCAATGCAATATAGATGACGGGGGTCGATATGTTTTTTTGCACTGTATAATAGGGAACCAGGAATGCATATTAGCGAACATCTATAACCCTCCACCTTTTAAATTAGATGTCCTATATGGTTTATTGGAGTTTATAGTTGACAAACAGAATATCCCTGTCATTGCAGTTGGGGATTTTAATGTTGTAATAAATAAAGAAATGGATAGATTTCCCTCAGGAAAAGGGGGACGGGGTTTGCATGGACCAGTTCCTTGAAGAGGCAGGGCTGATTGACCTCTGGAGAATGAGTAATCCGGGGGTACAACAGTTTTTGTGCTACTCTGGCACTTACTCCTCACTCTCAAGAATAGACTTTATATTAGGTAACGACCTGGCTGCTCTTATAGTTAGAGGTATAACCTACCATCCCAGGGGAATATCGGACCATTCATTGGTGACAGTGATGATGGATACTGGGATAAATAAATGGTGTGGTATGTGGAAGCTGAATCCAATATGGTTTGAGATATTTGAGGGCCCAAATGAGATTATAACTAGGCTGAGAGAATTTATAGGCCTAAATGAGGACTCCACAGCAAGAGGGGTAATGTGGGATGCCCTGAAGGTGTATTTGAGGGGTCTACTGATCCAGCAGATCTCAAGAATAAATAAAGCATCAAGGATTGGGGAAGAGAAGGCCAGGGAGGACATACGAGTAGCAGAAAGAGAGTTTGTGAAAGAGCCATCCCCGGAAAATTATCAAAGATGGGAGAATAAACAGTTAATATATAAAGAGGTAATGATTAGGAAATCTGAAAGTTAAGTAAGTCACATTGTTAAAGCAGATTCCCCCCCCTCAATGATTCCCGCCATCAGAACTAGGGATGGCGAGATTACATCTCAGCCAGATAAAATTAATGAAATGTTTAAAAAATATTATGAAGAATTATATAAATCTCGGGGGCCAGTGGTAGGGGCAGAAATGGAAAGCTTTTTTAGAAAAATAGAGTTGCCCTCCCTTACAGGGTTGGATATCGAGGCATTGGAGGCCCAGATTACATTAGAAGATGTTAAAACAGCAGTAAAGGAATTGGCCAATCAGAAATCCCCGGGTCCTGATGGACTTCCTGCTGAGACTTATAAGAACTATGGGGAGATATTATTACCAGAGCTTCTCAGGGTGTTTGAATGGGCGTATCAGGAGGGGAAGTTACCTGAATCAATGACGGAGGCCACAATTATAATGCTGCCTAAGGAAGGTAAAGACCCCTTAGAACCCGGATCGTATAGACCTATCTCTTTACTGTGCTCAGATGCAAAAGTCCTGGCAAAAATTCTTGCCACTAGGCTTCAAAAAATAATACATAAGTTAGTCCACCCGGATCAAACAGGGTTTATTCCTCAAAGGTCAACAAGCAAGAATATAAGGAGGCTCTTCTTGAACTTACAAATCCCAATAGAAAACTCGGGTAATAGAGCTGTCATGATGCTAGATGTGGTGAAGGCATTTGACAGCCTTGAATGGGGATTCATCTGGCAGTTATTGAAGGTATTTGGCTTCGGTCCATCGTTTAGCAGATGGGTAAAAATCCTATACAACAACCCTAAAGCAAAGGTCAGAATTAACAATGTGCTTTCTAGCGAGTTCCGGTTGGAGAGAGGTACAAGACAGGGGTGTCCTTTATCACCCCTGATCTTTGCTTTGGCAATGGAACCAGTGGCCGCCGCTATAAGGCAGAATAGGTTTATGGAGGGGTTCCGGAGAAAGACTAGGGAGGAGAAGATTGCGTTGTATGCGGACGATGTCCTTATTTTCCTGGGGAACACAGAAGGCTCACTTTGACAGGCGATGGGTGTCTTCTCAGATTTTGGGGGAGTCTCTGGCCTCACCATAAATTGGGAGAAATCTGTCTTGTTACCAATAGACCCTATTAAACAAGGTACCTTTCTGGAAGAAACCCCTTTAAAAATAGTGGAGAAAACAAAATATCTAGGAATTCACATAACAAA
This sequence comes from Aquarana catesbeiana, assembly GCF_042186555.1. Taxonomy (NCBI): domain Eukaryota; kingdom Metazoa; phylum Chordata; class Amphibia; order Anura; family Ranidae; genus Aquarana; species Aquarana catesbeiana. Next base: position 351,821,058 of record NC_133328.1, on the reverse strand, counting down.
AGAATTGGATAATTTCCTAAACAATAACTTAGTCCCTCTGCTGGCGAAATTAAAAAAAAAAAAATTGACATATGGAAGGGACTCCCACTGTCGGTAGCTGGAAGGTGCAATTTGGTCAAAATGTTGTGGTTGCCCCAGCTATTATACATTTTGCACAACTCACCAGTATGGATTTATGGAAAATGGTTCAAAAAAATAGATATGCTGTTTAGAGGACTGGTGCGGAAGGGGGGGCATCCCAGAATAAGCCTGCAGACCCTACAGTTAGCAGTGGGTGAGGGGGGCATGGCGATCCCACTTCCACGTAGCTATTTTTTGGCAGCTCAGCTGCAACATTTGAGACCAGGTAGTGGCCCTACGGGTAATAATAGCATGGGAATAATGATTACAGGAGCACCTCATAGGCGGGAACAGGAACCCCACAGTCAAACTAATGTTAAAACTCTGGAATTACATTAAGGGCCTGAAGGGTATGGAGGGTATAGCGAGATGTATACCTCTTTGGGACAACAAGAACCTTCAGGAACTGACACGGATAGGAAAAATTAAGTCATGGGAGCTAAAGGGGATAACCAAACTAGAACAATTATATAATGGTAATATGTTAAAAACTTTTACCTCTCTAAAGGAGGAATTTGACATCTAAAATCAGACATATTTTAACTACATACAAATCAGGTATGCACTGCAGGCCCAATTTGGAGAACAAGGCCCGAGATGGAGTCAATCCCCTATTCCTCAAAAAATAGAGAGTACTGAGGGATCAAGAGGGCTAATAGCAGAATTTTATCAACATATCTGTAAAAATAGCAGGGAGGGGCCAGATAAACTTAAGTGTATAAGGGAGTGGGAAAGAGATCTGGGGCCAATATCGTATACCCAATGGAAGGAGATATTGGAGGGGGGTCACCAGGTCTCAATATCACCTGCCAAGAAATTCTCACACTTAATGTTGTTACATAGGGCATATTATACTCCCAAAAAACTATTTAAGTGGGGAAGAAGGGTAGATGCTAAGTGCCCCAGGTGTCAAAATACAGGAGATTTGTTACATATGCTATGGAAATGCCCCAAATTATTTCGCTATTGGGCGGAAGTAGTTGAGACCATAAATAAGATTTTCAATTTAAGCCTCAAATTAGACCCGAAATTGTGTATCATGGGGGTGGGAGGGAACCTGGGCAACGGGAGGGATAGAATAAAAGCGGTGCGGAGATGCCTCTACCAGGCAAGAAGGGGAATAGCCAAGAGATGGCAGGCTGATAAACCAACTTCTGTAGACGACTGGTTTAGAACAGTGTCAGAAACAATAGGGAAAGAGAAGTTAGTTTATGTAAGGGGAGGGAATATAAAGGAATTTTAAAAAATCTGGAATCCCTGGTTGGCGAAGTTGGACCACCCTATATTGAGTACAGTGTAAAAGGGAAAGAAGGGGGGAAAGGAAGAGAGAAAAAGAGGAGGATAGGGAAATGTGTAGGCACTAAGATAAAAGTAGAAGTGTGTGTGTAAGAATCTATGATAAAGTGAGGGCTTGATATTGGGTTTATGTACTGGGGTAATGGGGGTTAAAGTGGGAGAAAATTAGAAGAGCACTCTTTGTAGGATGGATTTATGCATTTTGTAGAGTATTAGGATGTTTTTTATTGCTTGGAACTTTGTATACTGTGAAATGTGGCGTTTTTTGTATAATTATGAATAAAAATTAAATCTAAATTTAAACAAAAGATGTGATTACCACTTTTAATAGCTCCTCACAAACACCAGTCACCCTTTAGGTACCGCCTCAGCTCCCGGGATTGTTTGACCTTTATCCCTGACAGGCTCACACCCTCGGTGCCATCTACATAGGTTCCTTGTAAGTAACCTTTTATGGTTTTTAACCATCATTGCTACTTCAAGATTATATTACAATTTTTTTTTTTTTGCCTCTCCTGTGGTCAGCCCCTGAGAATTCCTTCAATATATTTTATAGACAGTTACATTGCATCTGCTCCTGAAGATTGGAAAGATCCATGAAACACGTCGAGCTCTTAGATGCTATTCACAGCAACAACCTCTCTATACTTCTATCAGATTATGCCGTTTGGATTCCACTAACTGCTACTATATTACTGTGAAGACACACAACTTTAAAATTGAATTTGTTTTTATCTCACCATTGCGATCCACATCATGCTGCTATGTTGATGGGTTACTTTGATATTTTGGATCATTTTTATGAAACATTTATTCATATGCTATACTCTCTTATTCTCTATACATGCAAGCTATTTGGTCACAAATGTGGCCTGTTCACCAGACATTACTAATACTATGATGCAGCCACATGCAATCAATAGTCTGATGATTTTTTACTATGGTACCATGTTGACTACTATAGGCTGCTATGCCATTATGTTGTTTTATGATGTTTCAATTATATATATCTTACTATGAAATAAAATTTCCTTGATTTAGAGTGAAATAATGCCGCGTACACACGGTCGGACTTTTCGTCTACAAAAGTCCAACGGACGCTGACGGACTAAAGCTGGCTGGCAATCCGATCGTGTGTGGGCTTCTCCGGACTTTCAACGTACTTTTTTAGCCTCAAATCCGACGGACTTTAGATTTGAAGCATGCTTCAAATCTTTACGTCGTAATTACGACGGACCCCGAAGTCCGCTCGTCTGTATGCTAGTCCGACGGACAAAAAAACGATGCATGCTCATAAGCAAAAACTAAACGGAAGCACTCGGTCTAGTAAAACTAGTGTTCGTATTGTAGGTAGCACATTCA